>NC_080188.1:128457846-128762605 GCF_030028045.1 Hippopotamus amphibius kiboko | reverse complement strand
CAACCAAGACGAATGACCTGCTTCGTAAGCTCTGGGCTCCACTGCAGGTGCCGCTGCGGCCAGCCCCGCGCCCACAGTCTCCACCCCGAGGTGCCCCCTGCAGAGACGCGCGTGCGGACCCCACGGGCACAGGGTGCTGACACAGACGTAAGACGGAAACAGACTTGGAAAGAGCAATGGAGCCCCCCACCCAGAGCACCCAGATGCCGGCTACAACCAGGCCACGCTATGTTCCTGGAAACACAGCAAGTGCAGTGCTAACTCCCTTCCCAGCTGATAGAAGCCTCTCGGTAACAGTTGGCAGAAATAAAATCTTATTGAAATGTGACTCCTTTTAGAATCTGAGGAAGAACAAAGCAGCCCTGAGCTTAGAGCAAACACACTGTCGGGGTATTAGCACATGTGTGACGTGCAAAGGGTGTGTGGTGGTCCTTGTGTAAGAGCGACTAAAGCTATGCTACAAAAACCGGCAAAGCCCAACATCTATAGGACAGTTCAGCAACGGGCAGCTGCCTGAGGAGGTGATAAATGAGGTTCTCCAAGACACCGACGGAGACGAGGAAGAGCCCAGACCACCATGGGTGAGAACAGCAGGATGTGTGTGTGCACGTGTACACACACATGTCTGTATGTAAAACAGACACACTGTTCTACATGGATGTGCGAAAACAACTAGAAGGACACACACACACACGTATCAGGGAGGCTCACTCTAAGTGGCAGGTTTTCAAGTGATTTCTTTCCCTTGTTTACATGCTTCTTTACTTCCAAACATTCTACGAGTAACACATGGCACTCTTACAATTAGAAGTAAGCTGTCTTCAATTGAAAGGATACTGGGACTTCCCTGGTGGCACAGTGGTTAAGAATCCTCCTGGCAATACAGGGGGCACAGGTTCGATCCCTGGTCTGGGAAGATCCCATATGCTGTGGAGCAACTAAGCCCGTGCGCCACAACTACTGAGCCTGCGCTCTAGAGCCCGCGAGCCACAACTACTGAGCGCAAGTGCCACAACTACTGAAGCCTGCACACCTAGAGCCCATGCTCCACAACAAGAGAAGCCACCGTAGTGAGAAGGCTGTGCACCGCAATGAAGAGTAGCCCCCACTCACCACAACTAGTGGGGGGGGGGGGGCGCGGGGGATTAAAGGACACTGAAAAAATCATCAAATACATTTAGAACTGAGACTTTTCAAACCATAAAAAAATGCTATCAGGCATAAAGTATGATCAGCTATCCTCTGGTCTCACAGGGCACTGAGCTAGAAGAAATATCCTCACATTTCAAAATATTTAGATGTAACCAGGAGAACGTGATTTAAAAAATGGAGTGAGCTACTTCTTTGATGCCATGTGCAAGAAAGCGACTTAGTCCAAGCAAGTCACACAGAGAAATCGATAAAAAGACACCAAAGTAGATGTCCCCTCACTGTACACTCTCCAACTCTTGCTAAAATTGCCCAAGGTCACACCGTGTGCGATACTGTCCATGGTGGTTTCAATCAGGAAAGGAAAACCACAAGCTCTTACGTATCTCACTGGCAGGGCTGAGGTCTGATCCGCCAAAGAGGACCTCTATGAGCGAGGACGCGGGGCCAGAGTGATACTTCTTTAGGGTAATCAGAGCTCTGCCAGGGGAGAAAATGAAAAACAGCAGCTGAGTGAAAAGCTGCAAACAACCCACTGCCCGCCGGCTCCTTCAAGGGACATGCGATCGACCCCAGGCCCGATATGCTCGCCCTCTTCTGCCAGCAGGAGTGAGGTGTGTTTCTGATTATGTGTGGTTTCTGATCACCTACACTTACTTTTTCAGTCGCTTATAAGTGATGTCGTTGGCAAGTTTTAACAGTCGGTAGGAACGCTCTCGGTCCAAACTCAACTGGAAATCGTGGGACTCGTCAAAGGCCACGGTGACCGATTTCTGGGTGACCCGGGTCAAGATCCCAGTGGCCAGCTGCCCGCTGTCCTCATACAGACCCACGATGTCGCCTGCGGAGGAAAGACCAGTCACATAAACGCTCAACAAAGTTCAACGTAAATTACTTCCTATAACAAACCCCTGGAAATTTCAAATATCATATCTGTTACTTTCATTAAAAATGAAGTCAGCAGCAGTAAAAAAAAAATACTTTTAACTAACATCATGTACGAAAATTTCCTTGAGCTCACGACCTGTTTAAAACAAACATGACTGTCAGTAACATCTTCAGCGTCTTCCTCTGCGTTGGGCACTGGTCTGGGCACTGGTCTGTATCAGGGATGAAACAAGGTCCCTGCGCTCACATTAGGGAGGAGAGGAGCAAACAGGAAAACCCACCAGGGGTCAGGGCCAAGGGCTTCAGTCAAGATGAAGTGCAGCAGAGGGTGGAGAGGGATGAGGGCACCACCGCAGAGCTCACCTGCGGGCGACACTCCAGGTAGAAGGGAACGCTGAAGAAGGAGGGACAGGGTGGCTTGCTGCCCACTCGGCTGGGCCTCCCCACTCCTGGGAGAGCTGTTCTGTGGCTCACCCATCACCGGCGAGTCCAAGGGGCCTCATCAATGCTGGGACGGGGCACACGACCCACATCCGCGTCAATCAGGGCTTCACGTGCCCCCTGGCCACTGCCTGGCCAGTGACATGGGACCAAATCAGAGCCCCGAGATGCAGTGAGACTTTTGGGTGGGCAGCTGGGAGGAGGCCCTCACCCTTCCCAGCTGGACCAGAAACCGGAGAGGACGTGAGGGCTGGAGCTGCCACCACCTGGCGCCTGAGAAGGAAGCCCACCCAGGAGAGGGCGGAGCCAAGACACAGAGAGGAACTAAGCCCAGGTGACCTCCTCGCAGCCCTGGAGCCACCTTCCAGCCACCACAACCCATGCGTCCCCCTCCTGTCCAAGCCCCTCTGGCTCAAGGTTTCTGTCACTTGAACACAGACAGTTCTGACCAAACAAGAAGCCACCCTGAGATGCAGCCAGGGCCACCCACATACCTTCACCCCATTTATTCCGAGTCAGAGCACGTGCCGCACGTCAACCAGGCCCCGGGCGTGTTTTAGTCTTACCCGTTTTCCTTCTAGGCTATGAGCTGCATCTGCAGCTCTGTCTCCCTCCCGAACTTTTACAGACAGAAAGCAGGTGGCAGCAGTGTCCCTGGGGTGAGGTCTGGTTCTGTGGGCGGGGGCCTCTGTGGGGCTGAGTGCAGGAGACCCCATCTCGACTGTCACTTCCCCACCAGCCGCCCTGAGTAGGGTCCCACATTGCACAATTCACATCTCTCAGCTACAGAGCCTTAAAACTGCTCCTCAGGGGATGAAAAACTAACAACCCCACCTACGTCTGACCAGGAGCTGAAGCAACACATCAGATTTTCAGCTCCATGCTTTTCCACGTAAACGGCCGCCTTCCTCCGACTTCCTGTTTATCAACTATTCCACAACCTCTCAGGCCACGCTCTTCACAACACTTACCAACTGCACATATATTTTTCCTGTGGTTTTCAGAGTTCACAAATCCCCGCATGGACATTCAGTCCTGCCCACTTAATCCTGATCACAAGGCCGAAAGCTCCACTGTAACCCCCTTGGCTCTGGTCTTCAGAGGACAGGTGACTGACTCTCGGCCACTAAACAAAGTGTAAGATCTGACTCCAACCTGCAGCTTCCCCTCCTCCCATCTGTCTCCAAATCCAGCCAGTGTTCCAACAAGCGTGGAGCAAACGTCTAGAAAATCAAAATATGAAACCCGAAAACTCTGTCGCCACCAAAACAAGGCAAAGAGACTTTTCTATAGTGAAAGTACAGCATTTGGCGGTGTTACTCTTGCCAGGTTTCCAGGTCAAATCAAAAATAAGCATCCCAGGGACTTCCCTGGCGGTCCAGTGGTTAGAATTCCATGCTTCCACTGCAGGGGGCACAGGTTCAATTCCCGGTCAGGGAACTAATATCCCGTATGACGTGCAGCATGACCGAAGGAAAAATAAATATTAAAAATAAAAAATAAATAAAACAAGTGTCCCAAGTGTAAGCTTAAGAAGCTTCTTCTAACTGCTCCTTCTTTCCAGCAGGGCTGCCGCAAGTTTAGCCAAAGTACCCTTTGCACAGGGAAAGTCTGGGAATACACAACTATACATGT
The DNA here is from genome assembly GCF_030028045.1 of Hippopotamus amphibius kiboko. Lineage (NCBI taxonomy): Eukaryota > Metazoa > Chordata > Mammalia > Artiodactyla > Hippopotamidae > Hippopotamus > Hippopotamus amphibius. Next base: position 128,758,492 of record NC_080188.1, on the reverse strand, counting down.
TGAACCATGTGGACCGGGGCTATTCAAGAGAGATAGGAGAGTCATGTGTAATTTTACATTTTCTAGTAGATATTAAAAAACCAAAAAGAAACATGTAATTTTAGTAATGTTTTACTTAACCCAACGTATGAAAAATATTATCATCTCAGGGTATCACCAGTATTCAAAGAAATCACTCTTGATATTCTAAATTTTTTATACTAATCTGCAAAATCTGGTGTGTATTTTACAAGAGCATTTACATGAGCTTAGACTACCAAAAAGCCTCGTAATTGCCGAATTTCTAAGTGAGAGCTCTCCATTGCAATGTTTTATTCCCCAACTGGTTGTATGTGGCATCGTCTTTACAACCCGCATCTGAAGACAGCAATATTCAATGTACGCCTACGTGAAAAATGCACAGACCGGAAGTAAAGCTGTTACTGGGAAGCACAGCTGCAGACATGCATCTCCTGGGCTCAAAGGTGACCAGCAGCCGTCCGTACAGCCCGGTCCGCTGGCTGGATACCTGCAGCTTCAGCAAACAGACGCCTCGGCTCTGGAGTTCTTTCGGAGAGACATTTTCCTGCCAGGACCTGGGAGACACCCAATGTGGAGACTTCAGTATTTGTATTTTCCCAGCTTTTACTTCCAACCGCACAGAGGGAACAGATGGAGGTCTGTGCCCAGAAAACCCCGAACCTGCCCTCTCTCAAACCTGCTCCTCCTACAGCCCCGGCGCAGTCCGTGCCCTCCTCCCAGTCCCCCGAGACAGAATCGTCACTCACCTCCACCTTCTCTCCTGAGTCTTGTGTGTCACTCAGTCTGACCAGGCCCCTCCCATGTGTACCCAGAATCCACCCCTGCCTCATCCTCACTGCCACAGCCCTGGTTCAAGCCCACATCACAGGCTGTCTCTGGACTAAACTGAGCCCTAACTGCCTTACCTCTGGGTTCTCCCTGGCCAGTCGCCAGCAGCTCCTCCTAAAATGCAAACCTGTTCACCTCCCTGACCTGCAGGTGGGCCACCCTCTGCACAAGAACATAACACAAGATCCTCCGCAAGGCCCTTCTCAACCTGACTCCCGTCTACCTTTCCGTGGGCGCTTACCCTGTACTCACTGTATCCCCCCCTCACTGGTTTGCTGTGAGAATGATCTCATTTTACAAAGGAGACAACCAAGGCTGCAAAGTCACCCAGCCATAAAGGACGGAGCTAGGAGCCCACTGAGGTCAGCAGGACGGCAAACACCCTGCACCATCATGATCAAAAACCTCTACAACGAATCCTCTCCACTTGGGCAGCGCGAGGGTTGAGGGCAAACTCTGGGATCAATCTGCCTGACCTCAAATCCTGGCTACATCTGTGTCACCTGGGGCACATGACTTAACCTCTGTCTCAGCCTCCTTAGACACAAGACGAGAATCACAGTCACCTGCTTCGCAGAGCTGACACGAGCTTTAAAGGGATTGACGTATGTGGGGCGCTTTTACAGCCCTCAGTGAGTGCCAGCTCTCAGAGTTTCAGCCCTATGGGAACAAGCCCGGCTTTCTCCAGGCTCCGGTCTCCACCTAGGGCTGCCCTTCTCCCCTACATCTCCTCCAGGAATCTCCTCCCCCGCATCCACCTGAACCCCCATTTTTCTGCAAGCCGTGCTCAGGCACCAGCTCCTCCACGAAGCCATCGTCGACCTGAGGTCAGCTGTCCTCCCTCCCTCTCCCACAGCACTCTGCATACACAGGTTAGCATCTGTCACGCTGGAAGGGGGCTGTTTCCGCTCCCACCTGCCCCTTCAGCTCAAATCCAGCCGCCAGGGGACCGTATCAATGACTCAGTCTCCCTCGGGGCCTGGCAGGGAACAGACAGAGGGGACGAGGACGGAAAAGGGCCGAGAACACGTTGGGGACGGAACCGGGGCGAGAGGCAGGACCTACGAGGCCACGTTCCGGGGAGAACAGACCCTCCCTAAGGGGCCCCCAAACGGACCAGGCTGCCCCGGGGAGTGAAGAGGCTTCCATCCCTGGGGGCGGCCGAGCCCCTTCACAGCCGCCACCGGGACCCCAGGGCTCAGGAGGGCAAATTCCGGCCCCCAGGCTGATCAGCCCCGAGACCCCCGGAGGCTCCGCCCGGTCTGAGCTGGGGCCGGGGGGAGCAGAGGGGCGCCCGGGGGAACCGCCAGACCGACCCCGAGAGGCCCGAGCCGACGGCCGTACCTGCGCTCCTCGACCTCCGCGTCTCTCTCGAGCTCCAGCAGGTCCAACTGCTTGGTCACGAAGCTCTCCACAGCAGCCGAGGCCATAGCCGCAAGTCCGGCCCGGTGCCCCGGAGCCGCCGAAGGACGGCTGCCGCGCGGGGCGCTGCTCCCGGCCGGGCCCGGTGCGTCGACGCACCAGGTTCGCGCCTCTTCCGCTTCCGGTGTCGGACGCGGCTGCGGGAAGATGGCGGCGGCCGCGGCGGCCTCGGCGCTGCCGGTCACCTTCGGGCGGCTGGTGTCTGCGTGCGGCCGCAGCATCCTGAGAGCGTCGGGGCCCGGAGCGGGTGAGACCCGGGCCGCGGGGGGAAGGGAGGAAGCGGGCGAGCGGGGCGCCTCGCCGTCCTTCCGCGTGTGTGTCTGTCCGGCCGATGCTAGTCGCTTCTGCAGATGTGGTGATTGCATCGCGCGGGCTTTAGAGGCGGTGAAAACCTGGGTTCAGATTCTGGTTGCTTTAGCTAGTAGCTTAGATGCTGGTGATAGCTGTCCAGCTCCCGTAGAGGCTGTATTTAACCGGAGGAGCAGACCGAGGCGCAGAGTGGTTAGGTACCTTGCCCGTGGTCACACAGCAGGGAAGTGGGCGAGGACTGAATTAGACATAGACAGCTCGGTCCGGCTCCAGAGCCCGCGCTTCAACCGTCACCCCCAGGCTGCTTTAAAATAATTGCACAGTTGGGTCAGAGGCATTGTGAGTGAATCCAGCTTGGCCGTGAGTTGGTTACAGTCGAGTCAGGGGAGGGATACAGGAGCGCTCGCTGTTTTCTTTCCTTTTATATGCTTGTCATTTTCCACAATAAAACCTGGGTTTAAGCAGGTGGGGAAGTTTTTACATAAGTAGTGAGACAGCATAAAATCGCTTCTAGAATGCTGTGGTCCTTTCCAGACCCACCGTTTTCAGAGAGAAACACGGGCGAAGTGAGCTGAGTACAGAGAGGGCGACCAAAATGGTGAACAGGCAGGACCTTGAAGAGTGCGTGAAGGAAACAGGGTGGACACTGTCACAGTCCTTAGGAATCTAAAGGATGGTCCTGGGGGAGAGGAGGGCTCACATTTGTTCCCTGTGGGGTGGGGGCTAAGCTAAGGCCATAGGCAAGAATTACACAGAAGCAGGTTAGATGCGGAAACTCTGAGCTTTCCCCGGTGGGATGGCTCCCAAGAGAGGCCAGCCATGACTCCCAGTCGTGGAGTAATCCACAGGGGCTTCATTTGATGACTTAGCAGAGTAGATTTCATTCGTTCATTCACCATTTATCGAACCCCTGTTATAAGCAACACACTGGTCCAGGATGGTGAGTACTTCCATTCTAAACATAAAACAACAGTCCCTGCTTTTATGGGGCTAGCATTCTGATGGGGGGGGGGGGGGTGCAGAGAAATAGGCAATTTTTTTAAGAAGAAACTAATTATATAACACGTTCACAGCTGATAAGTGTTATGGAGACAAATAAAGCACACGTTGCAAGGAAAGGTTCAATTTTAAATAGGGTGGGTGGGGATGGCCTTTCTACTGAGATGGTATTTGAGTGGAGACCCAGAGGAAATAGGGAATTAGCTTGGGGCCACCTGGGGTGGGGGCATCCAGGGGAAGAGCAGGCAAGGCATAGGCCCTTGTGCTTGGCATCTTCCAGGAACAGCCAGGAGGCCAGGTGTGCAGTGAACAAGGGGAAGCTTGTGAAAGACAGGCTCAGAGAGACAGAGGGGATCGCACTGCCCACTGCCCTGCTGGCCACTGTAAGGACTTTGGCTTTTTCTCTGAATGAAATGGGGCTCTCTTGGAGAGTTTCGCAAAATTGTGACGTGATCTGACCTCGATTTTAACAGGATCCCTCTAGTCGCTGTGCAGAGAAGGGAGGCAGAGAGGGGCGAGAACAGGGTCATAGTACTAATCCAGGCAGGAGGGGGCGGGGGCGGGGGTGACTGAAGTAGGCAGAGCCCGGCTCTCTCCGAGAGAGGCAAGGGGATTTGCTGACAGGTTGGCTGAGGGGTGTGAGAGAGAAGGGTCATAAGTGACGGAGATTTGGGGCCTGAGCAACTAGAAGGATGGCGTGGCCATTATGTGAGATGGGGAGAGGTGTGGGAGAAGGTGTGGGCCTGAGAGGCACATCAGGAGCCTTTGCTAGGTTTCGAGACTCCTATTAGACATGGAGTGGACGTGGCAAACAGACAGGTGTTGTCGTGTCCAAGTCCAGGCTGCAGGTGTAAACTTGGGAGTCACCGGTGTATAGGTGACATTTACATGGACTGGGTTAGTGGGTCGGTGATTCGGTTTTAAGCCCTTTTCGATGGTGTGATGAACACATTTTGATGCGTGTGGTAATAACCAGTAACTATAAGTGATGTTCTTTTAGTTTTGTTGGCCTGCATTTTTCTGTAGCCGTGTCGTGGCATGGAGATGGGTGGTAGTTTAAGTCGGGTACCAGTCACAATAGCAGCCCTTGTGCATCGAGCACCGTAAGGGGCAGTTTATGTCTCATGTTAGTAATTACCCATGTTTCTCTTACTCCCTCAGCTTCCCTGTGGTCTGCTTCTCGAAGGTTCAGTTCGCAGAGTGCTCCATTTCCACAAGGGTAATATCAAAATGTGGGTTTGGGTTTGACTCTCTTCCTTTCCTCTCTTTCTAAAGTCAAAACTCCAAACGTTTGGGTTTTTAAGAATATTTAGTTTTCTTTTAACTTTTTTGACAGTATTTTTCTCAGACCCTTGACACATAGGAATACAGACAGAACCTCAAGAGTCTTTGGACAAAGGTGTTCTGGGCCTTGCACAGCTATGTCTTTTTAAGAAAAAGCTTTTAACTCCTAATTGGGGATTTCTAACTAGGAAGGTCGAATCACGGAACAGTTGTGTCAGAATCTCTAAGAGGACCTTATGTAATTTGAAAGAGTATGTTCGGTGTTAAAACTTTATACTTGGATTAAAGAAAAAAACATAAAATTAATGTAAACTACAGAAGGCAGATTTGACAGAATCACACTCGGAAGTACACAGGGTCCCGCCTTAGCCCTGCCCTGGCAGCCCAGGTCCCTGAGCAGGTGTTCTCTGAGCTTCAGTTCCTCTTTGGCAAAATAGAAGCGATGTTAGTCTCCATCTCAAAGGGGTTTTATGAGAGTCAAGTGAATTTCTACATTTTAAGAGCTTAGAAGGACTTATGATTGCCAAGGGGGAGAAGGTGGGGGGCGGGGTAGATTGGGAATTGGGGGTTAGCAGGTGCAAACTATTATACATAGAATGGATTCAGCACAGGGAACTGTATTCAATATCCTGTGATAAACCGTGATGGAAAAGAGTATAAAAAAGAATGTATACATGTGTATAACTGAGTCACTTTCCTGTACAACAGAGATTAAGACAACATTGTAAATCAACTGTACTTCCATAAAAAAAATTTCTTTTGAAAAGAGCTTAGAAGAGTGCCTGGCACGTAGTAAGCTGTCATATGGCCACCTGCACTGCTACAGCAGCAGGGACCCAGGGCCCTGGTGTTTCCCTAAAGGAGCAGTGTTTCCCTGGATGAGGGTGGCGGCAGAAACCCTAAGAGGTGCTTTCGTGAACGTGGCTGCCTTCTCCTCTTGCCACCGTGAGAGGTCACTGCTGCCCCCACTCCCTCCCCAGGTTCGTCCCTAGTGGCCTCTCAATGCTTGGACACAATGTGCCCGTGGCTCAGGCGCACACCTTAGTTTGGGGGCCAGTTGACTCCAGCAGGGAGGGCGATGGCTCGCTTCACAGGTCTGTGTTCAGCACCTGCTGTGACAGCGGCAGGGGGCCTAGGCCCTGCAGTGGAAGCGGCAGTTTCCCCAGTTTTCTGGGGTTTTCTGGCTGATCTGAGAGTTAAATTGACATGAGACAGGTTAACAGGAGAAAATCAAACCAAAGTTTAATAACCTGTACACACTGGAGAGACCCAGGGGGAATGAGTCACTCGCCCAGATGGCCAAAGCCCTCACCTTAAATAGCACCTTCAGCTAAAGACAGAAGATGTTGAGGGCCGGGGATTGAGACTTCAGGGGGGAGGAAGGCAGTTTACGTGGAGATGGAAAAGCAGGTGTTCGGTGCATAAATGTTTGCCGAGTCTTCAGAGGCAGTGGGACGGAGCGGCCTCTGATCTCTGGCCCCCGAGCTCCTTGCCACCATCTCTGGTGATGCTCTGTTGTCCCAGGACAGGCCCTCCATCTTTCTGGCGGCTGCGTGCAGACCCACCTGCCTGCCTCCCACCAAAGTTTCTTCCTGAGTCTTTTGGGCCTTGATTGTTGTAGGCCTGAAGTAATCTGCACGCCTAAGAGACATTTGGGGGGGCAGGTTTTGCTCCCCTGCAGCTGCAGACAGCTGTCCCACCAGCCACACGAGCACCAGAGACATGCTAGATCCTTGTCCTTCCTAGTGTGCTGAGCGCAGCCATTTCTCGTCGATTTTGAAGTGTCTTTTCACCTGTGTGTGACCTGCGTATGTAAAATATTTTTGCAGATATGTTCCTAAAACGTCGCTGAGTTCACCACCTTGGCCAGAAGTTGTTCTGCCAGACCCCGCTGAGGAGGCCGGACACCACGCAGGTAAAAGAGGCAGAAGCTGGGGGGCAGCGCCCCTGCTCCCACCGCGGAGGCGGCCTCCTGGCCACGGAACAAGGACTTCATGTTTCTAGGTGCCCAGGACACGGCTCAGCGCACACACTCGGGTGCCCTTACCACCCAAATTCAAAACCCTCGTTCACGGTGCCAGTCCTCCCGGGGCACCGGCAGAGTCGCGTGCAGGTCCTGCAGATGGGGGCAGGGCAGGGGCCCAGCCCTGTCTCCCTGCTGTTGGTAGAAACGTGCATTCAGGGAAGAAGAACAGCGTGCACACCCCTCGGTGGAAGCCGGCCCCGGCCCGGGTGTCAGGAGGCACTTGAGACAGAATGTGTGTTGTCAGGAGGGTTGTGTGGCCACCACGCCCAGCGCCGGGAGGAGGTGCAGGGTCCTCGCTTTCCAGAAGCTGGAAGGAAATCCACAGTAACACGTGGAATCTTCCTGTCTTTAAATACTGTTTGCGATGCTGTGCCAGGAAAGTGACACTGCAGGCCGGGTCCCTCCCCCTTGGCCAGATGCAGCCGAGGACCTGACTTGGTTTCCAGGGCAGGAACTGTGTTCCTGAGCCCAGCCCCAGGCGAGGCCAGGAGGGTCAGAGCAGGAGAGGAAGCCGGCCGAGGCCACGTGGTGACCATGAGAGGCGGGGCGCCCGTGTGGGCGGAGGCGGGCAGGGGGCATCTGGTGCCGTGGGCTGTGATTCTAGGTTTTCCTTGTTCTCAAGAACTCCCCCCCCCCCCCCCCTTGGTGCCAGGCCTCTGGCTCCTTGTTCATTACGACTGGGAATCAAAGCAGGTGAGGGGTTCTCCACCGCAGGGTCAGAGAGACTGAGGCAGGCAGGGGGGTGGCGGGGGTGGGGGCTTCTGTGCAGTCAGGGCGCATCCGTCTTTAAGAGCCCCACGTGCCCCGCGTGCCAGGGTGCCAGCTCCTGGGAGCAGCAGCTCACCCCGTGCTGGGCACCCAGGCCTGCGGCAGGGAGAGCGAGGAGGGGCCCCCCGCACCGCCACCGCTCCAGGGATGCTCTGGGTCACGTGGCAGCTGTGGCGGAGCAGAGGGCACCCAGGTGGGGGTGTAGCTGTGACCCTGACCACCCTCCTCCCCGCAGAGGTCGTGGAGAGGGTGAACGAGCTGATCGCCCGGGGCCAGTACGGCAGGCTCTTCGCCGTGGTGCACTTTGCCAGCCACCAGTGGAAGGTGACCTCCGAAGACCTGATTTTAATTGAAAACAAGTTAGACATTGCATGTGGAGAGAGGATTCGGTTGGAGAAGGTGAGACTGTGGGTCGGCTCTGGGGAGGTTTCCTCGAGGTGGAGATGAAGGCGGGCGTCCTTCCCCGGGTGCAGCAGACTGGCTGGGCGGGCGCAGCAGGGCCGGGGGGCTGTGGGCAGAGCTGCTTCCCGAGGGCGGCCCTGACTTGATAGGGTCCTTCCTTACAGAGAGATGGTCAGCACATTTCTCTAAGGAGAATTATGTGTCTGTGCGTTTGTCTCACGTCTCCTTAGTGTATTCTAGGAAAATATCTGCTCACAGGTACAGTGAAAACCCCGGGTAAGGACGTAAAGAGTTCTCAGGCCCAGATTTATGAGGAGAAAATGTTCAGTTTAGGCTCGAACACTCCCCTGACTTCATATGTGACAGCTGCTGCTGTTCTAGACAGTGAGGTCTGGTCTCCCGGGCACCAGTCGTCTTCTGACCCTCCTGAACTACTGCACGGCCTGTACTGCATGTTAGGCCAAGTGCTTCTGCCCTCCACTTATGATTCTGTTTGCTGTGTTCAGGGGGCCTGTTTGGTTGTCGCCTGTTCTATTTTTGTCCATAAAACTGTATATAAAACATGAGGTTTCTGCACCAGATCACTTTTCTGGGATGTAGTTAACTGTTCATATGATGTGATGTAACATATGGTTCCTTCCTTCGTGATTATAGCCTCTTGGCTTGTTTGCACCCAGGGGAGCATTAAGCTCTCCTTTCTCGCGGGCTCTCCCCACAGCCTGTGATCCGAGCAGGACCTCTCGGCTCAGAGCTGAGCCAGGGCGCTGTGTGGGCGCCAGCAGCCAGCACAGCCCCGTGTCCGTGGTGACCCCCTTGGTTCTGTCATGAGCTCGTGGACAAGAGCACCTTTACCTTTTACATCTAAAATAAGAGACTTCTGGTGTGTGTTGGTGAGGGTTTCTGAAGACGTTACGTTGAAACATTTCACATTAACAAAAACATAGGAAGCCCCACTTAACGCAGGTGATTTTTCATAGCATAGGAAACTCAGCAGAAGACACGTCAGGCTGAGAGGGAGTACAGTGAGGTTTCATTGTTTGTCACCAGCTAACATACCTAGTGCATTTGTGTTATTATAAAATAGGCTTTGTCTTTAGACATTTAAGTTTAATGCGGTCGAGTTGTTTTCTTATCAGTAAAATTGCAGACAGTCTCCCAGCGTCTGATAAGAACCACATTGCGCTTGGGTGGCAGAGCTGTCTTCATCAGAGGCCACGCTTTCCCTCCAGCGAGAGAGCTGCCTGGCCTGCGGGATTTTGCGGTCGTGAAAGGAATACACGTGAACCTAATAAATCTCTGTGGCATCAGCAGGACTGTGAGGTGCTTAAAAGACACCACAGCCTGGTTTATGCATTTGTTCGCCGTGTGTTTTATACATCAATACAAAGTGTTGTTTTTTTTTTAAGCCACCATTTCCATAAGAGGTTACCCACTCACCCAGACGCGTGACCGAGTTCCATGTGTCCATGTCTGACAGCACCAGCATGTCCACAGGCAGCCTGGCGCCCCCTCTGTCCCAGGTTGAGGGCGTCGCTGGTCGGATAGCAGAGCGAGTGCGCACCTCGGTTTCGGGTACCCTTGCTTACCCTTCAGTGTGTTCAGGTCACTACCTGTTCTAGCAACTTCACGGTATTTGTTGGTAATGCGCCTGTTTGGTTCCAGGTCCTGCTGGTTGGGGCCGACGACTTCACGCTCCTGGGAAGACCCCTCCTCGGGTAACGCGCGCTCAGATGCCGGCGGGGAGGCCGGGTGGGGGGGCTTCCGTCACAGCCACTGTCAGCACCAAGCTCGACACGCTTACGCTTCTAATCGTGAGTGTTTAGTGTCCGGACTAAATCGTCGCCCTGTTACTAATTCACTGCAGTTTGGCCCTTTTAAGATTTGCTGTGAGACGACACTGTTCTTTATTGTGCTTTTTGGTAGTTTTCACAGTGTCTGCGGGGAGGGCGTAGGATGTTGATAACCAGCGAGAAAGGACGTTGGACTTAAGTTCTCATGTGAAGCACATCACTCTTCATCTTCCTCTCTTCCAGAAAGGAGCTTGTCCGAGTAGAAGCCACAGTCATTGAAAAGACAGAATCGTGGCCAAAGATCAACATGAGATTTAAGAAAAGGAAGAATTACAAAAGGAAGAGAAGTAAGCTGGGGAAAGCGTAGCTGCCCCGGTCCCATCCTCTGGGTGTCCCCCTGCATCCTGTGCTGGGCCGGGTGGGACGGGGACCTGCCCTCTGCCAGGGGCTCCTGGGGGTGCGGCAGCCCGGAGACCAGTGAGTCCAGTGAGAGAGTTCTGCCGGGGAGGGACAGGTATCCATCATTAACCACCCCCGGGGGCTCGTGGAGGGCGCGGCCCTGGGAGGCACGGTCCCGATGTCAGTGGCAGCTGGGTTCATGCTGGAAAACCCAGAAGCACGTCGTGTTTCCACGCCGGGGGCTGGACGCGCAGAGATTCTCTCGGGGGTGTACGGCCCACGTCCACACGCAGGAATGATCCTAGACCATGTGAGGGTGAGGCCGAGTTGTGAAGCCCAGAGGCGGGCAGAGCTCAGCCTCATGCTGCCAGGCGCACCCACACATCCACACACATGCACACGCGTGTGCGCACACATGCCTACCCACATTTACACACACACGTGCAGCAGAGCTCAGCCTCGTGCTGCCGGGCACACGCACACGCCCACACACGTTACTCACACACGTGTGCACGATGGCACACTGCTAAAGGAAGAAAGACACGCACAGAATCACGGGTGTGGTGCCTCTGGAGGGGGCGGGAGCGGGGAAGGAGGGCGTCGCCAGCGCAGAGCGGTCGTGTATTCCGGTCCCTGCGGGTGGCTCGTCGGATGTCATCGCGCCATGTTGCTCCAGGCGTGCGTTCATGTTTGTTCCGTGAAGCAGAGGCAGGTGGGATAGCATCCTTGGAAGGTGGTCAAAGAGATGAGGTGGTGGCAGGAAGGGTGCAGGTCGAGGATGGGCTGGGAGGCGGAGGCGGGCTGGTCTGTTTGGAGTAGTGCAGAAGGCTTTCAAGGGGAGGAGGGAGGCCCATCTGGAGCCCGAAGGAAGGGAATCCTGGGAGAGCAGGTCGGGAGAGGCTTCCGGGGAGGCCCTTGGAGGGCCAGGGCATCTGGATACTGGTGGGACGGAGCAGGGAGGGTGGGCTCGAGCGCAGGGGCTGTGAGACCGGGGATGGGAAGCCCCTCCATCCTTTCCCCCTGCCGAGGTGGGTCAGCTGGGAGTGGGGGGGTGGAGACAGGAAGGGGTGAGTTCAGAGATCAGAGAGGTGAAGCAGCAGCGTGTGGAGGTAACGCTGGTTCAGAACCTCAGCCAGGGAGGGAGGGAGGGAGGGGCTGGCGGGGATGAGGAAGTGGAGTCGGGGGTGACTTCACAACAGGGGCCTCACCTGGGGGCGCAGGCAGGGCTGGTGAGTAGGCAGGAGGGAGCAGAGGGGCCTCATCCAGTGGCCTGCTGGCTCTCATGGGAGCTGGTGGCTCAAGGTGGGGTCAGAGTGGAGCCCATGTCCCGAGTGGGGGCCGGAGACCCCGGTTTCCCTGCCTGGCCTCTCGGGGTGGGGCTGGGACGAGGGTCACAGAGGGAGCCCCGGCAGCCCTCGTCCAGCTGTTGCTGCCCACTTTCTGCAGCCTGGCCTGTGTCTCCCGCATCTCCTTGACCCCACGTGACCTTTTGTTCCCATCCAGGGCCCCCTGCCGTTGCCCAGTAAGCCCACAAGTGGGACCAGGACTGTCCCTGCGGGGGCCCCTGCTGGAGACCACAGCCCCGGGGGATGGGACCCACAGGCTGCAGCATCCCACCTCAAGGATGTACAGTTGGCCCCCGTATCCCAGCCTGCCACATTCACAGTCAACCAACCATAGATCAGAACGTTGCAGAAAAAAAAATTCCAGAGAGTTCCAAAAAGCAAAGCTCAAACTTGCTGCACTGAACTGTTCACATAGAATTTACACTATGTTTACACCCGTTTACAAGGCACTTGCAGCGTGTTAGGCGTTACACATGATCTAGAGATGGTTTAGAGTACACAGGAGGGTATGTGTACATTACACGCAGACACTTCACCATCTATTAAGGGGCTCGAGCATCCTTGGACGCTGGTGTCCTCGGGGTCCTGGAACCCCCCCCGCTGCAGGTACCGAGGGACGACGTCCATCGCTCAGTCCTCAGTTACATATGGGAAAACATACCGGCGACGGTAGCTTCAGCCTTGCTAGAGTCGGGTCTTAGGAGCCTCTCCTGCACCCTCTGCCGCCTCCAGTAGCCTCAGGGTAGGCAGAAGGGGTGTCCCCCGTGCAGCGCTGGGGTCTCTGGGCATGTGGGGGCAGCCAGGCTGGGGGCTGCAGCAAGGGCTCCTACAGGTATTGCAGCCCCTGCCGCGTCTGACCAGGCTCAGGGAGCAAGTGGTGAGGCCTGCAGTCAGCGACCAGCCCGTGGGAGGTCTCTGGGTGGCCTGTGCCGACCAGGGAGGGGCTGGGGCTGGTGTGAGGCAGACCCTCGAGGGAAGAGTGGGCAGCGGCTGGTCTCGCAGTAGCTGGTTAACTGCATCCGGATCTGCGTTCACACCGGGGCCCTGCTCTCTTGCAGTTACTGTGAGCCCTCAGACCGTCCTCCGGATAAACACCATTGAGATCGCTCCGTGTCTGTGCTGATCGTCCAGCTACTATTTATAAAAATATAAAAATAAATTTGTTTTCCAAGGAAACCAGGTTTATGTGTTCTGGTGTAGAAAACTCTGATATAAAAAGCTCAGTCCTGGGGCTTCCTAGGTGGCTCAATGGTGAAGAATCCGCCTGCCAATGCAGGGGACATGGGTTCGATCCCTGCTCCAGGAAGATCCCACATGCCGCGGAGCAGCCAAGTCCATGTGCCACAACTACTGAGCCTGTGCTTTAGAGCCCGTGAGCCAGAACTACTGAGCCCATGTGCTGCAACTACTGAAGCCCACGCGCCTAGAGCCCGCACTCCACAACAAGAGAAGCCCCCACTCACCGCAACTAAAAAGAAAGCCCATGCACAGCAAAAAGACCCAACACAGCCAATAAAAGTAATTAATAATATTTTTTTTAAAAAAGGGCTCAGTCCTGTTGCAGATTGTTCCAGAGTGAGCTGCTTCTTCGTAAGCAGCCGTCTCCCTGAGCCAGAGAAGCCAGGAATTTGGGAAGAATTACAAGCACGGCCCTCCCGGGGCTGGAGCCTGGATGCTTGTGTAAGAGACAGGCTGGTATGATTGGCCGACCCCCCACCGCGGGACCACAGGGATCTGGCGTGGGGGACGCAGCTGGGGCCCAGGAGCTGACGCCAAGAGAGACACAATCTGGATTCCACTTCTGGGCGAGATGGACGAAAACACAAGCAAATTCCATCTCTTGGGTAATCTAATTACCTGTTTTAGTCATTTGCTTTTCTAAGAAGCTGGGATTCAAACCAGGCATCTGGGCGCAGAGTCCCTGCCCTGGTCCTTTTGCTCTGCTGGATCCAGCAGGGAAGGAGGGTTGCCGTGTTCACTAGGGCCAGGGCGGGGCGGTGGAGCTGCAGGGCCAGCGCAACAGCGCAGCACGTTCTGGGAGCTGGGCGTCATGGGATGGAGCAGAGGGGCCAGAGAAGTTTCCAGCTTGATCCTGAAAGCAGCCTCGTGTCCCAGGAGGGTTGGGGGCTGCCGTCTGGGGCGTGTCAGGCAGGCAGCTAACCTGTGTGCAGAGGGAGGGGTCCTCAACCAGAGTGGCCAGGACTGGAGGTGATGGAAGGACTTGGCAGGGGATGGGGAAGTGTGGGGGGGAGGGGCTTCCAGCTGGCCTAGGCCCCCCGGTTCTGTGTCCCTCACAGAGGCCCAGCTTCCTCCAGGAGCATAGTTAGGGCTTTCAAGTGACACAACAAAACCTTTTATCAAACGTAGTCAGTACTTTCTTTGGCAGGATTCCTTCCAGAGTCCCAAGGGGGGTCGTCCCCATGACAAGAAAATGAGAAGGGCAGGCGGCACGGCACCTGGAGGCCTGCCTCTCTCCTCCCTGCCTCGCTTTAGGGACCCAGCCAGGCTGGTGGGGACACTCCCCCTCCTGCAGTGCCCTCCACGTACAGCAGGGGGCAGCAGTCCTACTGGACGCAGGGATCCTGGATTCGAGCGATAGTTACTGGCTGCAGTGCTCCTGGGGTGGGCGGGAGAGATGGGGGGCCGGCCTCAGAGCTCTGAGGCCATGGAGTGCTCGCCCTCTGACCCCGCCACGTTGGGATCTGCGGTAACGTTCCCCACGCTGGAGCTCGGAGCTCGTGCAGACTCCATCTGAGAGTCACGGCTCTGGATCCCAGGGCCCCCCCTGGTGCCCTCTCCTGTGGTCCTCTCTACCTGTGCAGGTGGTCCGGGAATCGCCTTCCACACCCTTCAGCTTAGTCACACCCATATGCTTAAAATACAGAACAGATTCTGAAATCACCTGCTGTGATCAGGCAGTGCTGCCTAGTGGGTGGGAGGGGAGTGGCCCTGGACCCAGACTGACCTGGGTGTGAACCCCAGCCCCAGCGCCAAGGAGCCCTGCGTGATCTTGGGCAAGTTATCCCGTCCCCGGGCCTCGACTTCCTCGTCCCTCGAGCAGGGCAGGGGGTGGGGGCGCGGGGGGTACTAGTCCCCCCCGCTGGACCGCAGCGAGGATGCTAGCCACAGTAACTGCTCAGCCACTACTCAGCCCTTGTGGTCCTAGAAAGATGCAGAGCCACTGTGCTCCGGGGAACTGGTGCCGTGCCTACAAAGCACTGACATCGGTGTCGAACTGGTGAAAGTTTACTCCTTTCAAAAACCGGACTAGACATCTTTCACAACAGCCAGAAGGCAGAAATAACTCATGTCCACCCTGGTGGGTAAACAAATTGCAATCCACACATACAATGGAATTTTATTCAGCAATAAAAAAAGGAACAGTCAGGACTTGGCGCTTCCACTGTGGGGGTGGGGAGGGGGCACGGGTTCGCTATCTGGTTGGGGAACTAGGACCCCACAAGCCAAGCAGTGCAGCAAAGAAAATGAAAGAAGGAGTGGCATTCTGACACGCGCTACAGCTACATTCTGACTTTGAGGACAGAGTGCTGAGTGAGTGAAAGAAGCAGACCCAAAAGGATAAACACTGTGTGGTTCTACTTCCATGAGATACCTAGAACAGGCAGGTTCATAGAGACAGAAAGTAGGTTAGAGGTCACCCGGGGCTGGGGGCGGGGGAATACAGAATTATCGCTTCCTGGGTGCCGGGTTTCTGTTTGAGGTCATAAAAACTTCCGGAAGTAGCTAGTGTGATGGTTGCACAACATGAAACTCATTGATGCTGCTGGGTTGTCGGTTAAAAGTGGTTAAGTTGGTAAGTTGTATGTTGGTATATTTCACCACAATTTTTTTACAATAGGAAAAAAGCCGGCTTGGCTGAGTCAAATCACTTGAGTGGAAAAAAAAAAAGGCAAAATTGGATCCCCGTGGCTGTCTTTGATGACAGCTCCTTCCCAGCTGTTCTCGGCGGGTGACTGGACACTGGGGTTGGCAGGAGGGTCTGTCCACATCACCCACACCACCTCTCATCCCGCTGCCTGCTGGGCGAGCCCAGGCCAGTTTCTCTCTTCCCGTTTTCACAGGGACACTTCGCTGCTCAGTCAGCAGTGGGGGCTTCACCCTGGCCTCCAGGCACCTGCTTGTCTCCCCACTTCCCTCCACCCCCACCCCCCCACGCCGTTAACCCAGCCACCTGCCTGGCCAGCACCACCTTGGCCTTGCCCAGCTCGCGCAGCTCCCGAGTTCCGGCTGCCCCTCTGTCCCCCGCCCCAGTTCACTCCGCCAGACTGCAGGGCTCACCCTCTTAGGGTCAGGTGTGGCCCGAGGCCCGTCACCCCAAAACCTCCCAGCAGGTCCCAGCACGTCCCGAGAGATACTGGGGGTGAGGCACATACGGAGAGTGTGAAGGGGGACGATGGGATGCAGGACAGCCCAGTCCAGGCACAAGGGCTTTAATCAGACTGTCACCTCCGTCACTAACCAGCGGGCCTGGCTGCTACTGAAACGTGTCACCAGCTCAGATGGGGCCGTGGGGCCATCCCATCTCAGCTGGTCCCTCCCTAGGTCACCGTCTCTGCTCCCCATCTTCTGCCTGGTGTCAGCACACGTATTTCTCTGTCCCTGGTTTCTCCTCTGCCTCCGTCCCCCACTGGACCACCAGCTCCGGGGGCGGGGGGGGGTCGTATCTGTTTTATTCACTAACACACACTCAGCATCCACTCCCACACCTGGCCCACAGCAGGGATGCAGGCGAATGCACGCGTGTCTCCATCAGAACCCCTATTTCCAACACTGCTGCTGACCAGGGGAGGACTGAAGGGGCTCCTCCCGCCTGCAGGGTCCCAGGCCATTCTCGGAGCTGGGGGCACGGGGGCTAGGAGGGTTGGTGGAGCCTGCCCAGTGGCGTCGGGAGAGGCTGCTGGCCCAGTGGTTTTATGGAAGAGATGGAGTTCCTGGTGTACAGTGGGGCCACAGACAGAGCTCTACAGACATTAAAGATGTAAATTGTTGGGACTTCCCTGGTGGTGCAGTGGTTAGGATTCCATGCTTCCACTGCAGGGGACATGGGTTTGATCCCTGGTCAGGGAGCTAAGATCCCACATGCCATGCAGCATGGCCAAAAAAGTTGTTTTGTTTTTTTTTAATTAAAAAAATAATAAAGATGTAAAATGCACTGCAGTGCCAGCGGGTCTGCTCTGGTTCCTGCAGGCAAGCCCACTGTCAGGACAGCAGCTTCCTCCCAGCAGCTGCACACCCCAGGGTCCTCGGACTCCTGGGGCCACCTCCACTGAGTCAGGGCACAAACCTGCAGGGCTTGATTCTCAGCCATAAGAGCGGGACACCTGGCCAGCTGGGTGCCCTTTGACCTACTTCCTGCGAGGCACTGCGGCAGAGATGGGAACATGCAGAGCCAGGCAGCCTCACCTCCCCAGAGATGCCATCTGGTTTTCTTCTTCCTCTCCTGCAGACAGCTACCAGAGACACATCGTCCTCTGGAACCCGGGCAACACTTCCAGGCCTTGATGTGCAGAGCAGAATTGCGAGATAGAGCCCTGCCCTACCCCAGGCTCCTGATAACAGTTCAGGGCTGGCAGAGTCGTAGTCAGGTTGTCCTGGACTGATCTCGGAGGGGCAAAGATCACTTCGTGGGGGGATCATTTTCAAGTAAAATTACCTGGCATGGGGCCTGCTTGCAGCCAGCAGGCCAAAGAGGAAATCATGAAAGAGGGAGAGAGATGCAGCCCCTGCCCTGAGGAGACAAAGGAGCAGAGAGTGGTGCCTGGCACTGGGAGGTCCACGCAGGCCAGACCTTGACGATGGTGATGTCTGCCAAGCTGCTCTGGGCTCAGGGTGCTGGGCTGGGCACACCAGGTGCACTAACTCACCTAAGCCTCCAGCAGGCCCGCAACGTGGGGACCATCATTTTTCACCATTTTACACACGAAGAAACCAAACCACAAAGGAGCGATGGCAGGAATTCCTAGAATCCGCCTGCCAGTGCAGGGGACATGGGTTCAAGTCCTGCCCCAAGAAGATCCCACATGCCGCAGAGCAACTAAGCCCGTGTGCCACAACTATTGAGCCCATGTGCCACAACTACTGAAGCCCACGTGCCTAGAGCCCATGCTCTGCAACAAGAGAAGCCACGGCAATGAGGAGCCCAAGCACCACAAGGAAGAGTAGCCTCCGCTCGCCGCAACTAGGGAAAGCCCGTGTGCAGCAACGAAGACCCAACACAGCCAATTAAAAAAAAAATCCAATAAATAAATAAATTTATTTTAAAAATAAAAATAAAGCCCTAAAAAAAAGGAGCGACGGCAAGTGTCATGGCTGGCTGCACTTTGGAGCCATCTGGTGTGTTTGTCAAGACAGACACTGCCGTCCGACCGTAACATATAAACCCCTCCCTTTCAGGGCCTCCACGCAGGAAGGTTTTATTTCTTGCTCACAGAAAACCTGGTGCAGGTTGGGTGATGTCTCTAACTTAAAATCAGGGCCCCAGAACAAGTGGGTGTAGGGAGGTCTTATTTTCCGGGGGCCTCAGGCAGCAGAGCCAGTGTGCACACAGGAGTTTTTAAAAACACCACTGCCAGACTCCAGCCCCCCAAAATGTGATTCAGTGGGTCTGGGGTAGCAGCCAGACCGCCGCTGGTATTTTTTGGTTCCGTGGGTAGTTCTGATGTGGGCGGCCGGGGTTGCAGAGTCTCCCCTCTTAACCAAGGCCAAGGGTGGGGGGGTCTTCTTGGGACTGAAGGTTTGGACAAATAAGGAACTGAGGGGTTTTTTTTGAATCGTTCAAAACAGAGTCTCTGCCAGCCCGGCAAGCCTGAACCCCACTTCTCCACTTACTCCCTCTGTGCCCTGAGCAAGTTCTTACCGCGTGCCTCAGTTTCTCCATCTGCAAAGTGGGGACATTGGCGGCGCCCACCTTGCCTTGCACCGCAGGGTGTGCAGCGGTGAACATGATCGTCAGGGCTAATTGTTAAGGCACGTTGCTCAGCAGCTCGCTGCCAGTTTCTCACATTCCAGAAAATTCTCTCTTCACAGCACGGTGCCAAGCACACACAGGTAATGTGTGATTTGCCTGCCCCTTTAAGGGAAAACTACTTCACTGTCAGACTCATACCTTGAAATTGAAACTGGTATTTCACCTGATACCCTGGCGGCACAGTGGATAAGACTCCACGCTCCCAATGCAGGGGCACTGGGTTCCGTCCCTGGTCAGGGAACTAAGATCTCGCAGGCTGTGCAGTGTGGCCAAAATAATAATAATAATAATAATAGAATCTCTTTGTGGGAAGGTGAATATGGGCTTTTCGGCAAATGTCACATGTTGACATCTGTTTAGGGAGCATCTGAACAAAATGCTGAGCCTTGTGTCAAACAAAATGCATCTCGGGGCCCCTGCCTCCCGGAACACAGCCCAGCGAGGCGTCCAGTTGGGCTTCTAGCTTCCGGCAAAGCTGGGCCTTGCCATGCAGAGGACACAGTGAAGACCTGCTGGTCATCTAGGCCTGGGTGTGTGTAAATGGGGATGGAAGGGCATCTGGCCTCTCAGTTCATGTTTTGGAAAGAAGAGGTGGGGGCAGGGATGCTGGTCTCTTTTCTGAGTCTTCTGAACTCTGCTCACAGCGATGCAGGCGAGACGCCACAAAGCTCCACGCAGTTCTCAGACCGCAGCCATACCCCGCTCTGCTCCCTTCGCCAGCATCAGAGCCCAGCCATCCTGCCGTCACCCAGGACCCAAGTCCAAGGCCTTGGGCTACTCAAGGGGAAGCCGAATTCCAACCTCGAGCAGCCTGGGGGCAGTGAGGCACATCACAGCCCACCCCTGGGAGGAAGCACGTGCGTATCTCCAGGGCTGACGTGGAGAAGGGAGCCCATTCAGACAGCTCAGCTAACAGGATAGCGGGCGGTCCTGACAGGCTGAATTGTAACCTCCCAAAATTCATATGTTGAAATCCTAACTTCAGAATGTGGCTTGGGACTTCCCTGATGGCGCAGTGGTTAAGAATCCACCTGCCAATGCCGGGGACACGGATTCGATCCCTGGTCTGGGAAGATCCCACATGCCACGGAGCAACTAAGCCCGTGGGCCACAGCTACTGAGCCTGTGCTCTAGAGCCCTCAAGCCACAACTACTGAAGCTGGCGTGCCTAGAGCCCACACACTGCAAGGAAGAGTAGCCCCCACTCACCGCAACTAGAGAAAGCCTAGGCGCAGCAACAAAGACCCAACGCAGCCAATAAATAAATAATTTTTAATTTAAAAAAATGTGGCTTGTTTGGGGATCAGGTCATTGACAGATGAGATTAGTTAAGATGAGGTCACCCTGGGGTAGGGTGGCCTCTAATCCAATATGACTGGCATCCTTATAAAAACAGGGAAGTTGGACACAGAGACACACACAGGGAGAACCCATGTGAAGACTGGAGTGATGCAGCCACAAGCTGTGGAATTATCAGAAGCCAGGAGAGAGGCCCGGGATAGACCCTTCCCCTTCGACCTTGGACATCTGGCCCCCAGGACTGTGAGACAATAAATTTCTGTTGTTTAACACCCCTCCTCCCACCTCCACCTCCAGTCTGTGGTGCCTTGTTTCAGCAGCCCCAGGACACTAAGACAGTGGAGAAGATGTAGAAGTGGGATAAACACCAAAAATGTTCTCAAATCAGCCCTCCCACAGCCAGGTAGCCCACCTGTCCCCAGCGTGTGGCTCTGCCCAGGTATAGCCCATGGGCTTGATTCAGGTGGGCTTCACGTACTTCCCTTGACGGCAAGCCAGACTCCTAGAGAACCAGTTCCACCTTGCCCTGGCAGCCTGCACCCCTCCAGGGACTGCCCGCCAGCCTGGCACCCTTCACCTCAACAGGGTGCAGCCCTGACTTGGGCACTGGTTTCCAGACCAAGCTTCCAAGAAGTAACCTCCTGCAGCACAGGAATCTAAACTCTCTCCTGTCACACACAGTAGGGCAGCTAAGAGCAAACAGGAAATACAGCAGTGGACCCCAGTCCAACCTCCTTTCCTCACCTCTGATTTCCTAACCCCTGCGGAGCCCCAACACCGCCTGGAGCCACAGTTGGGAGCGTCCCATACACCACCCAATACAGGTGTGTGTGAATCCACTGAGCAGTCATCCCCTTTCTCCAGACCTCCAGGGGATGCCCAAAACCACGGATAGATGGAACCCTATAGATACTCTGTTTATTTCCTGTACATACACACCCATGATAAAGTTTAATTTATAAATTAGGCACAGTCAGAGATGAACAGCCATAACTAAAAATAACATAGAACAATTTTAACAACATATGTGATAAAAGTTACATGAATGTGGTCTCTCTCAAAATATCTTATTGCACAAATTTAATGCCTTTTCCATCCTAACTCATCACTTCTCATGCACTGTGGCTGTTAACTTCCACAGTTTGAGGTATGACAGTAAAACTAGCACAAATTGCTTTTTTGTTCCTCATAATTTCACAGAGAGAGGATTCATTCTTACTGTAAATCTTAGCAACCTCAGCATATAACTTTTTTGCTTTCTCTGTGAAGTCGAGAACTTTCCCCTTTTCACTTCAAGGACACCCTTTAGGGCTTCTCTTCAGCGTATACACATTGCGGACACTGCTACTCCTGCGCTTTGGGGCCATTATTAAGTAAAATAATAGCTGCTTGAATACAGCAGGGTCAGTGACCCCTATGGTCAAGTTAGCCAAGCTCTGGGCTCCATTAGCCCATGTCGGGGACTGGTTGTCACCTTGTCTCGTTCTGGGCACTGGGCCTGGCTTAGGGGTATGATGATGTTGTCCTTGTTTGCAAGAAGCTCAGCCTCCCCAGGGGATAAACAAAAAGACTCAGAGAATCTGAGCGTGCCACAGCCTTGGCCTTGTCTCAAGTGAAGGACGGGCATGGAGGCAAGGAGACTGACCCAGAGGCTTTGGCAGTGACCCTGGCATCAGCTGACCACTGTGGTGGCAAAGGAGGAAGAATCTAAGAGATGCTGTGAAGAGGAAAATGGCAGAATTCCTGACCATTTGGCTCGAGGAAGTTGCGGGGGGGGCACCCCCCGGTTCTGGTCTGAGGTCGAGAAAAATGCAAGGCTGGGGGTTCCTTGGCAAGAGTCCCAGCTCGGGGGAGAGACGATGACTTCCGAAAGAACTCTGCATCTCGTTACCCAACCCCCGGCACTGGCCTCACGTCCCTACATCTGATGACTCCCATTTCACCAGGGGTAAAATGTAGAAAAGTACATCTTTGTTAAAGCGTGTAATACCTCTGCAAGATGACACAAGAAAATGACAAGCGTGTCTTTCTCCAAAGTCAGGAGCTGGGAGACCAGAGGACAGGGAGGGAAGGAGATGTCCTTTTTACTACCTGCCCTTTTGTACCTCTGGAATTTTTGCCAGAGGCCAGTATTACCTGTGTGAGAGAATTGCCGAAACTCACAAAGAACAGCTCTCTTAGCATCCTGACTTCACACTTAGTCGTCTCCAACTAGAACTCAGAGGGTCTTTGTGCAAAGGGACACGAAAGTTCTATGCATATGTGGTGAACTGTTGAGACCAGACAAGAGCGCCTAAGAGCCCAGTGGACCTGGCATGTGACACCAGGCAGAGTGGTCCCTGAGGCAAGAGGAAGCCATGAGGGGACGGATCCAGGGATCACCTACACACCCACCATCGGGAGACTCATTAAGTAAATCCCAGCTCAGCCACACACTGGAACAGTATGCAACTGATAAAAGGATAGTTCCTGTGACTGTAGGCAATGTCGTCGGTGCCCCAGAACTCACCATTCAGGACATGGCCACGTGTCCTACTGAAGCCCCACGGGCAGGGCAGGCTGGCCGTGCTGTGCAGTCAACACCCCCCCCGCCCCCCCACAGCTGTCAAGTTGGAAGATAAATATTGGAGCATCCCGCCCCTCAAGTGGACAGCAGTGGGGCATGCGCTCCTGTGTCTCCCAGAGGTTCCCACGGGGACAGGCCACAGTGGCCCCAACTGGTGACCTGCCCACTTTTTCTTCTTTTTTTTTTTTTGGCCATGCCTCGAGGCACGGGGTGATCTTAGTTCCCTGACCAGGGATGCGACCTACGTTCCCTGCAGTGGAAGCACGGAGTCTTCACCACTGGACCGCCAGGGACGTCCCAAGTGACCTGCTCATTGATGCACTTGATTTTGCTTCGCTTTCCTTCCCGGTCTCACTCTTCCCATCCCCCACCCATATGTCTCGGGGTCATCTGGGGTCATCCCCCAAAGAAACAACTTTCACCCAAATCCTATCTCAGGGCCTGATTCTGGCAGAACCCAGTTTAGAACCATGTGTATCAACATAGATGGATTTCCTAATAGGGGACTAAGTGAGACGCCGTATTACAGAGCGGAATGTAGTGTGTGCGTGTAGATACAGATGCTTACATACACGTGTACACATACACACAGCAGAATGTGTATGCCAAGTGTTAGCAGTGCTGATCTGTACGTGATGAGATTTGAAGCATGTTTAAATTTCTTATTTATGTCATTATTTATATTAAAAACAAATCAATTGTGTTAAAAGAGTAAGTCTGAACATTTTAAGAGGTGAAAGGAGAACTTTTTTCTTTTAAAGGGCAAGGAAGCAACATTAAAAGTGAAACTTGGGGGACTTCCTTGGGAGCCCAGTGAGTAAGACTCTGCAATCCCAATGCAGGGGGCCCGGGCACAGCCCCTGGCTGGGGAGCTAGATCCCGCATGCTGCAACTAGGAGCCTGCATGCTGCAACTAAGAGCCCACATGCCGCAACTAAGACCCGGCGCAGCCAAAATTAATTGATTTTTAATTGTTAAAAAAAAGAGTATTAGAACTGTAAAAAAAAACAAAAAGTGAAACTTGGGACTTCCCTGGCAGTGCAGTGGGTAGGACTCCGAGCTTATACTGCAGGAGGCAGTGGTTTCATTCCTGGTCAGGGAACTAAGATCCCAGGAGCCATGTGGCACAGACAAAAAAAAAAAAGTGAAACTCAATGCCTCTGACAATACAACAACAAGATAGAAAATAAATGACCAAATGTGCAAAGAAGAAAATGTAAGAGGCCTGTGAATAGAAAACAAAACAAAACAAAATACCTGGGAACTTTTCTGGTGGCGCAGTGGTTAAGAATCCGCCTGCCAACGCAGGAGACGTGGGTTCGATCCCTGGTCTGGGAAGATTCCACGTGCCTCAGAGCAACTAGGTCTGTGCGCCACAACTACTGAGCCTGCGCTTTAGAGCCCACGAGCCACAACTGCTGAAGCCCACATGCCTAGAGCCCATGCTCCGCAACAAGAGAAGCCACTGCAATGAGAAGCCAGTGCACTGCAACGAAGGGTAGCCCCTGCTCACTACAACTAGAGAAAGCCCGGACGCAGCAATGAAGACCCAACACAGTCAACTTAAAAAAAAAAAAAAAGTCACCTCATTAATATAAATTCAGGTGTGGCTAAAAGGGACCAGATAAAACAAAAGACATCCATTCCACTTCGGTGACTTTTATCCCTTAAGAAATTCCGAAAGTATTTTTTTTAGGAACTCTGTACCAGGAACAGGGGTAAAGACAGATATACCTTCCTTATTGTAAATCACATCACAGCTTGGAAAAGGTATATAGGGTATGTAATGCAGGGAAACGGTTAAAGGAAATTCGAGAAGACGGGTAACGTTTCTAGGGTGATTTGCAGGAAAAACCAGAGGGGAGGAAGGACAAGGGAGGGGTCAGATCCACGGGAGGCCCCCTGTCTGCTGCAGATCTGATGGGTGTTGGCAGCTGCAGGCAGGCAGCCAGGAGGTCTTAGGGAAGGCCCAGAGCTCCCTTGGGGACCGTGGAGGGCTACTTGTGTCACAGCAGAACAGGGACTCATTGTGGGGGTCCCACCAGGACAAAATCGGCCAAGATTGTCCCAGCTGGACACCTAGGACCCTCCAAAACACCTCCCCTCCCCTCGAGACTTTTGCCTTCTCTTTCTTGTCACATCACTTCCACTGAGAATGGGCATCTGGACCCCTGGGACCAGTGGCCCTTGTCCTTCCCTGGAGAGTGGGGAGGGGTCCCCGGGTGGGTGCAGGGCAGGGAAGGGGACCTGTCTTGCTGCCCCAGCAGAGTGGGGCACATGGAAGCTTAAGACCACCATTCCACACCTGTCCTTCTTACCTGATGTCTGTTGCAAGAGGAAGGGACTTCCTTGGGGCAAGGTGGAGCAGCAAGATCCTTGCCTCTCACCACTACTCCCAGACTCCCTTCAATTTGACCTTCGTGATTTCTGCTGTCATCTACCAACATGGGTGTTAATACCTAATACTTTTCTCTAATTTCCCTCACTTTTTTTTCCCGATCTTTATTGGAGTATAATTGCTTTACAGCATTGTGTTAGTTTCTGCTGTACAACAAAGCGAATCAGCTGTATTTATACATATATCCCCATGTCCCCTCCTCTAGAGCCTCCCTCCCACCCTCCCCATCCCACCCCTCTAGGTCATCACCAAGCATTGAGCTGATCTCCCTGTGCTCTGCAGCAGCTTCCCATTAGCTATCTATTTTACATTTGGTAGTGTGTATATGTCAGTGCTACTCTCTCACTTCATCCCAGTTTCTTTCACTTAAACCCTTCCTTTAGCTTTGTCATGAGCCATTAGAGCTATGAAATCCTAGCCTTCATGTAGCAGCTACTTATTGACACATATGAAACAAATATGAAAGTCAAAACTGCACTTCTGTGTCACTCAAATCTCATCCAGTGCCTGGACGCACCCAGACCACTTCCGGTTCCAGCCTCTACTGATCACTGGCTACAGGTCTTGAGCCAGCATGTGACCCTCTCTAAGCCTCAGTTTCCACCTCAGAAGTGGAGGGGACCTGGCAGGTGAGGTCACCGGAGGTCAGTTTACAGGTGGACTGCCTGGTGGCCCACAGCGGGTGTGGGAGGGCACTGCTTCCCTCTGCCCTTCTCTCCTCCTCTGCAAGGTGTCTGACTCTGCCCCAGGCCAAGCTAAGCATGCAGGCTCCACCCACTCCATCACGACCTTTCATCCAGTGCTTGCTATAGGCCAGGTGCTGTGCCAGGCACTTTGCATGAGTTTTGACACTGTGAAAATTAATAAAGGGAAACCTCATTAAACTGGACTCAGGGGGCCACAAGGGGGAGCTCTCACCACTTGACCTCAATTCAGATTCCCCGCAGGAAGAGAATCGGCTTCCTACATCCAACAGGAACAAAGATTTTCTCCTCGCCTAGCAACAGCTCAGCCAATCAGAGACTGTCATAACTCAGCCAATGAAAAGCCACCACACTTCCAGCCCTCCGTTTCCTCCAATGGACTTTTTGTTTATAACAGTCCCTCCTAACTCCCCCTTCTCCTCTGTAAAAGAGTTTCCTCTCCTCGGCTTTACTGGACTTCCCTGTGGTTTGCCATAGTTGCACGTCTGTGTTGCAGTTCTTTGCTGCTCCTGAATAAACCCGTTTGCTGATAAAAATAACTGGCTATTTTACTATTTTAGGTTAACAACATTAATCTCCAGAATAATCCCAATATATTAGTCAGGGCTCTCCAGAGAAACAGAACCAGTAGGATATATAGATATAGAGAAAGAGATTTATTATGAGAGATTGGCTCATGCCGTTATGCAGCCTAAGTCGCCCCATCTACAATCTGCAAGCTGGAGACTCAGTAAAGTATAATTCTAGTCCAAACCCAAAGGTGTGAGAATCAGGGGACCCAATGATATAAGTCCCAATCCAAGTCCAAAGGTAAAAACCAGGAGCCCACCCATGTCTGAGGACAGAGGATGGATGTCCCAGTTCAAGCAGAAAACAAATTCGCACTTCCTGGGGACTTCTCTGGTGGTCCAGTGGTTAAGAATCCACCTTTCAATGCAGGGGACGTGGGTTTGATCCCTGAGTCAGGGAACTAAGACCCCACACGTTGAGGGGGAACTAAGCCCGCGGGCCAAAACTAGAGAGGCTCCTCGTTGCAACAAAAGATCTCACATGCCAGAACTAAGACCCGATGAAGCCAAATAAATAAATTTTTTAAAATTATTTTTAAAAATTCACCCTTCCTCTCCCTTTGTGTTCGATTCAGGCCCTCTGTGGATTGGATGGTGTTGCCTCATTGATGAGGGCAAGGCCACCTTCTTCACTCACTCTGTGATTCAAATGCTAATCTCTTCTGGAAACACCCTCACAGACACACCCAGGAAAAAAGTTTCACCAGCATCCCTCAGCCAGGTCAACTTGACAGATTAAATGAATCATCACACCTATGTAATTCTCAAAATAATCTCACAAGGCAGGTTTTTTATTTATTTATTTAATTTTATTTATTTATTTATTATTTTTGGGGGGGTACACCAAGTTCAATCATCTGTTTTTATACACATATCCCCGTATTCCCTCCCTCCCTCGACTCCCCCCCCACCCTCCCTCGAGTCCCCCCCATCCTCCCCCTCCCAGTCCTCTAAGGCATCTTCCATCCTCGAGTTGAACTCCCTTTGTTATACAACAACTTCCCACTGGCTATCTGTTTTACAGTTGGTAGTATATATATGTCTGTGCTACTCTCTCGCTTACAAGGTAGGTTTTTATTATCCTTTCATTATCAATGCAAATGAGGACATTGAAGCCAGGAGAAGTTAGAAAACACATCCAAGGCCACAAGCTAGTAAGTGCAGGCACATGGATTTGAGGCCAGGTGGCCTATGTCCTGAACCTAGCTGGGGAGGTTTGTGCCAGGAGGGGAGGAAAAAAGTATTTTGCTCTACCCACTGTAGGTTCTCCAGCTGGGGCCCTATAAATGAGACAGACCAAAGACAGGTTAATAAGAAAAAGGCAGGGACTTCCCTGGTGGACCAGTGGTTAGGACTCCATGCTGCCACTGCATGGGGCACAGGTTTGAGCCCTAGTCAGGGAACTAAGATCCCATGTGCCTCGAGGTGCTGCCAAGAAGAAGGAGGAGGAGGAGACAAAAAGAAGTTTATTAGGGGCTTCCCTGGTAGCACAGTAGTTAAGAATCTGCCTGCCAACGCAGGGCATACAGGTTCCATCCCTGGGCCAGGAGGATCCCACATGCCGAGGAGCAACTAAGCCCGTGTGCCACAACTACTGAGCCCCCATGCCTCAATGAAGATCCCACGTGCTGCAACTAAGACCCAATACAGAATAAATATATAAATATTCTTTAAGTACCTCAGGACTTCCCTGGTGGTGCAGTGGTTAAGAATCTGCCTGCCAATGCAGGGGATGTGGGTTTGAGCCCTGGTCCAGGAGGATCCCACATGCTATGCAACAATTAAGCCCATGCACCACAACTACTGATCCTGCACTCTAGAGCCTGAGAGCCACAACTACTGAGCCCATGTGCCACAACTACTGAAGCCTGCAAGCCTAGAAGCACATGCTCCACAACAAGAGAAGCCACTGCAATAATAAACCCAAGCACTGCAACGAAGAGTAGCCCCTGCTTGCTGCAACTAGAGAAAGCCCACATGCAGCAATGAAGAGCCAATACAGTCAATAAATAAATTCATTTTTTTAATCTAAAAAAAAAAAAAGTACCTCCCCAAAACAGCCAGCCCTTATTCCAAGCAGAAACATCTGAGCTACACTTGGAGAATTAGCTGCTTCTCCTCCTTCTTCTTCTGTATTAAAAAGATTCAACCTCCGGGGATATGTGTGTAAAAACAGATGATTGAAACTGGTGTACCCCCAAAAAAAAAAAAAATTAAAAAAAATTAAAAAAAAAGATTCAACCGAAAAAAGAAAGGAAAAAAAAAACAACAAAAAAGAAAAAATTAAAATTAAAATAAATAAAAACAAGAGTCAACTTTTCAGAAAGAAAATCAAATGTAAAGTGAATGTCACACCTAGCAAGCCTTACAAAGAGGATTTGGCAAATTGTCTCAAAAGTCTTAACATTCATAACCTTTGATCTGATAACATCAGTTCTAGGAATTTGTCCCAAGAAAATATTCAGATATGTGGAGAGTTACATACGTACAAGGATGTGCATCCTGGCTGGATTAATAAATAGCAAAAATGGGAAAAATGCAGATGTCCAACAATATAGAATTGCTCAAATAATTATGCAACAGTCATATGGTGAAAACTATGGAATCGTTATCAAAAAACAGATTGTTGGTTGCCTGTGAAGGGGAAGGACCAGGAAGGGACCATCAAGGGCAGGAGGAACTTTCAGATGTGCTAGATGTGTTCACTATGTTGACTGTGGTAATGGTTTAACAAGTGTATACAGATGTCAAAACTTACCAAAGCATACCCTATAAATATGTGTCATTTATTGTTTCAACCTTAAAAATAAAATAGCTAGTTACTTTACCAGCAAGATGATTCAGGAATGGCAGTGGAATTGCATTTTGGGACATGAAAGCTATGGCGAACCAAAGGCAAGTTTGGAAAACTAAGCAGAGCATTCTTTTATAGAGGAAACAAGGGAGTTGGGAGGGGCTGTTACAGACAAAAAGCCCATTGGAGGAAAGCCAAAGTTTAGGGTGGCGACAGTTTCTCATTGGCTGAGTGGTGATAGTTTCTCATTGGCTGGCACGGTTGCTAGGCAAGGAGAAAACTTTCTTCCTCTTGCTGTAGTAAAGTATCAATAGTAATCTTTTTCCTCTTGGAGATGCAAGGTACAGCTCTTCCTAATTGGAGTCTGCAGACCACAGGGAGTGGTAGCGCATGGGCAGCCCTTCAGGGTTTCAGGACTGCATTTTAAATGAGGTTTCCCTTTATTAATTTTCAGATTTACATGTCAACTATACCCCAATTAAGATCTTTTTTTAAAAAATTCAGTAATTAAACCATGTTTCAAAAGCATTTAATAACATGGCAAATTGTATTGAAATAAACTGCAGGGAGAATAATTTCATCCAGGCTTATTGGAGAACAATTTAGCGGTCTGCAGCAAAATTTGAAGTGCCCTCAACCTTGGACCCAGAAGTTTCCTTTCTAGGAGTTACTTTATCAAGTAAATAGCTGTAAAGATCTTACTTTCAGCTCTGCAATACTACTAAACCCAAAATAAAATCCTACTCCACAAAGTTACCTCCAAGGCCCTATGTGACCCAGCCACTTCCTGGAACCCATCTCCATACCTGTGACCTCCCCACCACCTGCAGCCACACTGGTCTCGCTGTTTTTGGAATCTGCCAACCTTCTTCCCACCTTGGGATCTTTGCACCTGCAGCACTCTTCGTCTGGGTTGCTGACACAGCTCTTTTCCTTACTTCATTCAGGTCTCCATGCAAATGTCACCTCCTCACACTGGGCTTCCCAACCACCTGATCAAAATCTTCCCCCCACAGGTGCCAAGAAACAGCATAGCTTCTGGAAAAAGGAAAGAAATTGATGCATATTTCACATCACATACCAGAATAAAATCCACATGGATCCAGGGGACTTCCCTGGTGGCGCAGTGGTTGAGAATCCACCAGCCAGTGCAGGGGATACAGGTTCGAGCCCTGGTCCAGGAAGATCCCATATGCTGCGGAGCAACAAAGCCCGTGCACCGCAACTACTGAGCCTGCGCTCTAGAGCCCAAGTGCCACAAATACTGAAGCCCGTGCACCTAGAGCCCATGCTCTGCAACAAGAAATGCCACCACAGTGAGAAGCCCTCGCACCGCCAGGAAGGGTAGCCCCCACTAGCAGCAACTAGAGGAAGCCTGCATGCAGCAACAAGACCCAACACAGATAAATAAATAAATAAATAAATAAATAAATATCCACATGGATCCAAGTTTTAAACGTTAAGACTTGAAAGCATAGAAGTGCTAAAGGAGAACATAGGAAAATTTCTTTATGATCCTAGAGTAGGGACAATTTTCTCTATAAGTCAAAATTTGGAAGCCATAAAAGAATAATAAATTTAACTATAGAAAACAACTTCATAAAAAAATCAAAGTCAAAAGACAGACTGGTTACCCTCAGTAACCAATGAGGAAATGCAAATCAAAACCATACCCACTAGGATGGCTATAATCAAAACTACAGGGGGACTTCCCTGGTGGTCCAGTCGTTAGGACTCCACGTTCCCAATGTAGAGGGCACAGGTTCAACCCCTGGTCAGGGAACTAAGATCCCACATGCCACACTATGAAGCCTAAAAAAATTAAATTAAATTTAAATTTAAAAAATTAAAACTATAGGTAATAAGTGTTGTTGAGGACGTGGAGGAAGTGGAACCCTCATACACTGCTGATGGGAATGTAAAATGGTGCATAGCCAAAAAGTGGAAAGAAGCCAAACAGCTGTCAACAGATGAATGGATTTTATTTTGATTGATTGATTTAATTTATTTATTGGCTGTGTTGGGTCTTCGTTGCTGTGCATGGGCTTTCTCTAGTTGCAGTGAGCGGGGCTAATTTTCGTTGTGGTGCACGGGCTTCTCATTGCAGTGGCTTCTCTTGTTGCAGAGCATGGGCTCTAGGCATGTGGCCTTCAGTAGTTGTGGCACACGGGCTCAGTAGTTGTGGCTCGCAAACTCTAGAGTGCAGGCTCAGTAGTTGCAATACATTTCTTCTGTACTGCAAAGTGACTCAGTTATACATATATATTATTATATACATATGTATTCTTTTTCATATTATTTTCCATTATGGTTTGTCACAGAATAGTGACTATAGTTCCCTGTGCTCTACAGTATGATCCTGGTGTTTATCCATCCTATATATAACATTCTGCCTCTGCTAATCGCAAACTCCCATTCCTTCCTTCTCTACTCCCCCCTGCCCCACTTGGCAACAAGTCTGGTCTCTCTATCTGTGAGTCTGTTTTTGTTTTGGAGATATGTCGATCTGTCTTGTTGATTTCAGATTCCACATGCAAGGGATATCATATGGCATTTGTCTTTCTCTTTCTGACTTTCATCACTTAGTATGATAATCTCTAGGTCCATCCATGTTGCTGCAAATGGCATTATTTCATTCTTTTTTTATGGCTGAGTAGTATGTGTGTATATATATATATATATATATATATATATATATATATATATACACACACACACCACATCTTCTTTATCCATTCATCTGTCAATGGACATTTAGGTTGTTTCCATGTCTTGGCTATTGTAAATAGTGCTGCTATGAACACAGGGGTGCGTGTATCTTTTCGAATTCTAGTTTTGTCTGGGTATATGCCCAGAAGTGGAAGTGTTGGATCACATGGCAACTCTACTTTTTGTTTTTTGAGGAACCTCTGTACTGTTTTCCATAGTGGTAAGCCAATTCCTTATAATTATTACTTTATATTATATGTAAAATTGTATGTATATATATTTATATCTCCTATATCCAACTGGTCTGTTTCTCTGGAGAACCCAGTACAGAGGCCAAATACTAATGTACATCAACACTGTACACACACAAGGCCTTGACCCAGCAGTCACAGTTGGGTCAAGGCCTTGTAGATTGGCTTTCAGGTAGAAGAAATGACCTTTGTATAGTTATTCACTGCGACGATTTTATGGGGCAAAAGACAGGAAACACCCTACGTCACCCTGTGTGTATCTGTCACAGGACACAAATTGACTGTGGTAAAATAAATCATATGATGAAACACTGTGTACCCTTAAGCACTTAACAAATAAAGTTGAACAAGGAAGCTCTCTATGCGATAACATGAAAATAGCACCAAGACATGTAAGTAAATTTTTAAAAGGCAAACACAAAGCAGGGGGCTATAGCAAGCTTCCCTTTCCACAAGAAAGATACACAAGAGAGAAGGGAAATACACATACAGCTCGTTTTTGCTTGTATTATCATAAGGAAATTTGGGAAGGATAACACAAGAAACCAATGAGTGGCTACCTGTGTGTCCGATGGGGCAGGGGTAGGAGTAAGACATTTCCCTTGATATTTTTTTATATTGATTTGCTATTTGAATCATATTAGTGATTGGAACACTGTCCCTATTTTTTAAGAAAAGCAGCCCATTCTTACCCACCTACAGCCTACTTGTCAGTTGCTCTTGTAGAGGGTCAGGCCGAGGGGGTGGTGTCTATTCGGTTCTCTGTTGTACTTCCTGAACCTAGGAGAGGTCTGGGTCTCGCACACAGCAGGTGCACCGGGAACCCATTTGGGATGAATGGTTGAATAGAGAGAAACTGGAAACAAACTAAAAACAACAAGCAACAGAGAACGCTGTAAAGGAATGAAGGTGCAAACTGTGGAATATCATAAGGTAGTGAAGAAAGAGGTATGTCTAAAGCAAGTGATTTCCAAAACATAAACCGCTAAGTTGTGGGGGGGGGGGGGGATTCCATACAGCCCCATCTGACTTATGTAAAAGACACCCCTAAATAGACCATATATATAGTGTGTGATGTAAAATGTGCAAAAGTCTGGAAGAATACCCAGCAGACTAACAGTTCTGGTTACTACCAGAGAGCGGAGTTGGATGGGGTGGGGAGGGAGGTCACCAGGCGGCTTCTGTGCAGTTTCCATGTATTCCAAGAGAGTACATCTAGTACTTAGGCAAAATGGATACGGTCAAATTAAGAAAAACAATACAAACGCTTATATATCTTAAGACTTCCATTTTGTAAGCACGCAGGAAATGAGAGTGAGAAAAGATACCTAGAAAGTAGAGCCAACGAAAGGCCAAGAAAGGAAATGCAGCCGCGTGTTATCAGGGAATGAGATTCCAGGCAATTGTAAAGCTTTTTGATTACGGTTCAAGTCTCCTGCTTTTCCACAATGAATACACCTTAACTGCATAATTTAAAAGCTTAATAAAGGGGTGGCCTAAGCAACCAGCCCTGGAAGCCAACTCCCGCTCCAGCCCCTGCGGCGACTGGCCGCCGCGTAGGCGGACCCACCCGGGTTGCATGGACTGGGGCCCCCGGGTTGCGTAGACGGAGGGCACCCCAGCAGGAAACGCGCAGCGACGGGGGACGCCCCGCGCTAGGATGGGCGCAGGGCGGGCGCGCTCGGAGTACCCCTGGGGCGCCGGCCCGGGTCGCGGCTCCGGGCCGGAGGGCACCACGCCGCTCCCAGCCTCCCCCCTTGCGGCCTGAAATCGGCCAGGGGGCGATTTCTCACCCCCGCCCGGCCCCGCGCCGAACCGGTCCCTCCAGATGTCTGACTCTGACCCCGCGCGCGCGCGGGCCTGGCCGACCTTGACCCGCCGCGAGCGCCCGGGGCACCTTCTCCCGCCCGCCGGCCGGCCGGCCTCGGCTGACCCCGGGCGGGAGTGCGCGGAAGCCGCGCGCCGCCCGGGCCGCCTCCCCCTCTAACCACCAGCTCCTCCTCCTGCGTAAAAGCGCGGCCCCAGGGCACCCGGGGACGCAAAAGGGGCCCTCGGGAGGGAGAGCGGGCGGGGGAGGGAGAGCGCAGGAAGCCCGCGAGGGGAGGGCGTCCCGCGGTGCCCGAGACCTTGACCTTCCCTGGGCCTGCGGCGGGCACCCAGGCGGGCAGGGAAGGAGGCTGCAACTTCGGGATCGTCCACCGAACTTCCTGCGAGAAAAACGCAGATTCGAGCGAGCAGGACAATTGGGCATTTTTTCAACTGAAACTGCGTCCTGCAGCCGCCAGCCACCGCCGGTCTGCCGCTCCCGCCACACCTTCCTAGACGCCCCCGCTCCCTCCCTCCGCCCCCGGCAGCTGGGGCTATCACTTCCTCCTCCTCGCCCCACCCAGCCCCGAAATTCCCCGGCTCTTCCTCCCCCCCCCCCCCCCATCAAAGGCAAAGAGATCTCAAGGAAACAATTAGTTTCTTTGGCGGCCAGTTAGCGCCCAGCCAGTCCCCCTCTTTCCTTTCTATAAAAGGTTTGGCGGGTTGGCCAAGTCCAAGCCCAAGGACTTCGGAAATGGGACTCCACCTCGGTTCCTTATCTGGAGTGGGGCGAGGAGACGCCCCGACCTTAGAAAAGGCGGGTGTCCTGGAACCCAGCCCGGTGGGAGAGCCTTAGAAAGGCGTTACCAGTCTGCTTGGGGTCATCTGGGGAGGCTTCTTGGAGCTGATGTTGTCTGGGTTGGACTTTGAAGGTTTAAGTGGGAATGTTTCAGATGGGAAAGGAGATGGCCAGCGGCTTGTATGTCAGGGTCAAGGTCAGAGTGGGGGCTGCACCCCACCCTACCCCTACAGGCAGACCGGGAGCTGGTGTGTGAAAGAGCCGCGGGCATCCAGTATCAGATGAAGGGGTAAACACCATGTGGCCTGTCCCTACAGTGGGATATTATTTAGCCCTAAAAAGGGACAAAGCCCTGACACAGGCTACGACCTGGATGGACCTTGAAAATATGCTCGTGAAGGAAAGAGACACAGGAGGCCACATATTGTAGGATTTTATTTATATGAAAGTTTCAAAATAGGCAAGGCTATAGAGACAGAAAGTAGATTAGCGGCTGCCAGGGGCTGGGGGCCTGGGAAGAGCACTTGCTGGTAATGGAGGATGGGGTTTCTTTTAGGAGAGAATGTTTTGAGGAATGTTCTGGAACTAGATTGTGGTGATGGTTGCACAACCTCGTACATGTAAAAACCACTGAATTGTACACTTTTTTTTTTTCTTTTTGACTGCGCCCTGCACAGCTTGCAGGATCTCAATTCCCTGACCAAGGACTGAACCCAGACCATGGCAGTGTGAATTGTTCACTTTAAAAGGATAATTTTATGGTACACATGAGACATGTCTTAGTAGATTTTGTTAAAGGGAGGAGGGCTGTGAGCAGAGCCCCCACGTGGCTCCAGCATCATCCTCGTTGCTGCCCACTTTGCAACAGAGGAAAGTTTGCCCGCTTTGGGCTTCGCAGCTGGGCAGAGCCGCAGCTGCGCCAGAACCCAGAGGCCCTCTGAGCATCTTCTCTGGGGAGTCGGGGACTGGGTATGGTTTCCCACATCTACCATCCTGGCACCTAGCCCAAGGGGTGCGAAGGCAGCCTGGGTGGCAGGAACAGCGAGAATAGATGCCCAGAGGCAGGAAGTGGAGTGAGGTCTTGAGTGGAAGGAGCACAGAACTTATTGAGGCTTGGAAGCACAGGCTGGGGTGATCCCTTGGGTGCAGATCTGGGAAGTCTTTGGGCCTGCTCTGGAGACAGAGCCAGCTGCGTGGGTGTCCCACCCACGCGGTCACAGAGCCAGCACTCAGAAGAGCCCTGTGGTTGGTTTTTTTTTCTTTTTCCAAGAGCCCAGTTTTTTTATTTGATCATTTCTTGTTTATTTATTTATTTATTTATTGGCTGCGTTGGGTCTTCATTGCTGTGCGGGCTTTCTCGAGTTGTGGCGAGTAGGCGCTACTCTTTGACTCTTCATTGCGGCACACAGGCTTCTCATTGCAGTGGCTTCTCTTGCTGCAGAGCACAGGCTCCAGGCATGCGGGTTTCAGTAGTTGCAGCACTCAGGCTCCGTAGTTGTTGTGCACGGGCTTAGCTGCTCCGTGGCATGTGGGATCTTCCTGGGCCGGGGATGGAACCCGTGTCCCCTGCACTGGCAGGCAGATTTTTTTTAAATTTTATGTATTGATTTATTTTATTTATTGGCTGCGTTGGGTCTTCATTGCTGTGCGTGGGCTCTCTGTAGTTGGGGAGAGTGGGGGCTACTCTTTACAGCAGTGCACAGACTTATTGCAGTGGCTTCTCTTGTTGCAAGCACGTGCTCTAGGCACGTGGGCTTCAGTCATTGCAGTGCATGGGCTCAGTAGTTGTGGCTTGTGGGCTCTAGCGTGCAGGTTTAGTAGTTGTGGCACACAGGCTTAGTTGCTCCGAGGCATGTGGGATCCCCCTGGACCAGGGCTCGAACCCATGTCCCCTGCATTGGCAGGCGGACTCCCAACCACTGGGCCACCAGGGAAGTCCCCATCTTGAAATTCTTCATAATTTTTGAACAAGGATCTGCATCTTCACTCTGCGCTGTGTCAGGCAAATTATATAACTAGGTCTGCCTGAGGTCACAGGGTGTATCAAAGGTATTGAGATGCAGAAGGTGGCTTTATAGGTGCACCATGAAGAACAGGCAGGAGTGAAGTTTAGAGGTTTCTGCAGAGGACTTTGAGATGGGATGAGGGCCTGGAAAGGAAGGGCCAGATGGGAGGAGCCCCAGGGAGCTAAGCCTGCAGGACCCTCCATCCATCCATCCACTTAACCATCACTTAATCACGCAGCTAACATTTCTGAGACTCTATGATGTATCAGGTGCTGGTTAGAGGGTTCCCACCCTTTGGAGCTTATGGTCCGTTGAATACCAGCCCCCACACGCTGCATCCTAGGCCACGCACACTCTGTCCCACTTTCTGTTTGGTTTTCTCATTTTCCCTTTCTTTTCACATGAGACGATATATATTTCTTGCCTGCCTCTTCCACCAGAATGTGGACTCCTGAGGACAGGGCTTGGCCTAAAGGCTCTTTCACTGCTGAGTTGCTCAGTAATATTTGCCAAATGAATGAATAAATGGACAAATGAATGAATATGAGTTAAGACCAGGGCTGGACTCAGATCATTGGAAAGCCTCTACTTGCTAAAAGGTTTATGGGCACCCCCTGTCTGTGTAACTAACAAGATATATACTAAACTAAAATAAGTGTAAAAAAATCCATCAAAGTTCTCATTTTTCCCTTGAGGGTTATTTGCTGCTTTCTTTAACATAGAAAATATAACGCCCCTCCCCTATTTTTCATTTCTTTGTGGCCTTGCATTGCTGGCACCTGAAGCTTGACTTCTCTTCCTGGTGGGTAACTCAGCTCTAGGAAGCAAATGAGTCAAGTCATCTCTCTTGGAGAGGCCCTTCTGTTGGGGATTTGGGAGCATCAGGATGGGGGTGCCGGTGGGGCAGGGTGGGAGCTTGCAGGAGAGCAAGGCTGGTGGCAGAGGCAGGGCCAAGGCAAGAGGCTGGGAGCTTCACCTGGGCTGGGGTGGGGGGCAGACAGAAGAGAGCCAGGGAAGGCATATGAGAACAGGTCCCAGGGGAGGGGAGAACCTGGGGCAGCTATGACTCACACGTGACAGAAGGAGAGGATTCTGGGGGGAGGGGGAGGGGGGAGATGGGGCCACAGTGAAATGCAGCAGAGGGTCCCAGCAGGATGGAACCTGGGGAAGTGGCAGTGCAGGTGGTCACTGGTGAGCCCTATGTAGTTCTTCATCTGCCTCTTCATCGGCACCCTTTATCATATCCTTTACTATTGATAATTTGATAAATGTGTTTCCCGGAGTTCTGGGATCCACTCTAGCAAATCAATCAAACCCAAGGAGGGGGGTCTTTGGAGCCTCTGATCTGTAGTAGGTGGTCAGAAGCACAGGTGATAACCCAGGCTTACAACTGACATCTGAAGGGCGAGGGGGGAGACAGTCTTGTGAACTGAGCCCTTAACCTGTGAAATCTGATGCTATCAGTGGGTAGACTGTCAGATTTGAGTTGATTCTTGGACGCCCTGCTGGTGTCAGAGAATTGCTTGTTGGTATGGGGAAAACCTCCACACAGGGGTGACCAGAACTGTCAGAAGTGAAGTGCTGGGGAATCCCCTGGCAGTCCAGTGGTTAAGACTCTGCGCTTCCAATGCAGGGGGCTCAGGTTTGATCCCTGGTTGGGGAACTAAGATCCCCCATATGCTGCTGCACACGTGGCAAGGCCAAGACATAAAAAACAAATAAGTAAAATTTTAAAAAAGAAAATTCTTAAAAAAAAAAGTGAAGTGTTTCCTGTGAGCAGTAAAGAAAACAAACAGGGAAGAAACATAGTGGGGAAGAGCTGGGTGTTTCCCTGCACAGGAAGGCAGACAAAATCTGGTTTTCCTAAATTGGTACAAAACTGCTTAATATTCTACAGGGCAATAAAACTACAACTTTGGGGAATACTTTTTTTTTTCAATCAACAGAGATCCTTGCATTTCTTTTCCTTTATTTTAAAAAATTTTTTATTGGCATATAGCTGACTTACAATGTTGTGTTAGTTTCAGCAAAGTGAATCAATTATACATATTACATACACTTTTTTTTAAGATTCTTTTCCCATATAGCCCATTACAGAGCATTGAGTAGAGTTCCCTGTGTATACAGTAGGTCCTTATTAATTATCTATTTTAATCCTTGCATTTCTGTTGGACAAAAATCTACCAGTTACATGTAACTTCATAGAGCCTGGGGCTTAGTCAAGACACAGTTCCCC
Source organism: Hippopotamus amphibius kiboko (assembly GCF_030028045.1). Lineage (NCBI taxonomy): Eukaryota > Metazoa > Chordata > Mammalia > Artiodactyla > Hippopotamidae > Hippopotamus > Hippopotamus amphibius. The sequence goes on along the minus strand of NC_080188.1, from coordinate 128,719,773 downwards.
AGAACACGAGCTAATTCTTGGATGAGCTGTTAGACAGTGAGCCAGTAAAAGGACATTCCAGACATCCTTTGGCCTTGCTTCCAAATTTTGGATACATTTTTCTTAATCTATGTGGGAGTTGATAACTGGGCTTTGGAAGGTCTAAGACTGAAATTGTTTACCACCGTTTATGTGTGTGTGCATTTTTCTGGAAAAAGGGTTTGTAGCTGTCATCAGGTTTTCAAAGGATCAGTGACTGCTCCATCCCCCAAGTTTAAAAACCATCAACTCGGTATCGGTAGCGGGGGTTGGGGGGGTGAAGGGGAAGCTGGGACGAAGTGAGAGAGTAGCATTGACATATATACACTACCAAATGTAAAATAGATAGCTAGTGGGAAGCTGCTGCATAACATAGGGAGATCAACTCGATGATGGGTGATAACTTAAAGGGCTGGGATAGGAAGGGTGGGAGGGAGTCGCAGGAGGGAGGGGATGTGGAGATAAATGTATGAGTACAGCTGATTGACTTTGGTGTACAGCAAAAACTGGCACAACAGTGTAAAGCAATTATATTCCAATAAAGAAAAAAAAAAAACTATCAACTCAAGATATTACCTCCTCATTTCCTTCTCCAAAGGGGCAGAATTAGCATCTTGACACAAAAGTCTTCTGCCAATGCTTATTTGGATATCCAGGCACCTGTTAAAATGTGCTGCAGGAAGTCACCTCTTCCCTGTCTCTGAGGTCCCAGTGTCCAGGCAGGCCAGTTAAGACGCTGACCTCCAGGACCATCTGCTGAGGTGTCACCTGCTCTGTGCCCAGCACACTGCTATGGTCACACCAAGAGGCCCAAACACACACTCTCCAGGTGGGCTGGTTGGTGGGACCCTCAGAGATGACTGGGATCTGAGGAGGTCACAGTGCTGACCTCTGAGCTATTCAGAGCTTTCCAAACAGCCTTAGAGAGGTCCCGCGTTTATCTGAAAATGTGCATGTTGCCTGCCTCTGGCCGGCAGCCCAGCTGGTCTTGGCAATTCCACGTACTTAGAGGCAAGCATCTCTTGAAGGAATGAATACATCTTGTGCTGACTGGAAGCTGGCAATCGTGCCCATATTTCTGATTAATAAACGAGGAAATAAGTTATTAAATGAGCTGTTTATAGACAAAAGCTTTTAAAACACGCACTCCGGGCTTCCCTGGTGGCACAGTGGTTAAGAATCCGCCTGCTAAGGCAGGGCACACAGGTTCGAGCCCTGGTCTGGGGAGATCCCACCTGCTACAGAGCCACTAAGCCCGTGCGCCACAACTACTGAAGCCTGTGCACCTAGAGCCCGTGCTCCACAACAAGAGAAGCCATCGCACTGAGAAGCCTGCGCACCGCAACAGAGCAGCCCCCGCTCTCCGCAACTATGGAAAGCCCGAGCACAGCAACAAAGACCCAACACAGCTAATAAATTTAAAATAAATAAATTTATTAAATAAATAAATAATTAATTAAATAAAACACATGCTCCATAGAGGGAGAAGCATAATCACAGCCAACACTTCTATGGCGCCTACTGTATACTAAAGAATGTGCTAAGAGCATCCCATCAGCTACTCAGGTAATCTTCATTAGGACTCTTCAAGGCAGGTGCATTTCTCTCCCCATTCTACAGATGAGGAAACCACGGGGCAGAGAGGTTAGGATCACTCAACCAGGAAGTGGCAGAGCCAGGCTCTGAAGGCCATCGGGCTCTGGATTTTGCAGCCCTAGCTGAATGACTGCTTCTCCAAATAAAGAATGGCGAAACATTTGCTCAGTACTGCCCCAGCCCAATGTCCTTGTTGCTGCTTTATTTTTAAGTGAGGAATTTGAGGCCCGGATTGGGGAACGAGGCACCCACGAAGCCAGCCAGGAGCAGACCTGGCCCAGTGTCCAGGCGTGTTCATGCCCGGCCACTGTGATGTCTCCCCGGGGAGGCAACCCTCACCTTTGCCCACCTTCCTTGTGCCTAAAAGGGCCCCATCAGGGCCCTGGTGCTGTGAGATGCAGAGGAGGTAGAGTGGAGTCCGTGCCCTGGAGGAGGGGAAGAGGAGGAGGACAGGGAGGAGGAAGGAAAGGGGCCGAGGGAGCAGGCCTCCCTTGTCACTCCCACCCGACAGCCCTGCCACCTCCCTGGCTTCGGACACTGTCCCCGCTGCTCTCCCTGCCGCTCCCCTGCACCAGCCTGGAGCTGCCAGCTGCCTCCACTCTTCCTCTCCTCCCCAACTCCTCCATCTCCCCAGGTGACCCAGTATCTCAACTGCATCATCTCTTCATTTCATGACCAGCCGGATGGGCTCACCCCTGCCACCAACTGTCAATGCCCCTTCCACCTCTAAATCTTTTTAAAGTTTTGATATTAAAATTGAGGCCATGTGGGCTTCCTAGGTGGCGCAGTGGTTAAGAATCCGCCTGCCAATGCAGGGGACACAGGTTCGATCCCTGCTCCAGGAAGATCCCACATGCCACGGAGCAACTAAGCCCGTGTGCCAAACAAACAAACAAACAAACAAAAAAATTGAGGCCATGGGAATTCCCTGGCGGCCCAGTGGTTAGGACTCAGTGCTTTCCCTGCTGGAGCCCAGGTTCAATCCCTGGTCGGGGAACTAAGATCCCACAAGCTGCAGGGCGCAGCCAATAAATAAATTAATTAATTAAATTAAATAGAGGCCTAACAACCGGGAGCAAACAGTATCAAGTGTACCCCTACCTCCCCTCCACACCCTAAACTCCTTTGTATATTTCTAGGTCAGTATCCATCCCTGCCATTAATATGTCTCACTTATGTTATTGGAATAATACAGTGTATTTATTTGTGTGTGTGTTTGGCTTTCTTCTGCTTAACATAAGATGGGTAAGATCCATCCATCCAAAGTCGTGTGTGTCAGGAGTTTACTCTGTTTTCTGGCTGTGTATTATTACACTGAATGGAGAAAGCATGATTTATTTACCCATTCCACTGCTGATGGGAATCTGGGTTGTTTCTGGATTTTTGTTACCTTGAGCGAATCTCCCGTAAGCCTTCCTGCATGAGTCTTTGTGTGGACGTGGGTCCCCATCTCTCTTTGGTGCATACCCAGGAGTAGGGTTACTGGGTCATAGGCCAAGCCCATTCAGGTAAGCACATGTTGTAGCCCTGAGGGCCTTTCACTGGCACATGGTCCAGCCACCTTCACCTCTGTTCTTTGCTTGCACCTGCATTACTTCATTGTGTCCTTAACAAACCCCGGTAAAGCTGGCCAAGCAAACATTGTAGCCACTCTGACGTGGAACTGCTACTATTTGCTCACTGCCTACAGGGCTCAAGGTTCAAGTTCAGAAGTCCAGAACTCTGTGATTATAAAATTGTTTCCTGCGGGAAACAGAAACTGAGTTCTAAAAACCCTCACAGGCTTTTGGATCAGAACCTGCTGGGAGTTGCCAGCAAGAAATGAGGCTGGCAAGAGTGAGTGGGACTCAGCTGTGCTCTTGGCAGGCCCAGAAGGCTTTACAAGTTTTGTATTACAATTGTTTCTGTATCGTAGGCTGGACAGTGGCATTGCCCTTAGGTGTTTAAAAGAAACTTTATCTTTCAGCGATTCCTACCCAGGAACTTGTGGACAAAACGATAAGATGTATGGGTTTGCTTTAAAGAAATCAGAAAAAAGAGGGACAATATCTGAGTAATAATAAAAAGGGGTTCCTTATGGCCACAACAGGCAGCTGCTACAGTGTGTTCGAATCAAACTGGAAAGAATCTGAAAACATCAGAGCTTGAGAAATATTACTTTGAGTCAGACTCTGGGATATTTTTGGCCCCAAAGGAACTCAGGATGCAGCCGGGCCGAAGCTCCACAGGAACCTAGTTCCTCTGGTCTTTTTGAATACTTATCCGGGGAGCTGCAGTCCCAGGAACAGAGCTGGAGGAGCGAACAAGGCCTCTGCCGCTCCGCCGGAGTTGCCGGCTGGCGTGGGCTTCGCTCCGCCGGAGTTGCCGGCTGGCGTGGGCTTATTATCTTCCCAGAGAGGGTCCAGCCTCCGGAGCACAGGTGAGCGCAGGGGCGACCGCGGCCCCTGCCTCTGCCCCTCCCGGCCCGCAGGTGACACCGAGGCTGCGCTCAGGGAGGGGTGCACGGTCAAGGCCGCAGAGCCCTGGGAACAGATGGGCGCAGGGCCAATCCCCGCGGGGCGCACGTCGGGGCAAGGAGTGAAGAGAAAGTGACCTTGGGGCGGGGACAACTGGAGTTCCAGAAAGAGGAGGGAAAGGCATGCGAGGTAGGGCGATAGCCAAACCTGCGAGGCACAAGCCAGGAAGGCCCACAGACACGTAGAAACGCGCCGGTGACGCTGGAGCCGGTGACGCTGGAGCAGGGTAGGTGCGGTGCAGCCAGCCTCCGGCAGGTGTGCCTTGGCCCAGCACACCTGCCCTCTTGGGCCACGAGATCTTCTTCGGGGTTCGGGGCCTGGGGTCTCTCTCGGGCCAGACAGGAGCCAGCAGGGGAACGCAACCTCCAACTTCTAACTTCAAAGAAATGCGAATTACCATGAGAGACACCTCGCCCCCCCAGCCCCCTTTTTAGGATTGACAGCCAGCGCTGGTGCGCTCCCCGAGACCAGGCCGCGCTCCCACGTGCGGGCAGGCGTGGACGCTTTTCCAGAGGGCAGCTCGGCAAGGGACACCAAAGTGTCACCATGATGTCTCACGTTCCTGTCCTTTGACCCGGTTGCTCCACTTCTAGCGATCTACAGAGAGATACAGGCACTCCAAGACGCACATGGACGGCCAGGCAGCTTCATCTGTGCTTGCGGCGGCGAAAAGGGGGGGCCTGAAATACTGTGAAAGCCTCGGTCACCTCTGTGCCTCGACAGGGGACCCCGTCCACGACAGAATCCAAGTGAGAACAGAGGAGTGTTACAAACAGCACTTATCCTATGACTTCATTCAAAACAGCGTGGAGAGTGTGCGCCGACAGTGCCCCGTAGTAGCGGCGGGGGTGGGGGTGCGGATGGGGGCGGGAACTAGCGAGGACTTTCATTTTCTCTTCTAAACCCATCTGCGGTGACGACCACATACTGCAGACAGAAAGACGGAGGCCAGCATGGATTTTTCACCGCCCGAAGGAGTGGCTGACCTTCAGGAAAGCCCGGATTTGTCCATAGAACAGGTTCTCTTATGGAGCACCTGCTGTATGCGGGACCACCCGCTGGGGCTTGGGAAGAATTCCCTGCAAAGAGAGGGAAGGGGCGGCTCCCCTTCCCCCACCCCCGCCGCGCCCCCGGGAAGCACGGACCCCAGCCCCGCGAAGTAGCTGCAGGTGACAGCTGCCCTCTACCTAGACCTAGACCCTGAGATCGGCCAGTGCGAACAAAGTGGCCGGTACAAGGCATGTCGGTCACTGCGTCCCCACCTCCAGCCCTTTCTGTCCCCGCACCTACTATGCTTTAGGCGCCTGAATCGTTTACTAAATCTGACCAAAGCCCCGCAAGGAGGGAATTTTTATCCCAGTTATATGAGGAGGAGGCTCAGAAAGGTCACTGGAACAGGCTTTACCGTGTCGGCCTTGAGCCACGCCGCCTCAAGATCCTGTCAGCTGTCACTCCGGGAATAAGGTCCAATTTGGGATGTGGGCTCTGGCATCAGACCCGGGCCCAAAGTCGGACCCATCTTCTTAGCGTGATGGTGGGCAGCTTAGCAATCCCTTCTCCGGCCGGGACTGGGATCAGCTATTTATAGGGGTGCCGTGAGGATTATATGGGGCAATGCCTATAAAGGGCGAGCTGGAGCGAGTCGCTGCACTAAGCGCTTTTACGGGCATGGCCCTCATGAGTTGGCCCATTTTTCAGATGAGGAAACTGAGGCTCGCAGGACGAGAAATCTCGCTCTAGACTCCAAGCTGGCAGAGGCGGAGGTGGCGTGCACCCCCGGCGAGCCTCGGTTTCCTCGCCCGACCAGCTCCCCAGGGCGCCCCGCCCCTGCTGATGCCCCGCCCCGCCCCGCGCAGGCCCCGCCCCCGGCCCGCTGGGCGCCGGGAGTCACCGCACAGCTCCGCGCGCCTCAGCCAATCGGCCGCGGCCGGCGTCGGGTGCATTCAGCCTCGCCCGCGGTCCTCCCGCCCCCCGGCGCCGGTTCTCTGCTCGCTCAGTCAGCCGCTGCCGCTGCCGCTGCCGCTGCCGCTGCCGCTGCCGCTGCCACAGTCCGCCGACTCGGTAAGGCCGGGCCGAGGCCGCGCGCGGCGGGGAGGGCGGGCGGGCAGGCGACGGGGGCGGACTGCGGCGGGGCCCAGGGCCGGGGGCGGACGGGGACTGGGGGGGTTCGGACCGGGGCGGGGGGCTGGGGCGCCGAGGAACAGGGGTTCGTAGAAAGCTCGAAACCGGAGCGGGGCGGGACTCCCCATCTCCCGCAGGGGATTGGGTCTAGGGGGTCCGCGCCAGGATCGGTCTGTATGCGGGCAGGTCCGGTGCGGCTGCGGGAGGGATGCTCAACCCTTCGGACTAGCAGGACGCCTCCGGCCTGGCGCGGGTACGGCCGCCGGCTCACTTTCCCTTCCCATCTCACTGTCACTTCCCAGGAGTGGGCTGATTGGGGTTCGGGGTCCGCCCGAGGATCGGTCGGCCTGCGGGCAGGTACCGTGCGGGAGTTGGAGGGATGCTTGACTCTCCGGACTTGGCAGGATGCCCCCGGCCTGGGGTCGCCAGGACAGCCGGTTCCGTTTCCCCAGCATCCGATTCCCCACGCCGAAGTGGACTGGGTCTGGGGATCCGCGGCAGGGCAGCGGGAGGGACGCGACGGCGGGAGGGATGCTCAGCCCTCCGGGCTTGGCAGGGCGCCACGGATCCTTTCTCCATCTCGCCCCATTCCTTTCCCCTCCGGGGTGGATTGGGTCTGGGGGGGGGGGGGCCGTCCCAAGCGGGAGCCAGAGGGGCGCTAGGGATTCAGAAGGGCGCCGCCTACCCCCTCCCAGCTCCCGCCCCCGCAGTGCAGCCGTGGGGACACGCCCTTGGCGCTGGGACTCCAGGCGCGGTCCAGGCGCCCTAGGTGGATGCTAATGAGGGCGCCGGGCCTGGGTTCCCGCTTGCGAGCGTCCTTCATCCCCCCACACGGCGCGCGGTCTAGGGCAGGTGGACGCGGAGAGCCTGCCCAAGGTCGCGCGGGGCCGCGGGAGCTGCTTTGCAGGGGGTGGGAGGGGGTGGGGGCGTCACGTGGCCAGGCCTGGGCGAACTTGGCCCGCGAGCCCGGACGGCGCGGTCAGGGCGGTAGAGCAGCCCGGGCTCCGGGCCCCTATTCCGGCAGCCCCTAACCCCAGCGAGCAGTCAGTTCCTTTCGTTTCGTTTGCAAAGGCCGTGGGTCAGCGTCTTTATAATGTAAATTGGTGGCTGACTTTCGTTAAGGTCAAAGGGAGCAAAGATGGTCTTACTTTTTCTAAACTCCAAGAGCTAAAAATCTCGAGTCATCAGGTTGAATTCAGAACAAACTTAATATTCCCAACTCGGAACTGCTTTCGGTTCCTCTGTGCTCCCTGTGAGATTAAAATATGGAAGGGCAGATTTTAGTAGGAACCTGGTCACTTTGTAAGTTATAAAATGAAAATCGGTTTAACCTCTTGAAACGTGTATTTTGTTACACCGTTCTCTCACACAGGCGTCGGGTTTCTGGTCATTCCAGATATTCAAGCATGTTTATTTCCTTCTAAAGCAGAAACCAAATAAATAAAAAATGGCTGAAAGCACTAGTTTTTTTTTTTTTTTTAATGCCAGCAAGCATCACCCTTCCCCCGCTTTCCAAATTATTTAAGGTGACTCTTAGCGTGGCATAAATAAGAGAGCATTAATGCTGATGATAATGCTTATCGTTGAGGCGAGGAAGCGTCTAGTTTTAAGTGATAGGAGATGAGTGCAGAATTCGTGGCAGAGTTTGGGGTGGCTCTGGGGCTCCTTTTCGTAGGTAAATGACCGGCTTCCTTCCAAGGATGTGTGGCTAGACCTGATCCTGCAGATTGAACTCCATCTGAACAGCTGCTGGAACGAGAAAAAGGGCCCTCTTAAAGGAGTGTACATCCTTTGTATCAGAGTGGCAAGAAACCGGCTTCACGCACAGGCCGAAATAACCTTTCCAGTTTGCACTGAAAACAAGCCGCCTAACCCAGAGGTGAAGGGAATAAACCTGGCGTCGCTGCCGCCCTTGGCCCCGGCCCCAGCCCTGTGGTCACCGAGCGGTCAAGCCTGGGTCTCCGGGGAGTCCCGGGGCGAGGGCCCGGGCTGGCGCAACCCTGGCCCCGTGTGCCCATTCATGGAAGCACCGTTAAGTGTTCCCTGGGCTTCGCGGTGAGCCCCTTCCGGAGGCGCGCGGGGCGCGGGGCGGCCTTTCTGGGGTGGGTTGTCTTGGGGCGCACCAAGCTCTTAAAGGGTCCCCGAGGTTGACGACGCAGCGCTCGGCCTTTCCCACCCACAAGGCGCTGCATTTCGCCCGCTGTCGCAGGGCTGGCATCCCCGGCGACTCGCGCCAACGCGCTCCGGAAGGTCCCTGCGGGCGCGGCCGGTGGAACAGGATCTGAGCGCCCGGGACGCGCCAGGCCGGGGGCGGGGCTCGCCGTAACCTTTCCCCTACTTTTCTCAGCCGTCACGTGACGCCCGGGGGGCGGGGCGGGGCGCGCCGCGCTGACCGCAGGGGCGGGGTGGGGGGAAGGGGCGGGTGAGGACGTGTTCCAAGCCGGCAATTAACGTCGCAGCCCCAAGTCTGCAGGCGGTAGGAAGGTGGGAGGCGGAAGCGCGGGCCCGCTTCGGCCGGGGGCCGGTGCTGCCCTTTGATCCGATGCATTTTTCCCTTTTGTTGGAAAAAATGTTTAGTCACGCTGCCTGGTTATTATTGGCAGGCCAGACAGAGTTGTACTGCCCGTGGAAGCCTGCACCGTGAATTCCGGAAACACTTCTGCTTTTAAGAATAAAATTGTCGCTCAAGGTGGTGTGTTTCGGAGAGTCTCCGTCTCATACTCTAACGCCGCCCCTACCCGAGCCCCCTCTGGAGCTTTTCCTGCGAGGGCTTTTCTGTTTTAAAAAGAAGCACTACACACTTTAAATATATGCAGTTTATTGTATGCCAGTTATATGTCAATAAAAGTTCTTTAAAAAAAAAAAAGGGCATCGTTCACAATAGCTAAAGCCATTAGGAACGGAGATTAAAACCTCTGTGGAGGAAATTACAGAATATTACTGCAGAACCCGAGACGTAAGCAAATAAAGTGACCTGTTCATGGATAGAAGGACAACATCATAAACGTAACAATTCTGCCCAAATTAATCTCTCAAGTAAAAATTAAAAAAAAAATACTACAAGCACACGGTACATAGTGAAGGGGGTACCAGTGGAAATTCAGCACAGAACTGGCCTCAGCACTCGGTGCCCCTCCCCAGAAGCCATCACTATTAAGTTTCTCTGACACCTGTAAAAATAGTCTAGGTTGTACAGGACTTTTTGTTGTTGTTGTTACTTAACACAGGTAAGGAGTATTTTCTGCTTGATGATTTCTGATACTTTGTTGCTTTCTGTGAACTTCACCTTTTACCCCAAGCAAATACTAGGTGGACATTGGGTTCCCAGCAGACCCTGGGCTGAGGCCAGCTTGACCTTTTCGGGGAAGTTGACTGGGAGCCTCAGTTCAGTGGAATGCCCTTTACTTTTTTTGCGTGTGGGTTGTTTTTATGTCCAGGAATGTTTCGGGAAGTTAATAATTGAAAGCAATTGTGCTTCCAGGTAAGGTGTGCCTCTCCGGGCATTCAGTAAGGTAACCGTGGAGGGTTGGAAAATAGGGTAGCTGTGCTCAGCTTCCAAAGGCTTATCAGTGAATTCTTGGACACTGAGTTCTTTAGGTAAAAAGGAATCGTCCACACTCTCCACGTGGTGGTTCACCCACCCATCCCAGGAACCCAAGGGTCATTCTAGATTCTTCCCCACCTGCTACTTCTGCTGCTTTGCCTCCCTCCCCAGAGCAGGCATTCAGGTGTCTGTTGAACATGAGACAGAAGGTTTCAGCCCCTCTCTCTGCCGTGCATTGCTGCAGCCTCCTGAGGTGGTGAGGGTCTTCAGGGCGGGTGAAGCTGTTGGGTGCCCCTTCCATGTGCCTTGCTTCACGTTGTTACCGTGGTCAGGGACTCTCCTGCACTGGGGACCCGCAAGCTCGTCTTGTGGCCTTCCCGCACAACAAGGGGTCAGCGACCCCCTCCTCCTCTGGGGTCCCATGGCTTTTCATCCCCAGCACACACACAGCACTCAGCACATTGTGTTATGACACCCTGGTGGGGAGTAAGCTCCTTGAGGCGGGACACTGAGTTTCTAAGGAGTGACTCTCCCCTCCCCCTCCACCCCATTAAACAGGTAATACATGTTTGTATTAAAAGCTAATACAAAATAACCTTGCCTTTAAAAAATTGTCATATGCTGTAACCCAGACTTTGCTTTTTGTGAACTAATACTTCCTTTATAAGATGTACATGTGTCACTGATCTTCCCAAGTGTCAGCTCCTCTGTGCCCTCAAAAGATTTAATGCATCGAGTTTTGGTTTCTTTCTCCTTTGGCAAGCGCACGCTGTTGTGCAGGGTGAAGTACAGTAATGTTGCTGAAAGTTGAATGTCAAAGGCGTTTGGCCGAGGTATCAAATGCAGTAGGAAGAGGGAAGATGGAAATCCACAGGGAAATCCACTGTCTTGGAGGACTGCTGCTGGCCTGTGGCTGCAGTTGGGAAGGTCCAGAGTGTGTTCCTGCATTGGAGACCTAATGTGAGTTATGGGTAATGTGCATACTTTATTTGCCAGGAAACAGGTCTCATGAATGGCGATGACATTTGCTCTAGGACGTGCGCGCACACACACACACACACATCTGAGCAAGTGGCAGACCTTGAATTTGAAGCCAGACCTCCGAAGCTTGTCCCCCCTCCCGCTAGCAGGTTGCTGCCCAGACCACTGTGCAGGCAGAGGGCCTGGGTGTTGGCGCCTCCCCTATCCCCAGCCCACTGGACGTGACACTGAATCAGCCATGTGTGTTTCTGGGTTTCTGTTTCCTCATCTCTAAGGCTGTGCCTCTGATGCCTGTCATCCTGTCTCACAAGGGTTTTAGGAGGATCCAGAAGAGGCCAGATGTGAGAGTAGATTTGAGGGTGTGAGATGAATACGGCTTCCAGCAAACGATCCTGTTGCCACAGGCAAGTTTTATGGGTACGGCTGCCTTGCGCAGTCCCCAGATTGGAACGTGTGGTTTGACCAGTTCAGTTGCACTTCTGGGTGCAAAGGTGAAGCACATGCGTGGGAAATATGGGGTACCCCGCCAAGGCTTTAGGGACATTTGAGGGAACCACACGCTGGTGGCGAGGAGAGGTTCAGGGGCCTCTCTTGGGTAGATGCCTGCCTCTCCCAGCTGTTCTCACTCAGGCCATTGTGCTGATGTTGGCCAGGCTGGAGGGGGTCCTTCTGGGTGAGCATCCAGAGAACAACACCCAAAGAGGTAGTGCAGATAATAGGGGCCTCTCAAGACATTCTGTATTTTCTTTCTTTCTTTCTTTTTTTGGCTGTACAGTGCAGCATGTGGGATTCTTAGTTCCCCCCAGTCAGGAATCAAACCCATGCCCTCTGCAGTGGAAGTGCAGAGCCCTAACCACTGGACCACCAGGAACATCCCCAAGACCTTCTGTATTTATAAAAATGTAACCCTGATGACCTTTCCCCAATTCTTTTTCTTGGTAAAATCACATTTCTCTGCATTTATCTGATTCACCATCACTTGTTGATACGGCCCAGTTTAAGTCTTACACTTGAATTTGCTTTAATTTTACAGTATCTCGGTAGGCAGAGGCTGTTGTTTTCCGAAAGCCGTAGAAAAAAGGATGATGATTCAGAATTCCCCGATAACCTGTCTGGGCTCAGCATCTTTACCCCATAATCGTGAGTGGTTTATGATGATGTACTTCACTGCGAGAAATGAGCCGTGTGCCCAGTTTAAATAATGCGACTATTCAGTGCTCCGTCATGAATTCAAGATGTAGCCCTTCATAAATGAAAGTTCCTGCACGTTTCCTGTGCGCAAAGCCTTCCCCCAAATTTAAAGTGAGTTCTGAGTCCCATATTCTCGCTTCTAAGGTGCCGCCATCAGGTCAGGGAGAGAATCATTTGTACTTGTTCGTGTTCATACTGGAACAAACACAAGAGCACAATTACAGAGGATCACGTCTGCAGGGGAACAAGGACGTGGCTAGTGGCACGCAGAGAGGTCAGGCACCCACACGCTAGTGAAGAGGAGCTGTTTTATTTTTTCCTTCCTGTTACTGCTGATTTTGTCCACACCTAACCTCTCACCCTTATCAGCAGCAAAATGGCAGGAATACTAAATACTAAAGAGCAAAAAGGAACTTGAGAACCGACTTGAACCCCTAGGCTGGTGAAGCCTTTCCAGAACCTTCCTGGTACTTTCCTTGAAGTGCTTTGGGTAGCAGCGCTGAGGTCAGCCTGGGTACCACCATGGTCATCAAGCATGGCGGGACGTGGTTTCCGCAAGTTGGAGCCAGTCCCGGAGGGCAGAACCAGCTTTGTGTAGCCGAACCCTCCCAGGTGTTGGTCAGCAGACCATAGAATGTGCTGTGGATGATAAGATAATTGCTCTGCCCTCCGCTAAAGATGGTGCTGTAGAGTCTCTGCCTGCATTGGCTTCTCTCAGGAGGTTTTCCAGGGGTGGTGGCCCGAGTGTCAACCAGCCTCGCTTTGATGAGGCTGTGCTCCTGGAAACCCTGCCTGGTACTCACGCCACACTAATAAGGTGTCGCTTCCTGTGGGTGACCTTTTCTCAGAGGATTTCCAGCTCAGTTAATAGAAGGCAAGGCCCACTCCTTGTGCAATTCTGGCGGGAAGACCGGAGCATGGGAATAATTTTAGAGTTGGCACCCTCCGTGTTTGTAGTTACTGTAGTTTTATTGCTAGTTGCAGTCACATCATTTTGGTTATGACAGAGTGACCTAATTTTTTTATCTGTGTTTAACTTTAGGAATCTTAAGTAGAACTTAAGATCCTTTGTTTGGAGTACTTACCACTTAACTTGGTAGGTAGGAACATGAGTTTTGGAGTCAGACCTGGGTCTCATTGCCAGCTCTGCTGTTTGCTAGCTGTGACATCGGGCAAGTTTCTTGACATCCAAGCCTTGGTTTTCTCATTAGTCAATGGCGAAAGCAACAGTACCCGTTTCCTAGGGTCCCAGTGAGAATCAAATGGGTTAATGCAGGTGAAATATGCATCACATTGACTGGCATATGCCAGAGACTTTGGTGGAAAGAACATTTTGTATCTTCATTGTTAACAGCACAAAAATTAATCTGTATGCCTTCTCTATCTATGTATGTATCTTATTTATCTAGGCTGTGTTAGCTCTTCCTTGCTGCACCCAGGCTTCCTCTAGTTGTGGTGCGCTGGGGCTGCTCTTCATTACAGTGCTCGGGCTTCTCATTGCCGTGGCTTCTCCTGTTGTGGAGCACAGGCTCTAGGCACACGGGCTTCAGTAGTTGCAGCACATGGGCTCCGTAGTTGTGGCTCGTAGGCTCTAGAGCGCAGGCTCAGTAGTTGCGGTGCACGGGCTTAGTTGCTCCGTGGCATGTGGGATCTTCCCAGCCCAGGGATGGAACCCGTGTCCCCTGCATTGGCAGGTGGATTCTTAACCACTGCGCCACCAGGAAAGTCCCTTGACCGTCTTTATTGCCGTAACTTCAGTGAGTGAGGGTAATGAAATATCACTTCCTCTGCCAGGGGGATATGTTTATAAGGCGGAAGAGAGATTTTGGAGCATTTTCACGACCTGTGGATTTTATTCTGCTCACTGCTTGCACCAAAATAACTACTTTGTCCAAAGCTGAAGTAACCCCAAGAGGGCCCCTGCCCCTAGTAGAGGCCCTTGACCTCAAGGTCTCTGAAATCCTCCTTTGGAATCGACACAGGAAGTTGGAGGATATGGGGCATGGATTCCTTTTTTTTTTTTTTCAATGGTTAATTTTTTTTTATTAATTTTTTATTTTTTATAATAAACTGCCTATATTTAGAGTGTACAATTTGGTATCCCAATCTCCCATTTCATCCCCCCCCAACCCTCCCCGCTTTCCCCACTTGGTGTCTATATGTTTGTTCTCTACATCTGTGTCTCTATTTCTGCCTTGCAAACCAGTTGAGTTGTACCATTTTTCTATAGTCCACATATGTGTGTTAATATACGATATTTTTCTCTTTCTGACTCACTTCACTCTGTATGACAGTCTCTAGGTCCATCCATGGGGCATGGATTCTTAACCCCTGCGCCACCAGGGAAGTCCTGTATCTATTTATCTATTTATCTATCTTCCTACCTACTATCTACCTCTCTCCTTACCTGTTAATTTTAAGACCGTATTGAGACTTCTGACAGCAACTAATTTATTATGTTTCCGTTGCTATAAAGATCATTTTCTTGGAAGCCTGCTGTCACCTGGCAAGTTTTTATTGTCTGTTTTATGTTACAGAGCTGATTTTCACATCTCAGTTTTCCCCAGGCAGGTTCTTAAGTCTGGCCCCGCGCTTTGCATTGGATGACCTTTCACCTCCTTTCCTGCCGCCTGTTGCAGAACCTAAGGGTGGGGGTGGGGGAAGACTGCTCTGAAAGAGGCCAGATGCCCTTGAGGGAACTAGGACGTGTTGTGGGTGACTTCTTGATTACACGACCAGTGTTACGATTTGCAAGTCACTGATCTCTGGGCTGAAAGTCTTTTGCCAAAAGGAATTGGTTGTGGAGAAAGAGGGCAAAGTGAACACATTTGAAAAACAGAGCAATTTATTAGCCAAGGAGTTTGGGGGGTGGTATGGGGCAGAGCTATTAAAATGAAGGAACTCTTACCAAAATTGAATGAGACGTGCAGCATTTCCTCCCAAATTGTTCATTTGACGTTCATTGCTGAAGAACTGACTGTGGGCTCAAGATTTGTTTTAGAGAATTCACCAAGAATCCGTGTCCTGGGGAGCTTTACAGTTTATGTCCGGAGATTAAAGGAATAATTGACAAGTGAAAGTCACTTGCCAGCAAGTGCAGCTGAAATTGCTAAATGTAACTGGTAGAATTCCTGTGCTTGTGGAATGTGGATTCCAAGGCAGATGCCTGGGAGAGAGGAGCTCTAAGCTAGGTGTGAAGCAGGAAAAGGGGAAAAAAAAGGACTGAAGGCATCCCGGCTGAGAGTCAGAGTTTGCAGACCACAGGGCATGGCAGGCGGGCCTGGCTGAAGAGGAGGTGACCAGGAACCGAACTTGGGTGGGTCTCGGGAATAGCGGCGTAGTTTAAGACCAGAGATGTGAATTTTAAAAAAGGCCATAAACAGGTTGTCATTCTTCTGGACCTTGGTGTTTTTCCTGGAGCAGATTAGCATAAGGTGCTTAAGGGCTCTGGCAAAGACCTTGGCGACAGTCTCCCTCCTTCAGTGGCCCTCCTGGTTTCTAAGGCAGCACCTGGTTTCTGAGGCGGCACATGGTTTCCACGTCCAGCCGGGGTGGGGCAGCAGCGCCCAGATGTGTGCCAGGTTTGTGCGTGATCAGGTGAGGCTCCAGGTGGGCGCTCTCCACCTGATGCGGCCAGAGCGATTTCTGTCCTGCCAGGGAAAATACACGGGTTGGTAGCCCCACCGCCCACACGCATAGAGAGGGCTTTGTTTTCATCGTGATGGGTCAATTTCTGGACATCTCCCCACAGCCTGGGGGGTTGCTGCCACCAGCAGCCACCTCCAGGTTACCCCCGAGCTGGTCTGGGGCTGCATGGCCGGAGGTGGCCTCACATCAAGAACAGCCCCCAAGGGGCCTTCTCCTTTCACCCAGCTAGAGCTTCGGGTGGAGGGGCAGCCAAGCCTGGGCTCCCAGAAGGTGCCCCTGATGCCCCTCTGTTCCCCACTTGAGAACTCTTGTCCGGGGGCCTCCAGTAGTTGCCCAGTGATGATGTGCGGGAACAAGTGAGTGGCAGAAGGGGAAACAGGTCACGTGTTTTCGTCTCCAGTCTCCCGAGAACCCGGGGCACAGGTGCACATTCTTTGGGCGGGTCCCAGCGGTCATGCCAAGTAAACCTTGTCCCCAGGGAAGCCACCTCTCTCCACCTCTCCCAGGTGGGGGGTGTAACTTGGGGGGAGGGGCAACACACTTTCCGAAATCAGCAGATTCTGGTCCTTGCCTGCAGCACGGGGTGAGGGATGGCGTGAGGACCACGCTAGCCCGTTTGTGCCCGGGCATGGTGGGCAGTGGAGGTGTTGCAAGGAGAGAGATGGTGGGGAGGGTGTGTGAGGGATGCAAGAGGGATTTTCAGTTGACTTGTTTCGGCATCAGTGTAGACGAGCCTGAAGCACGTCATGCGCACAGATATGGAGTCAAAGCCCCCCACAGGGCCCTGTGGGGGGCCAACTCCCGAGTGCAGAGGGGCTGGAAGGGGACCCCCCCCGCAGACGAAGTGATAGAGCAGTCTCCGTACCTGGTGACCTTACCTGGGAGAGAGAGGAAGCTGGAGGCGGGGTTGGCACGCAGAGACTCAGGGTTTAGCTGCACACCGTCTGTGGGACATGGCAGAGCCCCCCGCCGCCAGGCCAGGGAAGGGGTGTCACCTGCTCTCCTGACCCTTGGGGCCCTGCTGTGCCCCCTCCCCCTTTTAAAAAAATTTTTCGGCCTCGCCACACAGCCTGTGAGATCTTAGTTCCCCAAACAGGGATGGAACCCACGCCCCCTGCATTAGAAGCCCCGAGTCTTAACCACTGGACCACCAGGGAAGTCCCCCTGCCGTGCCCTTTGCCTTCATCCTGGAAGGCTGAAGGGATGCAGAGAAGAGGCTGTCCAGGGTAAGTGGCCCAGATCCAGATACAAACCCGGCCTGCCAGCTGGCCCCAGGGCCCTTCCTCCCACGGCGTGTGCTTGCAGGGACAGGACAGCCGTGCAGCCTGGGCAGGTGTGCCTCGGGGCTCCAGGGAGGCGGACTGGGAAGGAAGAGCTGGGGACACGGCATTCAACATGGCAAAGTATCTGTTCCTTCCGGGAGGGGGTATATAGGTGTGTCGGCAGTATCTCCTGATTTAAGACAGAAAACATCCTGCTGTGTTGCTACAGTGAAGTCAGCTGGGGCTCTTTGGCGGTCCCCATCATTCCCGATTGTCCACCAGTTTATTACTGGCGTGCTTCTTTGCACCTGGAGCAGGTCTCGCCTCTCTCCCAGCCTCACCTGGAGGCGGTTTGCTCACAAGGCAGGTGGAGCCGCACAGACAGTGGGGAGGGCACTCCTAGGTAGCCCGGGTCCTGTTTCAGCTCCAGGCACTTCTGCCAGCTCTGCCGGGGCTGCTGACCTGAGTGACTTCAGGTAAATATCCTGAGGCCCAGGTTGGTGTCTGTGGGCAAGGTCCCCACCATTGGCTTGGCAGTTTTCAAACTCTGGTCTAAAGCCCTCCGCCCTTCAGGGCCAGGGGAGGAGGGAGGGGGTTGAAAGGCTTTATCCCCCGACCTTTCCTGTGTATTTACATTTGAAGAAAAAGGTCCTCAGTTTTAGAGATATTAGGAACCCTCTGGTCCAGCGACCCCGGGGAGGGGAGATGCTTCATTTCCAGGGTCCGTGGTCAGCCTTGGGGAATGATGGCAGCTGCATTTTCATCAGTTACCCCGGCTGCTGCTTCAGGGCAACTCGAAGGTGGGAGAGGCAGGGTGGTGCGTTTGGGCTGCACCCATACCCACCTGGGTTGGGTGGAAGGCAGGAGCTGGGGGTGTGCCAGGGCAGGGGGCACACTGACCCCGCAGGCAGCCTTGTCCTTCCTTTCTTGTTGTTTCTGCAGGTGTGGTTGGGTGGGTGAGCAGATACTTCCCTGTTGCATTTGGAGAGCTTTGAAAGTTGGTCTCTGGGTGTGAGATTTAGCACCGACTGCTGTGGATACCTGTTTTACTTCCCTAAATATATTTTAAGCAATTATGAGAGTAGATGAGAAACTTACAGAAGAGAGACAGGCGGGAAATCCCTGGCGGTCCAGTGGTTAGGACTCTGTGCTTCCATTACAGGGAGCTGGGTTCAATCCCTGGTCAGGGAGCTAAGATCTCGCATGCTGTGTGGCATGCCCACCCCACCCCACGCCCAAAAAAAAAGAAAAAAGAAGAAATACAGGCATAAGGATCCTCACTTGGTCACTGCCCAACTTCACCAGTTCTCACACATGGCAGGCGATTCCTACCCCTGTCCATCCTTCTCCCACCCCCAGTGGTTTTGAAGCAAATCCTGACATGATAAAAGATAAAAGTGCGTCACTAAATATTTCAGTATGTGTTGCCGAAAGACAGCAGTCTTTACCATTCAATTAAAAAAAATAGTTTTGTGACTTTGATTATAAAATGTGTGCATGTTGTGTTTGAAACACGTCTTCAAGCACCTACAAAAAGTCTCATCCTGATGAAGGATGACATAAAATACACCATGTAGGGCTTCCCTGGTGGTGCAGTGGTTAAGAATCCGCCTGCCAATGCAGGGGACACGGGTTCGATCCCTGTGCCAGGAAGATCCCACATGCCACGGAGCAACTAAGCCCATGTGTCACAACAATTGAGCCTGCGCTCTAGAGCCCGTGAGCCACACCTACTGAGCCCATGTGCCACAACTGCTTAAGCCTGCGTGCCTACAGCCCCTGCTCCGCAACAAGAGAAGCCATGGCAATGAGGAGCCGGTGCACCACAATGAAGAGTAGCCCCCACTCGCCACAACTAGAGAAAGCCCGTGTGCAGCAACGAAGACCCAACACAGCTAATAAATAGATAAATAAATTTATAAAAAAAAATACACCATGTAGTTATATTTCCGTGTGTATTGAAGAAGCAATGCATAGAATTTGGTTTGAATCACAAATAAAGTTGGTGATTATTTGGACATTAAAAAAAAAAAAAAGACAGCAGCTATTTTAGAAAATAACCACAGGGACTTCCCTGATGGCGCAGTGGCTAAGACTCCATGCTCCCAATGCAGGCAGCCCAGGTTCGATCTCTGGTCAGGGAACTAGGTCCCATATGCATGCCTCAGCTGAGAGTTCGCATGCCACAACTAAAGATCCCACACGCCTCAACTAAAAAAAAGATCCCGCATGCCACAACTAAGACCCGGCACAACCAAATAAATAGAAAATAACCATAATATCATACGACACCTAGAAGCATTTAATAGTAATTCTTTAAGGCCACGAGGTAACAGTTGTTTGAAGGGGTCCTTAGTGTGAATGGGGCAGTAGGGTGGAAGCATTGAAGGGTGGAGGGAAGGGTGGAGGGAATGATGGACCTGCCCACCTGCCCTCCCGTGTCTGAGGAGAAGAGGTCTAGGTGCGTGAGTGTTGAATAGGTAACACTTCTGTTTCCTGAGGCAGCGGTGCTTTTGTAACAGCCGTGTTGGGAAATCATTCACATCCTACACCATCCACCCCCCTTCAAGTGTAGACATCAGTGATTGGTAGTATATTCACACGTGTGTGCAGCTGTGACCCCCATCAATTTTGGAACACTTCGTCACCCCAAAAGAAACCCTCCTCTCCTTAAACACCCCGTCCCCAGCCCTAGGCGACCACTGCTTTCTGTCTCTGTAGATTTGCCGGTTCTGGACACTTTGCATAGATGGAATCATACGGTATGTGGCCGTCTGTGTCTGGCTGCCTTCCCTCAGTGTCATGTTTCCAGGTTCACCCGTGCGGCGGCGTGTCGGTGTTCATCCTTTCGTATCGCCGGTAAATAGCATCCCGTTTGTGGAGAGGACACATTTTGTTTGCCCCATTCATCAGTGGAACGGTGTTTGGACTGCTTCCACTTTTTGGTTATTATGAAAACGCCGCTGTGAACACCCGTGTGCAAGTTTGTGTGCGGACGTATGTTTTCACAAGCATGAGCCTAGGAGTGGAATTGCTGGGTCAGGTGGTAACTCCACGTTTGACCGTTTGAGGAGCTGCCAGGCTTTTCCAAAGGGGCTGCGCCATCTGGCATCTCCGCCAGCTGTGCACAAGGGTTGCGACTTCTCCACACCCTCGCCAGCACCTGTGGTCACCCATCCTTTTCGTCACCCATCCTTTCGATTGTGGCCACCCTGGTGGGTGTGAAGTGGTATTTGGCTGCAGCTCTGCTTGGCTTTGCCCTGATGGCTGCAGGGAGCAGTGTTCCAAGTCTCCATGTTTCCAAGTACAAGGCTGTGAATGCTGAAATCGAGAGTGGAATTTTCGCTCGTTAGATTTGCAGAGGGGGCGTCTCACGCCCTTGTCATCCGGTTCAGTAATTCCTGCTTCTGGCTCAAAACAGGAGAGGCTGGCTCAGGATAGTCATCTTGGCTCCTGAAGAACTAGAAAAACAAATTGTCCACTGGAGGGCACTTAATCTTCTTGTATGGTTTGAACCAATCAAAACAATCAAACCCAAGCAAATCAAAACAAGCAAATCCCTAGTTAAATTTGGAAAGTTTTGGTTTCTTTTTTAAGTAATTTTTAGGGACTTCCCTGGCAGTCCACTGTTAAGACTCCACACTTCCACTGCAAGGGGCACAGCTTTGATCCCTGGTTGGGGAACTAAGATCCCACATGCCACACATGGTGTGGCAAAAAATTAAAAAAAAAAAACAGGATAATTTTTATTGGAGTATAATTGATTTACAATGTTGTACTAGTTTCAGATGTAGAGCAAAGTGCATCTGTTATATATTTGCTTATATCCACTCTTTTTTAGATTCTTTTCCCATATAGGTCATTACAGAGTATTGAGTGGAGTTCCCTGAGCTATACGGTAGGTCCTTATTATCTTATTATTATCTTATTATCTTATTATCGTTATCTATTTTTCAGAGAGTTCTGATAAGTCCATTGACTCCAGAAAAGGAGGCCGCAAACACCCTGGTCAGTCTGCCCCCGCCCAGCAGAGGTTAGATCCCTGAGCAAACACTGGATACATACCTTTGCAGAGAATTGGCTACAGACGCTGTATTTAATCTACTGCCACTAATAATCCCTCCCTGTTCTGTATAAAGCCCCTGAAAGATTTTACAAATCATTGAGAGGGAAGCCAATCACATAATTTTATTTGCAGGGATGCGTGCTGTGCTTCCTGTTTACCAAGGCTTTGATGGGGGGAGGGGTCAAGTTAACCTTCAGGCTCTGGGAGAATCTTGGAGCCACCTTGGGTAGCTTTTCGAAAGCTGGATTCGAGCTGTTGGTTGGGGTGCCCTCTTCAACATTTTAAATTTGCGTGTAGCGAGCTTTTGCTTAGAGATCTTGCTGCTTTCAAAAATGAGATCTGTGTCTTCAAAACTGGCCAGGCCGTGGACATTTGCTCCGTGCCAGGTAGATGATGTGTAATGTTTTTCTTTTTGGTCACACCGTGCGGCTTGTGGGGATCTGATTTCCCTCCGCAGTGAAAGCGCGGAGTCCTAACCACTGGACAACCGGGGAAGTCTGAAATACCGTGTAAATATTCTTGAATGCTGTGCAGATGCCACCAGGCTAAGGCTATGTAATTGGGATACGGTTTTGCTGACGTGCTCTTTTCTTTCCAGTTCATCCTCTGCTCTCGGGGGCCCACCCCTGCGCTCCCTCTGTCCCGCATCCCCACCTGGGTGCCCCGGTCACCCTGGGCTGAATGCCCCCCGCCCAGCCCCCACCAGCCCTCCCTGCACTGTGGCTCTTCTGTGCGTGGAGGCTCCATGGGGTCCACGTGGTCAGACCCCAGTCCCAGGGCGCCTCTGAAACCTGTCTGGAGTGGGTCATCCTCCCCATCCCCACGGTCCCCACCTTGGGCTGCGCTCTCCCGGGAGACCACCCAGTTTCATACTGGTCTCACTTCCCTGCTCCTGACTCCATGAGGCAGCAAGAATGTCTGCTTTAGAACAGACACAGGAACTGAGGCCCGGACTCACGTTTCCATCGTCCTTAGTGTGAAACCCAGCCGCCTTTGGGCCTTCCTCTCTGAATTTAGCCCCTGCCCTGACCCCAGACACCCTGCCTTTCACCTTAGCCCCCACCCTGACCCCTTAGCCCCCACTCTGTCCCCCACACCCTCATCTCCTGCCCTTTCACAGGTCTACTTTCGGTGCTGAAAGTCTCGCCCTCTGGCTGTTCCTTCTCCTGGGCTTCCCTGTCACCTGGAAGGCCCCCTTTGTCACTCCCTCTTCTCCCCCTGCCCGGGTCAGAGCTGCAGGAGGGCAGGGGGACTGACATCCTTCCCACGGCTGGCTGGCTGGCATGTAGGAGGCAGTCAGCACACATTTGTTGAACAAACTGATGAGTGAAAGTTGGGGTACTTTGTCCTGATTTGCTGAAGACTAAGCTAGTTTGACTTCTGTAACTGGGTATCTTGGAAACCTCCTTACCCTTGATTTTGATGGGTCTGAAGTCTTCACCCAGTAGGCTTACGTGGGTAAAAAAGGAGAAGCAGCACGTGATGGGGATACACAGACACTCACAATTTGGGGGTTTTATTCTGATTTATTATGGACTTTTACCTCCTGTGTATCCACGTGTGCTCTGCACACACGGTTTAGGAGGATTGGTGCCATCACCTGCCTTCAGAAGGTGGCTGAGGGGCCAGCTGGGGGAAGGCCAAGAGGGAAGAGGTGAGTCAGGCCCCGGCCAAGGAAGAAGGTGACGGGAGACTGAATATCCCCAGCAGGGGAAATGACATGCACTCGCCTTTGCCTGGCGGGGAAGCGCAGGGAGGGCCAAGCCTGCAGGGGAGGGAATGTGATACTGGCTGTTGACAGCAGTCTGATTTCTCCAGCCTCCGAGGAGGAAGGCCAGCTCACCTTGTCAACACCCCGCCTTCCTCTGAGGGTTCTGTGCAGAGTCCTTTTGGAGCCTGAAGTGGTTTCTCGGGGCAGGTGTTGGTCTGTTTTTCCCACCTGAATATAAGGGATCAGGGCCCTGGTGGACGCAGTCGTGGGCTCTCTATGGCAGCCTCCAGGCTGGCTGGTGGGCAGGAATGGGATTTGCCTCCCCTTTGCAGGGCAAGTTGCTAAATTGCCCTGGGGCTTCCTGTGCCAGCGAGTGTAGACCCGGCTGCCACACCCAGAGGCAGGCTTCAATGGGATGGCCAGGGGCTGGGGGACTGCCAGGGGGTGGGGGAGGCACATGGTCGAGAGTTCCAGCTCCTGGACTCTGCTGATCACCCAATGTCTCCAAGCAGAGGCCACGATTGTCTGTATCCCACTGGACCACCTGGGGGAGGGGGCGAAGGGTAACTGCAGAATCGGGTGTGTTAATGAAAAACTTGAAATCTGTCCAATGGGAGGAAATTCACATTCAGAACGGATTACTCTTCTAATCAAACAAGGGATTTTCTAACGTCTGGTCAGCGCTCTACCATGTTACGTTCTTCCCTTGTCTTTGCAGGAGCTCGCTAGCCATGGCAGAGGCCCACCAAGCCGTGGCCTTTCAGTTCACGGTCACTCCCGACGGAATCGACCTCCGGCTGAGCCACGAGGCCCTCAGGCAGATCTATCTGTCTGGACTTCATTCCTGGAAGAAGAAGTTCATCAGATTCAAGGTTTTCAGACACTTGCTTCCATCCATACTGTATTCCCTTTATTGACGTTTCGGTGTGTCAGAGTGGTAATCGACACCTCATGTATGTTTCCCTGGTCCTTGAGGCTTGTGAAACACTTTCCCATGTATTGGCTTGCTGACTTCTTGGAGAACGTCTGTAAGGCAGGTAGGGTGAATCAGGACCCTGTAGGGTAGGCGAGGAAATCAGGGCTCAGAGAGGGTAAGTGACCTGCTTGGTAGAAGCAGAGTAGAGGCTAGAATCCACATCTCCGGCTCTGAGTCTAGAACCCTCTACACCTTGTAGGAAAAGGATTGTTAGCCAGCCGTGTGAAACCGCAGCAAGTTTAACAGACAGTCTTGCCAATAAAATAGTCCAACATTGAAAAAAGGTGCATGTAAATGCAAATATGTTCTCAGTTCTGTTTACCTGCAAGAGTGGACATTTGTTCACTGTCCTTAAACACATGTCTTGCTTTTAGTTCACTTTAATTTATTTTAAAAATCACAGTAGCTGAGGTGCATATCCAAGAAATGATTTCAACGAGCCCAGGCTTTGCATCTTTCCATACATGGAAAAGCACTAAATTCCTTAACTTGAGATGTCTGGTTTTCTTTAATTAACAGTAATCTTTTGCTGTTCTGACTACCTGGTCTTCTGTTGTAAAAACTCCTATATATCCTGGCTCCTTGCCTCGCCTCTTCAGAGTAGTCACAGAGTTCTCTGAGATGCTGTGTCCGGGGTTAAGTCCTCAGTTTTGTCTGCCGAATAAAACATCACTCTCAAAAAAATAAAAATAAATAAAAATAAATAAATAAAAAATAAAAATAAAATCACGGAAGTCATCAATATGCATGTGCCCTTCACGTGAAACTTCCCCAATTTTGCTGTTCAGGGAGACGCTGCTGGGAAAGCTGGTGTTCTTCCTTGCAGCCAGTAATAATAAATCCTTCCTTCTCCCGGAAGAAAAATAAAAATAAAAATCACAGAAGGACAAATGCATGCTGAAAACAATTCAAACAAGATGAAAGTGCATCCGAAGTGCCCGCCCCCTATCCCCTGGGGGGTGTGTGTGTGTCTTGTCCAGTTTTCCCTGCAGAGGGCAGCTCGGAGGCCAGCTGGTGAGAAAGGCCCAGGAGCTAGGGTGGGTGGGAGCAGTGACCAGGGAGGCGGTGGGCCGGCCCCTGGGACCTGGCCTGGCTGGACAGGTGTCCCCCGGGCCCAGGTACATAACCTGGTTTGGGTTGGTCCCTTGTGGGCACTGGTAGGGAGACCCACCCAAAGTGGAGGAGGGCGCCACCTACAGGGGAAAGTGCACTCTGCGCTCCTGAGCTTGCTGGGACACCTTTTACTTTCAAATGGAGGAAAGTATTGATAGAAGCTCGGGTGCCTGGGTGTGGCTGTCATCTTAACCCAGTGGAGATGTTGTTCCCAGTCTTTAAAAACCTGGTGGTACCGCCAAGGAGGCAAAAGTAACAGATACAAAAATAGATGATGCCCAGGGTGGGTCCGTCCTAACCAGGTGGTTCCTTAGGGACTGTCGGATACTCAGAGGAAGCAGAGGGCAAGGCTGGCAGAGCTGCTGCAGGGTAGGGGGCGCGGTGAGTGGAGATGGTTTATCGAGGACCTTCCTCCCTCCGTTTTAATTTAATTTAGTGTATCTGTCTGTTTATTTCACGAGAACATTTCAGAGAACTTCAGATAACACCAGAAGCCCCGGCTGTCCCCAACCACTTTGTTTCAAATCTTTCACACCTCTCGATAATGAGAATAACACATAGGGATGTCAGTCTCTTTTGAGAGCATTCAGATACTCTTTTGAGAGCATTCAGATAAAGCTTTGAGGAGTTTTGAACTCCATTGTCTTGGTCAAATCAATCTCTAAGTTGGCTTCAGTAAGAATTTTTTTTTTTTAATTAGAAGCTTTGAAACACACAAAAGTAAAGAGAGTAATGCAGCTGCACTGCTCACCTGCTAGTTTCCACAGCTATGAACATTTTGCCAATTTTGTGTCATATTTTCTCCTTCCTCCTCCCCCACTACTTTTTTTTTCAAAGGGAGGCTGGCGGGGCTTCGGCTGAAGCATCTTACGGCAAATTGGCAAATTCTTGACGTGGAGTGAGGTCTCCTGTAAATACCTCGGGTTAACGCTGTCTGATTCAGGAGCAGCAGGAGGGGTGGCTTTGGAGTGGGGGGGGGGTCTCAAGGCATCCTGGGTGAGGCCGGTTGGGGAGAGGACTTCGTGGTTGGCAAGGTGGCCAGTGTCCTGAGTCAGTCTGAGTGGAGCTCAGGAATCTGTATGTTAAACTATTGCTTCTGGTGATTCTAACGTCCTGGGGTCACACTCGGGGGAAACTGTTTCAGGGAGGGTTTAGGCTCAGAATTAGAGGAAGGGAAGGAGCTGGACAGAAGTTGGAACAGCTGGGGGCCTGGGGGCTCTGGGGGAGGTTTCCAATAGCGGCAGGGTAGTCGCTTAGCTGCCCACGTGTGCAGACCCCCCTCATCCCTGCACTGCGTGCCAGCTTGCTGGCCGCCACCACCAGCAGGGACGTTGCTCATGTTGTGCGTGTCTGTGTTTAGAATGGCATCATCACCGGCGTGTACCCAGCGAGTCCCTCCAGCTGGCTCATCGTGGTTGTGGGCGTGGTGTCAACAATGTACACCAAGATCGACCCCTCTTTGGGAATAATTGCAAAAATCAGTCAGACCCTTGACAAAACGTAAGTAGTCCTTTCAAATCTCAGATGGTCTAGGATTTTTTTGTTGCTGACATTTTTATGTCTTTTCAAACATCACGACTGTGGCTGTTGTGGATTCGGTTGGAGGCTTTTGCTGTGGGTCTCATGTTGGCTTTCTCCCCATGTCCTGGACTGGTATGAAGGTCCCCCGGGAAGTTTGGGGTCCCTTGTGGCCCTTCCTCTGAAGACCAGGGATAAGAAGGGCAGCCTTGGTCCTGGGGTATCCACCGGGACACGTCAGGGCCCGAGGTGGGGCCAGCAGTGGCAGTCCACTTAGCCTGGCCAGGGGACCCTCAAAACGAATTTCTGCCCCAGAAGCTGGTTCTGGACGTGGTCTCTTCTCTGCACTGGGGTCCATCCTAGAGTTCTGGGACCCCGAGAACTGACTGCTCTGGGGGGCTCTGGGAGACCTCAGCCCCTCAGCTCCCTGTGTGAGTGGCTTAGATCTCTGGGGAACCCCAGCACTCTTTCCTGGTTACTGTAGATTTTTCTAGGAGCTTTTTAAATATCATGAGATTCGGCCCAGAGGGGCCTTTGGTTGATATTTTCCTTGCAAGGTACACGGTGCCTGGGGTCTCATGCCAGAAGGTTGGCCATGCCCTTGGTCGTTTCTGGAGCCCCTCTTTCTTCCCTCTGGTCCTGGGGGTGGCCCTGGCTCCCGTGTAGCCTCTCCTGCCACTTGGTGCCTGTGCTGCGGTGACCTCTCTCACTGGGGTAGTCAGTGTAAAGTGAGGAAACGTACAGAGATGTAGGTTCCTGTCCAGAGTCACAGAGAGGAAGTGGGGAGTTGGAATCCAGACCTAGCTCTGTGTGGTACCTCAGACACCTGTGGTCCCTTCAACACACCCTGAGCCTTCCTGCCAGACAAACGCAAAAAAAAGCATCTCTGGGACTTCCCTGGTGGTCCTTATTCCGCTGCAGTGGGTGTGGGTTTGATCCCTGGTTGCGGAGCTAAGATCCCACATGCCTCATAGCCTAAAAAACCAAAACAGAAAACAGAAGCAATATTGTAACAAATTCAATAAAGCCTTTAAAAATGATCCACATCAGATTTCCTAGCTGGTGCCGTGGTTAAGAATCCGCCTGCCAATGCAGGGGACACGGGTTTGATCCCTGCTCCAGGAAGATCCCACATGCCGCGGAACCACTAAGGCCGTGTGCCACAACTAGTGAGCCTGTGTGCCACAACTGTTGAAGCCCGAGCGCCTAGAGCCCATGCTCCGCAAGAAGAGAAGCCACCGCCATGAGGAGCCTGCGTACCACAGTGAAGAGTAGCCCCTGCTCGCCACAGCTAGAGAAAGGCCATGTGCAGCAATGAAGACCCAACACAGCCAATAAATCAGTTAATTAATTTAAAAAAATGGTCCACATCAAAAAAATTCTTTAAAAAACAAAAAAAGCACCGCTGCCTCATCAGTGTTTGAGTGGCCAAATGGTGGGGCACACGTGGAGCTATCTCTGTTACCCTGTTTGTGGTGGTGGCCCTGGCTCTGGAAGACACAGTTTTATTTTTATTTTTATTTTTGGCTGCTGCACATGGCTTGTGGAATCTTAGTTCCCCGCCCAGGGATTGAACCCGTGCCCTTGGCAGTGAAAGCACCGAGTCCTAACCGCTGACCTCCAGGAAATTCTCATGGAAGACACATTTTTATTTTCTGTTGGAAAGCACTAGTGCCTCCAGCTCGGCTGTGGCTGTCCCCTGCCAGACCTTTGATCCTATACGTTTGTTGCCTGTTTACGTTGGTGAACATTTTAGGTCTGCTGCTAGAGAAATAATAGTCCCCACGTCCTCGTCCTGTGCTTGGACTTTGTTTTTTTGGGCCAGGGGTTTTGTGAGGAAGGTGGGGTCTGTGAAGGATGGGGTGCAGCCCGGCTGTGTCCACCGGATCCCTGCGTCATAGCTACAGTGTTGGGATTGGTCCTGAGCTAAACAGATGAATCTCTGGGCCTTTTACTAAATCACTTGTTCAGATGTAAATATTGTTCCTTCAGAACAGCGCAGGAAAATAAAGTGGCAAAGTGTGAGATAAAGGAAAGCTCACAACTCAAGACTGAATTTGATTCTGATGACACTGAAAAAACGATTAAGTGGCTTTAACTTAGAAGTCTGTATCTTCTTACGTTGCTTTGAGCGGGTGCCCCTCACCCCTGAAAGCTACTCCTTATTCACGATGTCCTGGGCTGCACTAGAGTCCAGCTGAGTCGCTCGCAGCCTTCAGCTGCCTCCGGGTCGCCGGCTAGTGCCTTTATAAGCGTCTGCAAGGCCCAGGATACAAAGCCCAGTCACTGCAGTGGAAGAACGCCTATGCTGGACGCCTGCCGGACGCGTGGTCTGCCTGGGGGCCAGGAAGATGAACAAAGGACCCTGTTCCTCTCATCACCCTGCCCCAGCCTCTCTCCTCCCCTCCTTTATTTCCAGGGAGCCGCAGGCCTGCTTCCCTACCGCTGCAGACAGCTCACCTCAACATTCCTGCCTACTTGGGTTTAGCACAGTTTTTTAACTTACTCTCCAGTGGGGCCATCTCTTTACACTGGGTTATGTTTAGAGGTGGCTTTTTAAAGCTATTTTGAAGCCCTTTGGCTATTTAAAGCCCTTTCTAATCTGGGTCTTTATAAGATTTGTTTCTTTGTTCCTCTAAACCAATTGCAGTAAACTGGGCCATCCCTGGCCCCAGTTTAGAAAGACCTGGTTAAGGGGCCAGCGTCTTCCAGGTTCAAGGCCCGTTCTGCAGATTCTTCCTGGAGAGGGTTCCCGACGTCCCAAGGTTGCAGCTTCCTGAGCGCAGGTGTACATCATGCTTTGTGTAAGCCCATCCCCTGCAGCCTCAGAAGGGACACACCTTTTAACAGAGAGCTATTAAAACTAATGCTTGCTGTCAAAGTGCCTTGTGTGCATATATATTAAAAAATGCCAAGTGCATCCTTTGTTAGTGTTACAATACCTTTTGATTTTTATGACTCAAGTGTGTGTGTCTTTTCCAAGTTCAGTGACATAGTACTTAGAAATCTAAAACACAGGTTATCTGAAAGATAGGTTCTTAAATCCCTAAATCCGAGTTTGCTTGTAGATTAGACTATCAGAAAAGAAGGTAGAGGTTTAAAGTAGAGACTACAGTAGTTAAACTTGAACGCAAGAATTGACACATTATAGAAAGATGTAAGTTTTGAAGCAAACTTTTTTACTAGTGTTTTACTTTTTGTTTCTGTGTTTCTTAAGTAATAGAAGATGTTGAACTGGTGGTTTCCAAATATTAGAGATACTTTTAGGTTAAGGATACAGTTGACATGTAACATTGTATTAGTTTTTAGGTGCACAAGGTAATGATTTGACATGTATATATTGCAAAATGATTACCACAAGTTTCGTTAACGTCCATCATCAAATATAGTTACAAATTTTAAATTTTTTTTAGATTTCACATATAACTGAGATCATACAGTTTTGTGTCTTTCTTTTTTTAATTTTTTTAAAAAAAATTGAAGTATAGTTAATGTACAATGTTGTGTTAGTTTCTGGTGTACAGCAAAGTGATTCAGGAATATATATACTGTATATATAGGTACATATATATGTAGTTTGCTATGTTTGTGAATCTGTTTCTGTTTCATAAAAAAGTTCATTTGTGTCATATTTTAGATTCCACATGTAAGTGATGTCGTATGGCATTTGTCTTTCTCTGTCTGATTTATTTCACTTGGTATAATGCCCTCGAGGTCCGTCCATGTTGTCACAAATGGTAGGATTTTCTTTTCTTTTCTTTTCTTTTTTTTTTTTTTTTTTGGCTGGATAATATTCCATTGTATTGATAAATACCTCCCACCTCTTCTTTATCCATTTACTTGTGCACAGACACAGGTTTGCATATCTTGGCTGTTGTAAATAGTGCTGTAGTGAACATGGGGTGATTTCATTTCCTTCAGATAAATACCCAGAAGTGGAATTGTTGGGTCATGTGGTAGTTCTGGTTTTAATTTTTTTTGAGGAATCTCCATCCTGTTTTCCATGGTGGCTGCATCAATTTACATTCCCACCGACAGTGCATAAGGGTTCCCCTTTCTCCACATCCTCTCCAACATTTGTTATTTCAGTTATTTTTATTTTGAAAATATTTTGTGGTTTCCAAAACAACTAAAACTACAGTCCGCAAAGGTATATGAGCAGCTGCATTTCTACCCATTTTTAAAGTTCCATCTTTACCAGGTAATGTATCACTTTCCTTAGCAAATGAAAATATTTTCTCTGTAAGTTTTTGACTTAAATGATCATTTTATATCATCAGTTTCTACATGTATTTGTGGTAAATATTTCTGCCTAGATCAAAAATAAGCTCTTTTGATATAAACAGTTGAAGTAATAGCTTTGCCAAATGATCTGTGTTTCTTATGCGTCATGTTGAAAACCAAAGATGTGTTTAAGGAAAAAACAGGAGCAGCCGGAAGGGAGGGTGTAGGACTGCTGCAGGCTCTCAGCCCAGGAGAAAGCAGTTAAATCTGGGGCGTAGCCCTCACTGTGGGCGGGCCACTCCCTCACCCATAACCTCCACCATCACGCCTAGACCTGGAGGATGGTGTCCATTTTCCCCAATTACGCAGCTTAGCCTTGGTTTGTTTTGAGGACCTGCAAAGCGGATGGAGCTGGTTCACCTCCAATCCCGAAGAAAGATGACTGAGTCTTGAGAATTGTTCGATGCAGGTTGTCCTCTCTCTGATGAGGCCTGACTCGGGTGGGGGTCTGTGGCCTCAGCTGTGTCCACAGGAGGCCACCACGTGGCGTCTCTCCGCACGGTTGCCCGTGGCCTCCTTTCCACGCGGACAAACCCGTGGCTTGTCTGGTCTTGTCTCGGCAGCGGCTACATGTCCAGCCAGACGAAGAAGGTGGTCAGCGGTGTCCTCTTCGGCACGGGCCTGTGGGTGGCCCTCATTGTCACCATGCGCTACTCCCTGAAGGTGCTGCTGTCCTACCACGGCTGGATGTTCGCCCCGCACGGCAAGATTAGCCGCGCCACCAAAATCTGGATGGTAATGCAAACTCACCGCCGGTGCACAGCTGGCGTGCATGCTTTTAAACCGCTCGCTCTCTCGAGGTGTGCCTGACATCTGCCCAGCTGTAGCTGTGTCACAGCTGGATGTGTTCAGAGATAAGTATGCACCTGTGACACCTTCATCACTGCCAAGGCCACAGATGTATTCCCCCCCCCCCCCAAAAAAAAGCTTCCTTGGGCCCCATCCCCGCCTTCTGCCTTTGGCCGTAAGAGCATTTAACATCAGGTCTGTCCTCTTAGCAGATTTGTAAGAGTCCCACACAAGATTGTTGATTCCCGGCCTGATGTCGTAGGGTAGGTCTCCAGGACGTACGTATTTCTCATAACTGAAGCTCTGTCCCATTTAACCACCCCCTACCCTGTGTCCCCCGGGCCCTGGCAGCCCCCTTCCCTCCTTGCTGTTTCCGTGGTTCCACGGACCCTTGAGACCACGCAGCGTGAGTCACTCTGTGCCTGGCTCACCCATCAGCCTGACATCTGGTGTGGGAGGCGTTTACTCCTGAAAGAAAGATCCTCGTCGGGCCTTTTCCCCTTGCTGACTTTTTTTTAAGTTAATTTTTATTGGGGTCTAGTTGATTTACAATGTTATGTTAGTTTCTGCTGTACAGCAAAGTGAATCAGTTATACATATACACGTATCTGCTCTTTTTAAGATTCTTTTCCCATATAGGTCATTACAGAGTCTTGAGGAGAGTTCCCTGTGCTCTACAGTCCCCTTGGTGACTTGAGTGTCACCCTCTAATTGCCAGAGAGGTCTGATTCACCGTGACTCATAAGTTTGGGCCAGAGACTCTTGTTCTTTAATGATGTTTGTGCGTTCTGAACGTCTGGTATCGGTGTCTCCTGGTTTTGTCATTCATATCACCCATCACATAACAGTGCCATCCATCCACTTGTTTGTCGCTTTCCCGCCCTTAGCTGACCAGTGTGACAGGGCCGCCCTGACTCACCCTTAGCTTCTAGTGTGTTCCACCATCTCACCTCGGCCCTTAGTCCGGCTGTCACGTAGCTGCTGTGTGCCGGGATGTTTTGTCCTGCTCTCACCTTGTTGTGGCTCCTTCTGTGGCTGGATGCCACCCCTTGGGGCTCCGTGTGAAAGGAGTGGGCACCCCTGTGCCTGAGCCCACCGCACACCCCGGGCTTCACTCTTTCATCTTTCACTAACCAACTTCC
Source organism: Hippopotamus amphibius kiboko (assembly GCF_030028045.1). Lineage (NCBI taxonomy): Eukaryota > Metazoa > Chordata > Mammalia > Artiodactyla > Hippopotamidae > Hippopotamus > Hippopotamus amphibius. Next base: position 128,687,297 of record NC_080188.1, on the reverse strand, counting down.
TGCTCTTGCTTGGATGTAAGAGGTCTGATTTCCAGAGCAGCAGAATTTAAGTCCCAGGAGAGACGCTGAGATGGTTTCCACACTTTACAAAGCAAGGTGCACAACCTTCCCCAGGGTGGCCTTCATGGCTGGTGTCCAGGAGAGTCAGTCCCACCTGCTCTTAAAGAATCACTGCTCCCTTCCCATCCCCAATACACACACACCATGAGCCCTAGAAGCTCCTGTGAAGTCTGGTCAGCATGAGATGACCAGTTATTCCAACAAGTTTAGATCATTCCAGACAAAAGCAGGGGCCAATAGCAGCAGGTGTGTGCCGTCCACCAGGCTTGACATTGACTGGAGGGGCCGCACTGCTCCTCCTGGTCTTGGCTCCTGGTCCAGTCCCTCTCCCAGCCCCTGGAGCTGAGACCGAGGGCCTTGCGGAAGTAGGTGCATGGAACTTACCCGCCGTACAGAAATGCAGTCAGACCCAATGTCAGGGTGCCTGGGGAACGGCACCGCCTGGACAGGGCAGGACGTCTCAAGGCATCTTTCAGACGTAGGGTTTCATTCACCCTGGCTTTTGTTTGGGGGTTGCCTGTTTGCCGAGTTCTGCAAGTGTAGGGGCCGAAAACGGATTAGAGGCAGTGAACTGTCACAGGAAATCAGTCCACAGTCAGCAAGCCGTGTACACTGGACAGCTGGTTTCGGATCTTTGCCAGGGTCTCTTATTTTAGAATGTACCTTTTTTTTTTTTTTTTTTAGGGTATGGTCAAGATCTTTTCAGGCCGCAAACCCATGTTGTACAGCTTCCAGACGTCTCTGCCGCGCCTGCCAGTCCCAGCGGTCCAGGACACCGTCAACAGGGTGGGTGCAGTTTTACACCCCCCACCTCGGCACCCCTGCTCCCAAACGCCAGCATCTTTGCGATTAAGGTTTATGACTTGATGGGAATTCCCTGGTGGTCCAGAGGTTGGGACTCCTCACTTCCAGTGCAGGGGACAGATAGGGGTTTGATCCCTGATCAGGGATCTAAGATCCCACAAGTCGTGAGGTGCGGCCAAAAAAAAAAAAAAAAGTTTATGACTTGATGAATAGAAGTTCATTTACCATTATTTGGTTACGTTACTCTCAGCAGTATACCTTGTAGGCTTGTGAAAGATTGTGAAATCTTTCTTTTTTCTTTCCCTAAAGGATCAGCACATCTTACGGTTTTTTTTTAAAGGGCGTCATATTTGATAGAGGGTCTGCTTGACAGGTTTTCTTTTAGCACGTTTATTGAGACATAATTCACACATCATACAATTTACTCATTTAAAGTGTCCAATGGTTTTTAATATATTGTTTTAAATTATGGTAAATATACACAGAACATAAAATTGACCATTTTTGCCATTTTTTTAAAATTAATTAATTTATTTATTTATTATTTTGGGGGGGGGTTCACCAAGTTCAATCATCTGTTTTTATACACATATCCCCGTATTCCCTCCCTCCCTTGACTCCCCCCCCCTCCCCATTTTTGCCTTTTAAAGTGTAAAATTCTGTGGTATTAAGTACCTACACAGTGTTGTGCAATCATCACTACTGTCTGGTTCTAGGATTTTTTCATCACCTCTAACCCCATACTCACCAGCAATCACCTCCCCCCGCCCCACCCCCTTAGTCCCTGACAACCACTGATCTGCTCTCTGTCTCCATAGATTTGTCTCTTCTGGGTATTTCATGTAAATGGGAACCACACACTATGTGGCCTTCCGTGTCTGGCTCTTTCATTAGAATGTTTTCAAGGTTCGTCCATATTGTAGCATCTGTCAGTTCCTTTTTATGACTGAGTGAAATCCTACTATACAGAGAGATCACATTTTAAAAATTCCATCCATCCGTTGATGGACATTTGAGTTGTTTCCATCTTTTGACTGTTGTGAATGTGTTGCTGTTTCGTTCACATACAAGTTTTTGTTTGAGGACCTGCTTTCCATTCTCTTGGGCACAGACCTAGGGGCGGAATTGTGGGGTCACTTGGAATTCTGTGTCTCATTCCCTGAGGAACTGCTGGGCTGGTTTCTACAGCAGTGGTACCATTTTACATCCCTACCAGCAGTGGATGAGGGCTCCAGTTTTTCCACGTCCTGTGGCCTCATTTTAAAAACTACAAGCAGGGGGGAGTCAAGGAAGGGAGGGAATATGGGGATATGTGTATAAAAACAGATGATTGAACCTGGTGTACCCCCCAAAAAAATAAATAAAATTTAAAAAAAAATTTTTTTAAAATAAAAATAGGAACTACAAGCACAAAACGGCTTAACTTTTGAATCCAGGCTTAGTTATTTAGTGCCTTTGGGCCTTTTCAAGTTCTTCTGTGCCCTGACTTGTGAACTGGGCAGGAGGCGGGGCTGACATGCCCAAGTGATCCTGGGAGGTGTCTTGGTCGGCTGGCAAGCTCTGCCCTTCTCGTACAGCTCAGTGTTCGACTTGAGCTTGTTCAGAGTGTGATTTTTAGTTTCACTACCTCACTTTGAATAAACATTAAAGCGTTTAACAGCTGGTCATTTTTGGGGAATGAGCCCTAGCTTTAAACACATGAGGAGGAGCTCTAGAGGTCGCTGCTGCCCCAAGGCTGTTCTCACAGCAGATGACCTGGCAGATTAAAACACCTCAAGGCAGGGACTTCCCTGGCTGTCCAGAGCTTAAGACTCCTTGTTCCCAATGCAGGGGGTGTGCGGGATCCCTGGTTGGGAAATTAAGATTCCATATGCCTCGAGGCCTGGCCCAAAACAAAACAAAAACCAAAAACAAACAAAAAACAACTCATGGCAAACCTAGGGCCTAGCGGCAGTTTTGGGTCCTGTAGGTTTGCTTATGGACACGGTGGACGCTGCCGAGTGCCATGAACTGCTGCCTGCCTGCTCTTACCCGCAAGGGCCAGAGCAGATCACAGTGGGGGCCCTGAAAATGCTGACCTGGAGTCCTGGCCTTGGCCTGGTGGCATGACCTTGCCCACCAAGGTCATTATTCTGGCTCCTCCTTCCCGTCCTGATGTCCTGAGCACCGGCCTTTGATCCACACTGGGCTTTCAGGGCCCCCAGACCCATCTCATTGGCACCTTCATAGCTTAGGTGAGAACAGAGCTCTGGATGAGGACCAGATGATGGAGAAAAAAATACATATTGAAAGCTTCTTGTCAGGACTTCCCTGGTGGCGCAGTGGTTAAGAATCCGCCTGCCAGTGCAGGAGACGTGGGTTTGATCCCTGATCCGGGAAAATCCCGCATGCTGTGGCATAACTAAGCCCATGCACCACAACTGCTGAGGCTGTGCTCTAGAGCCTGTGCGTCACAACTACTGAGCCCAAGTGCCACAACTACTGAAGTCCACGCACCTAGAGCCTGTGCTCCGCAACAGGAGAAGCCACTGCGCTGAGAAACCCGTGCACTGCAACAAAGAGTAGCCCCCACTCACCACAACTAGAGAAAGCCCGTGCACAGCAACGAAGACCCAACATAACCAATAAATAAATAATTAAAAAAAGAAAGAAAGTTTCTTGTCCACCAAACCTTGCTCTTGTCTGTCTAGAATCCACTTTGGTAATTTTGTGGTGATGCAAGATCTGGAGAGCTTGTATGTCAATAAAGAACAAAATTTAATTGTTGAATTATCACTGATCTGAAACATCCTTTAGTATTGGAGTTCGCTAACCTGTGTGAAGACCTGCCTTCTTCTAAGGCAGTGGGAGGGAAACCATCTGTTTTCACCAGGCTTATGTTTTTTTGTTTTTTTTTTTATTAAACCCAGTACCTGGAATCCGTGAAGCCTCTGATGAAGGAAGGAGACTTTACACGGATGACGGCCCTGGCACAAGATTTCGCTGTCAATCTCGGACCGAGATTGCAGTGGTATTTGAAGCTAAAATCCTGGTGGGCTACCAATTATGTGAGTATACATACAGGCTGTTTTCCTTGGTGGAATTTTTTGTAGAATTATAATCTGTTCCATGAGCCCACTGAGCTTCCCTGCGTGTGGCGGGCAGGAGGAGACATTGTCAGAGGTTTTGCGGAAAGGCTAGTGTGGAGGGGAAGGTGTGACCCAGACAGAGTGGTGGGTGGGGATCGGGCCGGGAGTGGCGCGGCCGTGGGGTCGGAGGTGGCTGGAGAGAGCCGGAGGAGGCCCGATGGGTGGGGAGGTCACACACGGATCTGGTCCCGTGCTGGTTACCTGGGTGTGTTGAGTTTGTAAACATTTTCACACATACTCTCAGGTTCTTAGATGCACACTGTCCCGTATGGGTATGCCCGTCACAAAGTGAAAGAATCGTGGTCCCTGGGCCCTGAAGGCTGTGGGTGTGGTTAGGACAAGCTTGCTGGCCTTCTGGGGGACATTGGGAAGACCACACAGGTGGACCCTGCGTGGCTCTGGAAGGGGACCGAGCAGGGTTGAGTCCGTGGGTGCCTCGGGGAGGTGTGGAAGCAGAGGGGGAGAAGCAGTCTGTGGGGCAATCCTGGGTGGTGTTGATTCTTAAGAAATGTTAGTGGCCCGACATTTATCACTTCTTTTCCATTTGGTCATTTTTTTTTTAACCCTATAAAATGAAGGTGATCTAGCTTCTAGCTGTGGCTTGACTAGAGTGAAACCACTTTCCAGTTCCCACTGTTTTGCCTTCCATGTAGTTAGGGCTGTCTTGGCCCCGTGCAAGAGAGAAATGATGTCAGACGTGATGACAAAGCACTAAAAGCAGCCCCCCTGCCCCCCAAGCCCCGCCTCTACCCTGGACAGCCTGGTTAAACCTCTTGCTTGGTCTCTCCTGTGTGCACCTGACAGGTGAGTGACTGGTGGGAGGAGTACATCTACCTCCGAGGACGAGGGCCGCTGATGGTGAACAGCAACTACTTCGCCATGGTGAGTCCCGAGGGCCGCATGGTGTCTGATGGAGACCGCACACCAGGGTGGCCTCTTCCCGGCCCGCAGGCTGCCTGGGGGTGCTCTGGGCCTCCCGTGCTCCCCCTGGCCCTGTCTCCCCCATCCAAGGCCTCACGCCCCTAGCAGGGAGCACAGGACCTGCTTTCCACACCAGAGAGCCCCGTGGATGTCCTTTTGCATTTGCAGAGTAGCTCAAGGGCATGGACGGAACTGCTGCAGAGAAATTTGGGTCGCAGAAATGCTCTCGTGGCAAGCGGGATTCCTCATGGCAACGAACCCCTCCCTCTGTTTTCCTCACTGAGCCTGTGTGGCCGTGAAGGCACACATCTTACCCCACCCCTGACCTGTGGGGTGGCTGAGAGTTTGTCCACCTGCTGAACTTTGTTCTTCTGGGCCCTGGGATTCCCGGGGTCCCGCACCAACTGTCATTTTCGCATCTCTTTGGTCTTTCTTTCCTTTTGAGACACGGGTGGCCTGCAGAGCACACCCTGTTATTTTGTTGGAAATACCTCATTGGGGTCTAAATGACTGGCTCTGAATAACTGGTGAATCTGTCTTTCCCTTTTTTTCTGCTCTTTGCTTCCTTTTATCTTTTCGGCCTTTTCCTTCTATCACTCTGTTTTATTGTTTGCTTTTTCTGTTTTTCTCCTTTAAAATTTCTCCTCTTTAAAAAAAATCTTTTCCCCCATTGGAAGCAATCTCAAACTTAGAGAAAAATTGTCAGTGTGGTCCAGAAAACTGCTTTTTGAGAGTGAGCCGTCCACCTGGTGCCCTTTCGTTCCCTAAGACTTTGGTGTCTGTTTTCCACATAATTGGGGGCAGCCCTCCATATAGGTTCTCTCAAAGTATAGTTGAGACAAGCATTCCTTGGACTTGAAAAATGTGGACACTTAGAGATGTGTCCCCCAATTTAGAAAGCTGCAAGCACTGCTCTGTATAAAAGGTTATTTTAACCTTGGTTCCTTCTCATTCGTAGAACTTCCTAACTATCTAACTGCTTCCTTTAATTTCTGCTTTCCTTTTTATGACTTCTATGAGGATAATTGGGATGAAGCAGTGTTATCTTTTTTTTTTTAAGACTTAGTGATATTTATTTACAGTTTAATTTTAAAATATACTGTTATCTTTCCTAGCCTAAGAATTACTTGGGGGCTTGAAAGAGTGAACACAATAAAACTGACAAAGTGTAGAAAACAAGAACAGTTTCTTTTCCAGCAGAGCAGATGTCATCAACACACTAACTGTGTATTGAAGTGAGCTTGTCTTTTCCTGTGAACACACCCCCTGCTGATGTGTGTTTTCCTGCATTAGGATTTGCTGTACGTCACACCGACGCACATCCAGGCAGCGAGAGCAGGCAACGGTATCCATGCCATCCTGCTTTACAGACGGATGCTGGACCGGCAGGAGATCAAACCAGTATGCAAACAAACTGCTTTTTAAAACATTCTTTTAGAGCAGCTTTAGCAAGGTATAACGGGCGTACTGCACGTGTTTGGCGTGTCCACTGTGATAAGTCCTGACGTATTGATGTGTATGTCTGCACTCGTGAAAGCATCACCACAGTCCCGTTAGTGCAGCACCCCCAAGCGTCCCCTTGTGTGCCCTTGGGTCCCGTGCCACCCCCCACCGTCGCCCTGATCTGCTTTCTGTCACTCTAGATGAGTTTGCCTTTTCCAAAGCTCGTAAATGGAATCTTACAGCATGTGCTGGTTTTTTGTTGTTGTTGTTTTTTGGAGTTTTTTTGGGTCTAGCCTTTTTCACTCAGCATAATTACTTTGAGATTTAATTCTCCTCTGTATCCTAAATGGAGATATGTCTGATATATTTTAGTTCTGTAATTTGTCCTTCGAAGAAACCTTTGCTTGCGTGTGAAGCAAATAATATAACTCTCGAGCTGCTCGTGAGAAGGCTTTTTTTCTCCTCTCTCTCTTTTTTAAATTTTTATTGGAGTAGAGCTGATTTATAGTGTTACATTAGTTTCTGCTGTACGGTGAATCAGTTGTATATGTACATATATACACTCTTTCAGATTCTTTTCCCATGTAGGTCATTACAGAGTATTGAGTAGCGTTCTCTGTGCTGTACAGTAGGTCCTTATTAGTTATCTGTTTTACATATGGTAGTATGTATGTGTCAATCCCAATCTCCCAATTTATCCCTCTCCCCCAGAATCTTTTTTTCTTAAATATCCCTTTGGTTTAAGTGTCAGTTTATAAATGACCGATTAGGGTGCATTATTCAGGAATAAAATACTGGATATTGTGCCCTGGCCTGGCTCAAAACCCCAGGGCAGCACGGTGTCCCAGGGAGCCACTGTTCTTTATAGAGTTTGGAAAAGATTAAGTCCAACCACACTATGTGCACAGAAGACATATCTGGTATTTAAATGTGTGGACTTAATTTGCTCCTTAAATTTTTGTTTGAAACACGTTTCTATTACAGATTCTTATTTTGGGATCTACAGTTCCGCTGTGCTCCGCCCAGTGTGAGCGAATGTTTAATACTTCTCGGATCCCAGGAGAGGAAACAGGTGCGTGGCCTGCTCAGGGCTCCTTCGGGAATCAGGACTTTCCATCCTTACACTCAGGAGGTGTCAGAGGAGACCGCACCGATGTGTCCTGACCTCTCCTAAGATTTCAGAGATTTCAGGCTGGTCAACCTTCCTTCTGCTGAATTTCCTTTGTCCTTCTCAGGCCTGGACAGTTAACTGATTTTCAGACACCAGTTTCTCTTTGTTTGAAGGCCACCTTATAGTGGAGTGTTTTCCTGGTTGGGTGAGGAATATCCCAGATGAAGAAATCTAGACCCCAGGGCTGTTTTGCTCTAGCCACCCCCACTCAGGATTTCCCCCTTTTTTTGGGGGGGGCCACATTGTGTGGCATTTGGGATCTTAGTTCCCCGACCAGGGATCGAACCCATGCTCCTGCAGTGGAAGCTCAGAGTCCAAACCATGGGACTGCCAGGGAAGTCCCCCACTCGGGGTTTATTGTGGAAAGCACCCTGGATTGTGCCCAGGGAAACCAGATTTGTGGTCCAGCAGCTCACTTCCAGCAGCCTGACCTGGGACACCTGATCCCTCCCTTCCCCACCACATGGGGAAGGCCACATCTGTCCCAGCCAGGACACCCTCAGGAATGTAAGAGAGAGACAATGGCACCGCCCGGGACCATCCCAGGCCAGCCAGGGCTCAGGCTCGGGGAGGGTTACATCCTCTTCTCCGGGTGGCACGTCCGGTGAACAGCCAAGCAGAGCTTAGCACTCAGGCCCATCTATCCCAAAGCTCTCAATGTGGGTGCTGTACCGAGTCCTCCGCGGACTTTTGGGAGGTGGACTCGTGAGCTGAGCGGAGTGACATGGAGAGAGGAATGGGTGCCGTCAGGGCGGTTTTCTCCCCTCCTCTAAGCGTGTGCCTCCGGATTCTGTCTCCCCGCCTCCCCCCCACCCCCAGACACCATCCAGCACCTCAGGGACAGCAAGCACATCGTCGTGTTCCACAAAGGCCGCTACTTCAAGGTCTGGCTCTACCACGACGGCCGGCTGTTGAAGCCCCGGGAGATCGAGCAGCAGATACAGAGGATTCTGGACGACCCGTCGGAGCCCCAGGCTGGGGAGGCGAAACTGGCGGCCCTCACGGCAGCAGACAGGTGTGCGGCCCCTCTGTGGTGCCCCTCCGTGTGGGGCCGTCGGGAGCTCGCGGTTTGCTCCTCACCCAGGGTCCCATCTGGCGGGGATGCGTGTCCGCGACCTGCAGAGGTTGGCTCCGCTCTGTCCCCGGGAAGCGGGACCCGCCCCCGCCCTCGGGTCCCCTTGGCCATCTCCATGTGACAGGCAGGCGTACATGTGCAGAGCACATGAAGGAAGGAGGAGGTAGGCTTTCTCCCAGGGCTGCGGCATATTTAGTTTAGGAAACAGGTGAGTTTCAACAAGGCCACTGTGTTAGGGTTAATTTCCCGCCTCGCCTAAAGCTCAAGGACCCGCCTTGTGCACCCTCAGCTCTGATGCCTTTGGGACTGGATAGGTCAGTTTTGGGTGGGGGAGGGGCACTGTCATGCGCGCTGTGAGATGTGAAGCCACATCCCTGGCCTCTCCCACCGGATGTCAGTAGCATCCCCCAGGTGATAAGCAGATCTGTCTATGGCTTTGCCCAGGGCCACTGGGAGCACTGTGGTCCCTGGTTGAGGACCCCTGAGGTCAGCAGTGTGGCTGCTGTTAGGGCAGCGTCAGGAGTAAGGTGGCGAGGGACCGTCCTGCAGGGAAGAGGAAGATGCCCGGGGGAGGGCACACAGAGGTCGGCGGGGAGCCAGGGGGACCAACAGGCAGCAGAGGTGTCCAGGCAGCAGATGCCGGGAGCCGTGGAGTGGGTCGGGGCGCCGGAACTCCAGGTGGGATGGGTCCCGTGCGCCCGGCTGCATTTGGGCTTGATTTTGTGACTAGGTGCTGTTAAAGGGACCGTGTTAGGCTGGAGTGACCTAAGCAGACTTACAAAATCATTCTGGTCCAGGGACTCCTGGACACAAGATCCTCACTGCTTGAGGACCAGAAATGGGCAGTGCGAGTGGGAGGGGAAGCTCAGTCCGAGAAGCCGGAGTGTTTGGCCATCACTGAGGGGCAAGGACTCGGCTGGAACAGAGGTGGCCTGTGTCCTGGGCAGTGAGCCCCGGGTCCCCAGTGCTGATTGAGTGTCACCGGGGCAGCTGGTCGGGCAGAGGCGGGGCGGGGCACAGGCTCAGTGGGCGCCCACCCGGGTGCTCCCCTCGTGGGGCACCGCCCATCTCACCTGCTTGAGCGCCGAGTGCATACCAGGCCTCCTTGTGGTCACTGCTGTCCCCAGGCACCGAGGGGCTGGGCCTGTGACGAGACCTGTTGTGTTTTGGGGCTAGTTGGCTACACGGACAACCTTGGCTGAGCACTTGGTGGGGGAAGAGGGCGGGAGACGGGAGCCTGAGTGAGGGGCCCAGGAGCCATTTGGGGAAGCCACACCTGGGGCAGCTCTCAAGAAATGGGTGTCCCGTCAGCTCTGGGTGCCCCACGTAGGGCGGGATGGAAAAGGATCCTTGAATTCAGCTCCTGGGAGCACCTCTCATCACGGGGGTGTCATGTGCCTGTTTGTAGCATGGACATGTGGACCTGGGGCAGGCTGGCCTGAGTGGGAATCCCAGCCTGCCGTGAAGGAGCTGTGATGTCATCTCTGAGCCTCAGTTTTCGCATCTGAAAAAATGGGACGGTGGTGTCAGGGCCCATGAACACATCCTGACACCAGGGAAGTGCTCTTGGCACTCGCCGTGGCTTCTGTGGAGTGGTCCCATGGAGGGCGTCTGGGAGCGGAGCCGGGAAGGATGTCAGGGAGGCCCTACCTGCCTGTGGGTCTGCGGCCCCAGACAGCAGAGCCCGGGGCCCATCTGCACTCTTGTCCTTCACTCGGTGTTTTCGGATAAAGTTCCACACCTGAGGCTGTCCTGCAGCAGATACAAGGAGAAGGTGAGGTCCCTGCCCACAAACAAAGCAGCCCAGCCGGCAGGGAGGCAGGTGACTCAAATGGAGAAAGTCACACGTGTAGTTTTCCTTAAACCCCTAAAACTGCAAACAGAAAACCATTATCATTTCAAACATCCCATGGAAGGAGATGTCACCAAATTGCCGCAGGCTTAATTGTATTAAATCCTCCCTGCAGAGTCCCCTGGGCCAAGTGTCGCCAGACCTATTTTGGACAAGGCAAAAACAAGCAGTCTCTGGATGCCGTGGAAAAAGCAGCGTTCTTTGTGACGTTAGACGAGACGGAACAAGGATACAAGGAGGAAGACCCGGTTACGTCGATAGACAGCTACGCCAAGTCCCTGCTGCATGGCAGGTGTTACGACAGGTATTACGCCCACCTTCTGACACACAGTGGACTTGGAAGAGGTGTTGCATGTGGCTGACACCTATCCTCAAGTATCCACACTCTTAAAACATAAGGCGAGCGTGAAAATATGACTGGTAATTGTCTTCTTTCCACCAAAACGGTCACACACACACACACACACACACACACACACACACACACAGGTTAAGCAGCAGCTTTGAGGTCCTTCCCCTCTCTGTGCACGACTGCCTCCGTTTGGAGGTGCTTGTGAGGGGTGGCTGCAGGTTACCTGGAACCAGGTGGGAGGAGGTGGTGCCTGCGCCCTGACCTGGATGTCGTCTCTGGCTTTGCTCGCGGATCACATAATTTAGTGAGGCTGTTCCACCTGCTGGAGCGTTCTTTTTCTTGCCTGTGAGGTCCTGCCTGCCCATCGGGTTGGGGGTGAGGATTGGCCGAGGTGGGGGAGGGGTGCGGCAGGCACAGTTGGTCCTCTGTATCTGTGGGTTCAGCCAACTGCGGACTGTGGCCTGTCGTTTAAGAGCCTCGGCTGTTGGAGCCTGCGGGTACGGTGGGGCTGGAGCATCCTCAGGGTTTGGTATCGGCAGCAGGTCCTGGAAGCAACTCCCTGGCAGATACCGAGGGACGCCTTTGCGGGCTCCTTATTTCTCCGCAGTTGCCTCGTGCATCCTTTTTTGGTTATAACGACACGCGCTGATCTCCTTCTGGTCTCCAGTACCTAAGTGCTTATCTCTGTCTCAGGAGCAGGGGAGAAACAAATTACTTAGGGTCCTGTGTGTGCTTTTATTGTCACCTGCAGAGAGTCATCCTTCGTCTCTGGGGGTGCAAAGTCCATGAGCCCATCCAGAAGAAAACAGATACGTCATTGGGGTTTTTTTTTTTGTCTTTGTAAACACATAAGTTGCATAAATGTTTTCGTTTCGTGTAGGTGGTTTGATAAATCGATCTCATTTATCATCTTCAAAAACGGCAAGATGGGCATGAACGCGGAGCACTCCTGGGCCGACGCCCCCATCGTCGGTCACCTTTGGGAGGTGAGTGTCTGCAGGTTTAACTTGAGTGTGGAAATTGCTGTGGGAAAGCCAGTGCCAGGCTGAATTTAACTTTGTATCTGTCTGGTTATAATAAGTATCTGTCTGGTTATAATAAGTGTTTTCAGCAGATGTCAGCGCCGCATGTAAAGTTAAATCAGTCACGAGAGGCATTCCAGTCTTCATTCCCTACTGCTAAGGTTCCTTTTTTTTTCTTTAAGTAAAAAAAAAATTTTTTTTTATTATTATTTGTTTATTTTTGGCTGTGTTGGCTCTTCCTTGGTACACACGGGCTTTCTCTAGTTGCAGTGAGCAGGGGCTACTCTTCTTTGTGGTGCACGGGCTTCTCAGTGCAGTGGCTTCTCTTGTTGCAGAGCACGGGCTCTAGGCACGGGGGCTTCAGTAGTTGCGGCACGTGGGCTCAGTAGTTGTGGTACACGGGCTTAGTGGCTCCACAGCATGTGGGATCTTCCCGGACCAGGGCTCGAACCCATGTCCCCTGTGTTGTCAGGCAGATACTTAACCACTGTGCCACCAGGGACGTCCTGGCTGAGGTTCCTCAGATGGAATCCCTAATGTCATGTCCTGATGGAGCTGAAATAATGAAATGGCCTTGGCTCTAACACAGTGACTTCAGGGAAGAACTGAAGCTCAGTTATTTTGAAATAAACCACCTCTTCTTTGCTGTATTTTCTAGATTTTTCTTTCTGCCACGTTTTAGGCCAGATAAAAGCAAGAGTATTAAAATCTTGGTTTATGAAAATGCAGCGTCTTTTACCACTTCACTTAATTCTTAGAATTACCAAGTTACCAAAAACCCACCAAATCCCTGTCATCCTCTCCCTCCACCTCATTTTACTTTTATTCTTTCAGCCGCACCGTGCGGCACGCACGATCTTAGTTCCCCAACCAGGGATCGAACCCATGTCCCCTGCAGTGAATGTGCAGAGTCCTAACCACTGGACCACCAGGGAAGTCCCCCACCTAACAATTTATTTTTTTATTTTTTTAAATTTTTAATAAATTTATCTATTTATTCATTTATTGGCTGTGTTGGGTCTTCGTTGCTGCACACTGGCTTTGTCTAGTTGTGGCGAGTGGGGGCTGCTCTTCATTGTGGTGCACAGGCTCCTCATTGTGGTGGCTTCTCTTATTGCAGAGCACAGGCTCTAGGCGAGTAGGCTTCAGTAGCTGCAGCACATGGACTCAATAGTTGTGGCACATGGGCTTAGTTGCTCCACGGCATGTGGGATCTTCCTGGAGCAGGGCTCAAACCCGTGTCCCCTGCCTTAGCAGGCAAATTCTTAACCACTGCACCACCTAGGAAGTTCCCTAACATTTTAAAATACAGTGAGGATTGGCCCTGGCACCTTTTAAAATGTTTTAAAATGCATTTCTCTCTGAGCTCTTTGACCTGTGTCATGTTTGGCATGAAAAGTTGAGTGAAGGTTTTGTTTTCGGAGCTCGCCCATCAGGTTCTTATGTAAGGAAATTGCTAAATTCTAGGCTTATCAAAAGTGGACTTGACAGAGAAAGACAAATACTACATGATATCACTTATGTGTGGAATCTAAAAAATAGTACACAATCTATATACAAAACAGAAACAGAATTCCCTGATCGGGGAACTAAGGACTTACAAGCCACATGGTGCAGCCAAAACAAAACAAAAACCCAAGACCAGAAACAGACTCACAGACATAGAAAACAAACTTATGGTTATCAAAGGGGAAAGGGGAGTGGTAAATTAGGAGTAGGGGTTAACAGATACAAACTAGTATACGTAAAATAGATAAGCAACAAGGATTTACAGCATAACACAGGGAACTATATTTAACATCTTGTAATAACCTATAATCTGAAAAAAATATACATATAAAATGGAATCATTTTGCTGTACAACTGAAACTGACAAAATATTGTAAATCAACTCTACTTCAATTTAGAAAATGGAACAGGGTTTCCCTGATGGCACAGTGGTTAAGAATCCGCCTGCCAATGCAGGGGACATGGGTTCGATCCCTGCTCCAGGAAGATCCCACATGCTGTGAGCAACTCAGCCCATGTGTCACAACAATTGAGCCTGCGCTCTAGAGCCCATGAGCCACACCTACTGAGCCCATGTGCCACAACTACTTAAGCCCTCGTGCCTACAGCCCCTGCTCTGCAACCAGAGAAGCCACTGCAATGAGGAGCCCACGCACCACAATAAAGAGTAGTCCCTGCTCGCCACAACTAGAGAAAGCCTGCGTGCAGCAACGAAGACCCAACACAGCCAATAAATAGATAAATAAATAAATAAATTTATAAAAATAAAAAACAAAAACTAGTGGACTTGACTCAGAAATTCTGTATCATCCCATTTGATGAGACTTGAGGTGACTTTGTTGAAGAGACAAGCCTCTTTGAGATTCGCTGTGAACTTAGTATTTCTGCCGTCTTTGTGTTGCTGCTGCTCTAATAGACGAAGGGGAACAAAGTGACCCACCATCACTGCCCATGCGGGAGATACATCCCCGTGACCACAGACAGATCACCTAACTGTCCTGCACAGGGCGTGGAGCCCAGGTCTTGTCCCTGAAATCAGATCGTATAGTGAACTTGCGATGACATCCATGGGGGAGCTCCTGGTATCCCTTCTCCACTTTTCTTGAGCATCTTCCCTCTGATTAGGGTCTTAGAAAAACGTAATGTGCCGTTCCTTCAACCAAGGGAGGTTTTCTATCTGGGGATACCTTTAAAAAGGAAAAAAAAATTGCTCCAGACTGTAAGACAGTGGTGTGGTCCTAAGACATTAATCTGTGATCAGAGCAGCCGGGTATCAAAAGGCTCATCACCACCCTAGTCTTTGCTGGTGCCGACAGAGGCTTAGAGATCCTTTCAGCTGAAAATCCGGCAAAGATCAAACCCCTTTGGGCACTGCTGGACATCACAGCGAGACACTTGAAGTCTCTTTGCACAGTGTAATGGTCTAGGTCTGTTCACCCTGTTCTAAGGACTCTCCCAGTAATAAGTGCATAAGAGCTGTTCTTTGATAAAGGAGAAAGGCTCTGAGTCATAGGCAGTCTGGACTACAGAGGGTACATTTTCCAAGTAGAGAAATCTACTGGATATTGACAAGGCCAGTCTCATTTTTTCAGCACTCTGGATAAGATAAGGGTAAAGGGATTTAGTCTCAGACCAGGGTGACCAGTTGGAAGTGGCAGTGTTTAACTGTTAACTGCCCAGTGAACAGAATGGTCCGTGACTCCAGGGGTCGGACAGGAGCCCAGATGCTCGCCGCATGGATGGGAACTGACCCACACTCTTATCGTGGAGGCCCACGCCAGGGCCAGTTAAGGGGCCGGTACAAGGATGCCACCCATGCCAGTTAGAAACAAATCTGGTCCAAGCTGAATCTTGTGAGCTGTCGGTGTATTTCTGATGTTTAATTATGTCGGCCTCTTTGGGGGCTCTGATGCAGGGCAGACACAGATAGGCTGGGCTCCTTCACCTGCTCAGCTCTGCAGGATGCCCGCCGACCGCACGTGCCCCCAGCCCCCTCCACGTTCCCCCATCCTGGAACCCCCCTGCCCCCCTCACCATCTGACAGTATCGCCATCTGACCTTAGGTTGTTTTTTAAATTTTTAAAAAATATTTATTTATTTCTTATTTATTTTGGCTCCGCCGGGTCTTAGCTGCAGCACACAGGATCTTTGTTGTGGCATGTGGACTTCTTAGTTGTGGCGTGCATGCGGGATCTAGTTCCCCCACCAGGGATCAGACCCAGGCCACCTGCATTGGGAGCACAGAGTCTTACCCACTGGACAGCCAGGGAAGTCCCTTGGGCTGTTTTTTGTTTGTTTGTTTTGCTTTCCCCATTGGTTGTCTGTCTAGCCATCACTAGTAATTCCAGGACATTTTCATCACCCCCTAGAGAAACTCTCCACCCCTACCCCGCTCTTGCCCCAGCCCTTGGTAACCACTAATCCTCTTTGTGTCTCTGTCAGTCTGCCCTTTCTGGCCATTTCATGGAAACGGAATCACACAGTGTGTGATCTTGTGTGTCTGGCTAATGTTTTCAAGGTTCATCTACATTGTATTAGTATCCATATTTCATTCCTTTTTATGGCTGAATAGTATTCTTTTGTATGATTAGACCACATTTTGTTTATTTGTTCATCACTTGTGGACATCTACATTCTTTTCACTTTTGGGGTACTATAAATAATACTTCTGTGAACATTGGCTTACAAGTTTTATGTGAACATATGTTTTCTTTCTTTCTGTCTGTCTGTCTTTCTTTCCTTCCTTCCTTCCTCCCTTCCTTTCTTCCTTCCCCCCTTTCTCTCTTTCTCTCATTCTTTCTTCTTTCCTTCCTTCCTTCCTCCCTCCCTTCCTTTCTCCTTTTTTTTTTTTTGCTGCACTATGCGGCTTGTCGGATCTTCGTTCTATGGCCAGGGATTGAACCTGGGCCCTTGGCAGTGAGAGCACGGAGTGCTAACCCCTGGACCGCCAGGGAAGCCCCTGTTTTCATGTCTTTTGAATACATACCGAGGAGCAGAGTTGCTAGATCATGGCCGTCGTTAACCTTTCACGGAAAGGCAGACATTCTTGTCTGTTTTGTTCACCGTGCTTTCCCTGGTGCTCAGAAGCATTCCTGACCCACAGTAGGTGCTCAGGAAATACCGTTGAATAAATCGGCTTAGGTTTACCTGCCAGTGAACAGAAAGCATCCACACCCGGGCCCAGGTCCTGGCTCCCTGAGGGGTGTGAACTCGGACAGACGCTTCACCTCTCTGAGGCTGCCTTCTCGTTTGTACAAGTGGGAATAACAGTGACTACCTTACAGGTTAGGAGTAAATATTCAACGGCGTAGCACCCAGAGGGCACGAGCTCACAGCCAGGACCTGGAAGCAGGCTCCGAGCTGCTCTCTGCGCCTCAGACGCTCTGCTTGCATCCTGGCTGTGCTCCTTACCTGTGCAGGCGCTGTTGAACCTCTCCAGGTCCATTTTTCTTGCCCCTGAAATGGAGATAAGAACATCTCACTAGGTGGCTGTGCAGAGGGTGTGAAGTACCCAGCAGACTGTAAGCCAGTAGTTATGCTTAAGTCTTTTTTTTTAATTAAAATGTTATTCTTTTATTTTTTAGCTGTGTCAGTCTTCGTTGCTGCATGCAGGCTTTTCTCTAGTTGTGGCGAGCAGGGGCTACTCTTTGTTGTGGTGCATAGGCTTCTCATTGTAGTGGCTTCTCTTGTTGTGGAGCATGGGCTCTAGGCCCCACAGGCTTCAGTAGTTGTGGCACACAGGCGCAGTAGTTGTGGCGCACGGACTTAGCTGCTCCACAGCATGTGGGATCTTCCCAGAGCAGGGATCAAACCCATGTCCCCTGCATTGGCAGGCGGATTCTTAACCACTGCGCCACCAGGGAAGTCCTATGCCTAAGTCTTGATGGTATCTCTAGAAAGAACAAGGGTTTGTCTGCTTTGGGAGAGCAGATAACTTTTATGTAACGCTATTAGCTGTGATGATCTCTGACTTCACTGATGTATCTTTTTATCTCTGACAGTTCGTCATGGCCACGGACAGCTTCCAGCTGGGTTATGAGGAGGACGGACACTGTAAAGGGGACACCAACCCGAACATCCCATACCCTACCCGGCTACAGTGGGACATCCCCGCGGAAGTAAGTCCCAATTATCAGACACTTGTTAATTCCCTTGGGTGGGAGACGAGTTTAAACTCTCACAGTCGAGTTTTCCAGCTGTGCTTCCCGACCGTTCACGAGCTCAGTTTGAAGACCCCCGAGACAGAAATCTGTCTGCCTGGGGGATTCTTACTGGGGCTGTGGAGCAGCTACAGCTCCTGTTGCCTGGGAAGCCCCAGTGAACATTTCTTCTTTCATTTAAAGCTTTTGGCTAAGATTGTAAGTGAGATTTCCAGCTCAAACTTAGCTAGACATCACAATGAAAAAGGAAAAACCAAAATCACTTCTTAGATCACTAACTTGTCACTTTTGTCCCTCTAAATGTGCTCCCATTCAGTTGACTCAGTGGAAGCCGTTTTGGGAAGGAATTCTAGGGTTGGAAATACCAAGGCCTGAGAAGTCTTTCTTTTTCTTTTTCTTTTTTTTTGGCCATGCCACATGGCATGCAGGCTCTTGGTTCCTCAACCGGGAATTGAACCTGTGCCCCCTCCAGTGGGAGCTCAGTCTTAACCAGCGGACCGCCAGGGAGGCCCCAGTCTGTTTCCTTTTAAAAACTGATTCCTCGATGGCCAGCATATAACGAGAATAGATCTCACGAGACAAAACCCGTGACCCTTTGAAATGCCCTTTGCGGTCCCACTGGGAACCAGGAGTTCCCCCAACTTGGGCCACCCCGTTGCTCTTCAAGGGCAGGGCGGGGGGTGGGGTGCCATGTTGCTAACTTACCACAGCGCTTTGGTTAGAAAGATTTTGGAAAAAAGCCAGGAAGAAAACGTGAGATGTGTATTTCTGAGCAGCAACTCTTTTAGCTGCGCTGAAGGCCAGCTGGCTGTTTTCTTTAGAGCACGTGTCAGTACTTTCCCTCCCGTTGGGTGAAACCTTTTCTCCTTTTTCCCAAGTGTCAGGAGGTTATCGAGACTTCCCTGAGCAGCGCGAACCTCCTGGCCAACGACGTGGACTTCTGTTCTTTTCCGTTCACTACTTTCGGTAAAGGGCTGATCAAGAAATGCAGAACCAGCCCGGACGCCTTCGTGCAGCTCTCCCTCCAGCTGGCTCATTACAAGGTGAGACCCCAAGCTGGGGTTTCCATCCTGAGTGCTTCTGGGGTCCGTGAACGCAGCCCTGAGGCCATTTGCCCAGCAGGTAGGGAAGACCCATCGCGGGAACAGGTCAGCCTGTCGCGGGGAGCAGGTCAGCCTGTCGCGGGAGCAGGTCGGCCTGTCGTGGCGCAGGGGGGCTCCTACCATAGCTGGATGGGACATGAGTCCCCGGGGCAGCAGCGGTTTCCCATACTACGCAGGAGTAGAGGGAGAATGTGGGGGATGGTGGCCCAGTGAGATCTCTTTGCTCTACAAAGTGGGAATTAAACCACCTTTAAGCTCCCAATCCTAGGGTTTGGTAAAACGGAACTACTTCTTCCATAAAAGGGGATATGCCAGGCCCCTGGGACGGACAGGGTCCGTGTACGCAGTGTTTCTGCTGCCTCTCTCTTGGCACCTGGGCACATTCTGGCTTGCACGTGATGGAGGTGCAGCCCAGGCCCCAGGAGGGCCTAAGGGGGACTTCTTCTGTTGGAGAGAGCGTTCCACCCCAAGAGGGCAGCATGCAGGATGTTAATTCCTTGACCAGGGATTGAACCCGTGTCACCTACAGTGGAAGCGCAGAGTCCTTTTTTATTTTTTATTTTTATTTATTTTTTATTTTTTTTAATTTTTGTATATTTGTGTCTCCTTTAATCTGGAATTGCCCCTCATTCTTTCTTTTAATTTCATTTTAATGATTTTTTTTTAATTTCTTATTTTTTATTTTTTACAATAAACTGCATATATTTAGAGTGTACAGTTTGGTATCCCAATCTCCCAATTCATCACCCCCCCCAACCCTCCCTGCTTTCCCCACTTGGTGTCCATATGTTTGTTCTCTACATCTGTGTCTCTATTTCTGCCTTGCAAACCGGTTGAGTTGTACCATTTTTCTATAGTCTAGTCCACATATATGTGTTAATATACGATATTTGTTTTTCTCTTTCTGCAGAGTCCTTTTTTATTTTTTAAGATATTTTTAAGATATTCGGTCTTTACTGAATTTGTTACAATATTACTTTTGTTTTATGTATTGGTTTTTTGGCCCTGAGGCTTGTGGGATGTTAGCTCCCCAACCAGGGATCAAACCCACATCCCCTGCGTTGGACGGCGAAGTCCTAACCACTGGACCGCCAGGGAAGGTCCCAAATGCCCTGCTTGTAATGGAGCGCTTCTGGTTTAAAACTTGAGTGTCGTGCAAGGATGCACTGCAGTATCCCTGGATAACAGTTCTGCGCTTACGAGTCTTGCTTCATGTCAGGCACTGGTCCAAGGGCTGCACACACATCACTCTCACAGGCCCCTCACTAGGAAGGAGCTATTGTTGGCCAATTTTACAGGTGGGAACACCGAGGTTCAGAGAGGTGAGGTGAACTGCCAAGGTGACACTGGAGTCAGGGATGGATCCAGGGGCAGCCTGTAGGTTTGATTCCTCTATAATTCAGTTCAGGAAGATAAACAGATGCAGAAGAGTACAAGAGGCAATGTTAGTGTCAGATAAACGGCAGCTGATGGGCCACAACTGTACGAGGGAGAATCAAAATTTATCTGCACTCCGGTTATATTAAAACTTCTATAAATTCTATAGCCAGAGTGTGGATAAATTTGACTCACCCACATACCTAAAATTGACTCTAATACAATTCTTGATAAAGATGGTCACACTCGTGATGCTTTCTTTTCCCAAGTAACACATTCCCTGAAATGAATGAACCCAAAGTGGTTAGAGAGAAGCACAGTCATTGTAGGAGACCTGAGCTTTGTATGGCAGATCGAGTGACTAAAAGCTATAATGGAATCGAGGTCCTGGATCTTAGATTTAATCATCTTGATTTGAAAAATTGATAAGCAAATGGCACGTAAGTCTGCAGCATTAGGGACCAAGAAGGTGGTGACAGTTCAGATACAGAGATGATTTTAATAAGAGAATACCAGGCTCGGACTTCCTAAGTGATGCAGTGGTTAAGAATCCGCCTGCCAATGCAGGGGACATGGGTTCAATCCCTGCTCTGGAAAGATCCCACATACCACAGAGCAACTAAGCCCATGAGCCACAACTATTGAGCCTGTGTGCCACAACTACTTGAAGCCCACGCACCTAGCGCCCGTGCTCTGCAACAAGAGAAGCCACCACAATGAGGAGCCTGTGCACCACAATGAAGAGTAGTGCCCGCTCTCAGCAACTAGAGAAAGCCTGTGTGCAGCAACGAAGACCCAATGCAGCCAATAAATAAATACATTAATTAATTAAATAAAATGAGAATACCAGGCTCCATAGAAACACATCTGAAAATCTGGATGAAATGAGGATTTTCTGCAGCAACACAAATGGGTAAAGTGGGCCCCAGAACAGTGTAGACAGTCTGAGAAGGTCATTGTGCATGGATGGCAGACAGGTAGTCAGAGAGCCGCCAGCTGGCCAGTGTGAACTGACTCGAGGCAGCTTTGTGGTTTGAAGGGTGGGCAGCTCCAGAGGCTTCAGGAAGAAAGGAAGCTGCCGATGGCCTCCCAGGACTAGCTTCCCTCTGGTCACAATAGTGACCTGCACAAAGCCTGCCCAGTGCCGGGCTGAGTGCTGGCAGGAGCTGAGGAGGGTACTTTCTCACCTCCACTTTGTGCTCACGGAGGTGGGGTATCCTGCCTGCGATCTACAGCTCGTTGGTGGCAAAGCTGAGCTTGGATCCAAGCATGCTAGTTCTAGAACCCGTGTCCTCAACTGCTGTGATACAGCTTTTAAGCTGATGGATGCATGTAAAAAGAGTCATGGACTGCTTTGGCTCAGGAATGCACATGCAAAAAATCTGAATAAAATCATGGCAAATAGCATCTATCAACCGGTACAGGAAAAATATAATTACCAGCAGTAGTTAGTACCAGGCAGGGGGATGGTTTGCTATTAGTAAATCCAATAATAGATTAAATCTTGGGACTTCCCTGGTAGCACAGTGGTTAAGAATCCGCCTGCCAACGCAGGAAAGACAGGTTCAAGCCCTGGTCCAGGAAGATCCCACATGCCGCGGAGCAGCTAAGTCCACATGCCACAACTACTGAGGCTGCGCTCTAGAGTCTGTGAGCCCCAACTACTGAGCCCAGGAGCCGCAACTACTGAAGCCCGAGCGCCTAAAGCCCGTACTCGGCAACAAGAGAAGCCACTGCACTGAAAGACCTGCTCACCGCAGCTAGAGAAGGTTCATGTGCAGCAGCAAAGCCCCAACACAGCCAATGAATAAATAAGTTAATAAATATAATAAATAAATAAATAAATAAAATAGTAAACTAAACCGTATTATTAGATCGGAGAAGAAGCCAGTCATTTTGACAGATGGTAACGAGGCGTTGAAAATGTAGTGTCCTGTCCTGATAACTCTTAGTACAGGGACTGCTTCCTTAACACAGTAAATCTCATCGTGTGTCGTTTAGCCAGCGTATTCTTCAGAGGTGAAGTGTGGAGGCAGCCACGTTGAAACAAGAAGGATGAGGCTGCCTCCAGGAGGCTGTTCTCGAACGTCTTTCCAGGAAGCGCAGTGAGTGCAGCGGACAGGATCACTGGGCAGGAGGAATATTTGCACATCTGGTCAGAAGACGGAGCGGGCAGCAAAGCTTTTATGGTTAAGAAGCGTGCTCAGGAAGGAAGCCCGGTGCAGGATTATACAAAGCCCAACATCTTCCTCGTACAGCAACGATAGCCAAGCTGGAAACACAGTAGGAAAACGTGATGCAAACTAGAAGCAAAAATCTGGGATCCCCAGGCATTTGAACCCAGGCGTCTGTTTATAAAGCAGACAGATCCTTTGGGAAGGAAGGCCCAGAGCCGTGGAGAAGGGATGGACTCTTGGAAAAGGAGAGAAGGAGTGATTTTGGATAAAAAGACTCAACACCGTGAAGACGAATGTTTCTGATTCACACGTGCAGTGTGAACATCGTCCGAGATCCAGAGGCGATTTTAGGAGAGGAGCCTGACCAGTTTCCCTTCGAGTTCATGTGGCGGGAGGGCTAAGAGTTACATGAGAATAACCAGTAATATTCTGAAAAGGAAAACTTGTCAGGTGGAGACAGGGCAGGGTGAGGTGGAGACAGGGCAGGGTGAGGTGGAGACTTGCTCTTTCAAAGCCAAAAATATAGAAATTAGAAACATAGTAATTAACACGGTGTCGTTTTTTGTTTGTTTTGTTTGTTTTGTTTTTTAACATGGTGTGGTTTTGGTGGCAGAATAGTTCCATGACACCCTGTAACAATTCATTTAACCTTGGTGGGAAGGAAGGACTTGAGGCGTCCGTGGAGGTGGAAAAACTGGCCAGATAGTTCCACTGGGGGAAAGTAAACCACCCAATAGGAAAAAATGGAGTCCAAGCAGAAATTGGTGGTTCACAAGAGAAGAAAAATACCAGCAGTCAGTGAATGTACACAGAGAGTTTAATCTTACTAGGAACCTAATAAGCTTAAATAAGACTGAGGTTTTTTTTGCCTGTGCGATGTGTAAAGAGCTTTTCTACATTCTGTGTTTGGAAGGGTGGCCTGAGAAAAGGGTGTTGGTACTCAGTAGCTGGAAATAGTCATGTATTCTTCAGGCTCACACAGCCTGAAGACCCACTGGGAAGGCACACCCATTTACCCAGCAGATTCTGCTTTGAGAATCATCTCCAATGAAAGGACAGGCTGACATGATAAGTTTAAGTTTGCCCCTCTGCACAAATTTGAAGCAATCTAAAAGGTTCTCAATGTAGCATTTGTTAGACGATGGCATTTTTGCACACGGAATGTGACGTCACTATTAAGAGATGTCTATGGTGTATCCTGTGAAAAAACTTAGTCTGAAAACAAGATGTTCATCCTTGTTCACAAGTGTTTACTCTGAGCCACAGGCCACAGCAGCCCTTCAGCTATGTTCACGTGGCCCTTGAGGGGAGAATAGTCTGACATTTTTAATAGTTGAAAAAAATTTAAAAAAGAATATTTCGGGATAGGTGACAATCCAATGAAATTTCAGAGAGCATAGAGAAAGTTCATTGGCACGTGACCACACCCACTTTTTGCCGTATTGTCCAGGGCTGTTTTTGAGCTACCGTGGATGAGCTGAAAAGTTGCAGCAGAGACCACCTGCCCACCAGGATAATGAGATTTACCACCTGCATTTTACAGAAAACATTTCCTGACTCTCACTTTATTCTCTGCAACACCTGGAAAGATTGATCTTCATTTTCTTATAGTTTTCCTATGTTTTAACTTTTTTGCACAAGCATGTATGGCAGTGACTCTTACATCAAGTTACCTTGTCAAAGTTAAGGGTTATTTGTTTTAATAACCCAAGGGCTTGTGCTTATTCTTTGCGTTCTGGCTAGAAACAACAAGAATTTCGTTCTTGGTCCCTCTGCTACACCAGTTCTTCACAGGGCACTCAGTCTGTTAAAAATGATCGACGGAAGTGACCCATGAATAGTATAAATCAGATTCATCTGTTCAAAAGTTCTTTCCCGCACGCTTGGTTGAAGGCCGGCTCTGCCAGGGGCAGGGTCTGTTGCGGAGCTCACGTTCAGACCCGTCTCTGCCCAGCTCCGGGCTGCAGGGCCTCCTGGGGGTTCTGCACAAATCCAGATGTCCTGGGTGGCCCTGGGGGTCTGCTCCAGGCTCTGAACCTCCTTTGTGCCCTGGACCCCTTGGGCAGTTTGAGAAAGCCTTGGGGGCCCCTTCTCAGAATAATGTTTATAAAGCATGAAATGAAATTTACAGGATTACAAAGGTAACCAACTAATTGACATACAAACTCAAAATATTACACCTCAATTTGTAGTATAGTAGATGTAACTCTTTATGCACTGAATTTCAAGTAGCAGGTCTGGTAAGTGCTGTAACTTTGAAGCAGTAAAAAGCTTAGATGCTATTTTGGGATATATAGCAACAACCATAATTTGCTGTGAAAACAGCTGGGATTTTTTTTTCTATCCAGTCACAGGCACTGCTTATAACTGCTGTGATTTGTTGCCTGTGCTTCTAAATACTGTATTTCACTGCGCAGTTGGTGGAAATTAAAAATTGTACATATTTCCCATCCAAGTTAACACATCCCCAGGGTTAACGACCCTTGATCTGGTCCCTGTACTGACCTTCTTGTGCTGCTGTGGGCCTCGTTCCCTCCACTTTCGACGCACTGGCTCTTTTCCTGCTCCTGAATATGCGAGGCTTGTTCCTACTGCAGGACCTTTGCACTTGCTCTGCACCAGCAGTTGCTGCCTCCCAGATTGAGGCGGGGTTGCTTAGGTGTCTGCTCAAGGGCCCCCATCTCCTATTAAAAGAGCCCTACTCCCCATCATGCTCTTCCCTTACTGTATATTATTTCTGTTCAGCTCACCTGTCGCTCCATGACTTCAGGTGTGTGCTCATCCTCTGTCTCTCCCACTAGAATCTTTGCTCCTTGAGGGCTGGGGCATGATCTGTCTTCTTTGCCACCATATCCCAGTGCCAGGAACATGACAGCCACTGGGGAAGAGGCGTCAGTAAATATATATCAAATGATTGAGTGAAGACACCGGGCTGTGGTCATAATTCTAGGCTATACCTATTTGCTTCCTGTTTTGGGGTCGTATTTATTCCTCATTTGGAAACGAGAGGTGAAAGATGCCCCACGTGCCACCAACCCGAACAGTTAGCCCCAGGGCAGCAGTCCAAGTGTGCAAAAGGTTTGTGTTCTCACGCCGTGTGTGTTAATATCTTTATAGACTTTGTCTTTTGATCCTGCTGGTTAGAAACTGGAGATGTTTTGGCGGTGGCGAGCAGCCGCTCTTCCGATGGTGGCTGTTCGTAGCAGGTTAAGTGGGGTGCAGGCATAACCCGGCTTGGCTCTGTGAGGGGTCTGAGCACACTAATACTCAGTGCATTGGCCACGAGGTGTTTCGATGGTCATTTTTTAAGATCCTGGATGTAACGCATGGTTGTGCTGACGACTTATACAATTAAAGTTTGATGTTGGAAAGTCAATTTCATATACATCACTGCATCACCTATCCCAAGTTAACCTGTATTAAATGACTAAAATACCCTGTTTATACCTTTTCCTCATCCTCTCCTTCCCTCCGCGCTCCCCACGGCTTCGTGATAAGGCCCTTGGAAAGCCCCCCGTAGTAAGCTCCGCTCCTGTAGGGAGTTCTCCCAAAGGCATGTTTAGTAAATGACCTGGGACTCCCTGCTGACCGTAGAAACAGAATGAGGAGTTAGAACCTCCCAGACCCCATCCAAGGGAAATGAATAACCAGCGTATTAAAGGATGTGTTGTGAACTGGTGGGTCTTTGTGCTGGGTGCTGGGGGCCACCAGAGGCTGGGATGGCACAGACCCCATGGCCGGCTGGCTTTATCCCTGTACCTGCAGGGTGGTGGGGACAGCCAGTGTTACATCAACCCCACCAGCCTTGGAGGGGGAAAGAGCCTCGCAGGGAGGGCTACGCACTCCGCGCCGGAGGTCCAGCCTTGCCTGGTTCTGAATTTACTTAACAGCATCAGGTTGTGGCAGGGTGCCCCCTGTCATCCTGGGGCCACCAGGACCCAATGCCCAGAGGGATGCTGTCTGGTCAGGGATAATCTGGGACCACAGACAGCCCCTGGGCACTTTCCCGTCCACGTGGGACCCTGGTCATTTTTGAGCTGGTGGTTTACAGATGGTTTCCTCCCATCTGCATGGGTGGTGGGCTGCTCCGAGCCCCCGTGGACCTGTCCCTGTCTTCGTGCATCACCTGCTGCCTCCTGTCTCGAGCCCTTGCTGTTCCATCCGCACGTCACCTGCAGGGTCCCAGCCGCAGGCGCCTCTAGCTCTTCCCATCGTCCCATCTCCCCTCTGGCCCCTGACACCAGCGTTCCTGGACCCCATCGGGGCCTCCACCCTGCCCTTCCCTCTGCCCATCTCACCTCCCTTTTCCCCTCTTTGGGCTTGCATTCCACAGCCTGTTGCCATCACCCTGAGCTCAGCCCTGGGGCCCCAAGCGCAACACACCCACCCCCGGTGGAGTCCAGTCTGCATGCTTTGCTTCTACACCGAGAAGCTGGCATAACCAGAGAAAAACCACTGGCCGGCCTCCCTCCCCTCCCCTCGCCTCCCCTTCCCTCGCCGCGTGGCATGTGGGATCTTAGTTCGCAGACCAGGGATGGAACCCGTGCCCCCTGCAGTGGACGCTCGGAGTCCTAACCACTGGACCGCCAGGGAAGTCCGTGCCTTGTCTTTCTTAATTCGTGAGCCCTGACTGGTGGCCCCAGACCACCCACTCTCTACGCCCCCAGAGCCTGTTTCACACCCCCTTTCTGACTCTCACTCCTCCCCATCCCCACTCTCAGTAGGGGAACTTTCTTATTTCACCGAGAAAATGTGAGCATTCTAAAGAGACCTCCCATCTGCTGCCCACAGCCTCTGCCAGCGCCACCCCCTGCCAACCCCGGCTCGTCCCTCCTGCTTTCTCTGCCTCCTGTCTGATGGGGGAGCTGTCTGTGTTGTGGCCACCAGCCACCCACCCACTTCCCGCCCCCCTGGAGGACATTCCCTCCCAGTCCCCTCTCCTGAAGTTCAATAATTTCTACCTCCTGCACGTGGGCTCCCAGTCCCGTACTGTATTTCTCCCATAACCACGTCTGTACTCGGGCAGGTGTGTGGAACTCAGGAAATCGGGTCATGACACCAGGTGCATCTGGAAATGGGAACCTGGACACCCACCGCCCCCCGCTGTTTCCAAAGCTAATGACGTTTCCACCTGCCTGCTGCATAAGCCCGACTAAAAACTGCAGCTGACGATGAAGTCTGCTTTTCCTGGCTGACCTTAAGCGATGCCCTCGTATGCTTTAGAGTTTGTCAACGTGCCCTGCCTTGCATTAAAATATGTTTCCTTTCCCAGGACATGGGCAAATTTTCCCTCACCTACGAGGCCTCCATGACTCGGCTCTTCCGAGAGGGCAGGACAGAGACTGTGCGTTCCTGTACCACCGAGTCGTGCAACTTCGTGCTGGCCATGATGGACCCCACACAGACGGTAGGTGCCGCCCGGCCGGCCAGGGCCGGTGCTTTTCACAGGACGGCCCCCGAGGTTAACATGCAGGCTTCCCTGATTAAACCCCGTGCATACTTTCTCCAGCATCTGCTTCCCTCCTCCCCTCTTGAGGGGATGAAATGTAGTAAAAGGTAACCATGGGGACAGACACAAAGGTTCATGGCTGCATCCATCCTCTGTCATTCTGTAACTTCTGCAAATCAGACTATACTTCCCAAGAGTCTTTGAGTCAGAGCAGTACACAGCCAGTGAACAGAGGAATGGGAGAGAGGGGCTGCAGGAGGGTGTAAGGAGTTGGCATCCAGGTGAGAAAGTAGTGACCATCACGGGAGCCCCCTGCTCGGAGTCCCTGAAGCCGCCTCCCATGCTGAAGCTCCCTGAGCAGGCTCGGGGCTCCAGGGTTTCTGTGTGTTGCCTTTGACACTTGGCGGCGGCCCGTGGACTGTTACCAGTTCATTTTCCCAGATAAAGGACCAGAGATTCGTGAATTCAGCAAACTGCTGGGCCACACACCTAGTTAGGGGCTGAGGCCCACCTGCGCCCGACCTGGCATGCCGGTGTCTTCTTCTGACCCCCAAGGAGACGTGGCCCAGGGCTCTCTGCTCTGCTCTCAGGGAACCTCCGTCCTGGAAGGGCTGTCAGTTCTGTGAGAAGAGCTCAGTAGGTCTTGTGAAGGATTACTCTGATCTGTCCTGCCTTCAGAACATCCTTAAGGACCAGGTCTGGAGGGGGTAGGCCAACGCCCAGACGGGCCGCCACGTCCATGGAAGGACACTGCATTGCCTTGTTCTGTGATTGATTGAGCGGGGCCCGAAAGATCCTGAAGCAGTCTTTTTGGATGTGACTTGAAGGCCCCTACCCCGGAAGCGCTGTTTTAGCAGAGCCGCCAGACCGCTTTGGAGGGTTATTTACAACCCACAGGAACATCGCAGCCCACTGAGAGGGACAGAATTTCATTTTCACACAATTGAGACTTGGAGGATGGAGCTTTCCTACCTACTCAGTGGTCTTATTTGTGTGAAGGGTGAAATGATGCCAGTGGGCTGCACACAGGACCCTGAAACTTCCACTCCAACAACCTGTCCTTCGGCAGCCTCCAAACCGCCCCATTCACAGCATGAATGTGGGGAAGGGGCTGTCAGCCAATGGGATTTCTGGTCAGGTCGCCTTGGCAACCCGCCAGAGACACCCCCCCCCCCCCCCGCCCCGATCCCGTGATTTGCTTTCTCAGCGCCCTGTTGGACCACTGGAGAGAAGGGCCGAGACCCTCATCTTGGAGCTTAGACCATAATGCACGACTTGAAACTCTGCGTCCTGTGTTATTTTAGGTTGAACAGAGGCTCAAGTTATTCAAGATCGCGTCCGAGAAACATCAGCTTCTGTACCGCCTGGCCATGACCGGCTCTGGGATCGACCGCCACCTCTTCTGCCTCTATGTGGTGTCCAAATACCTCGCCGTCGACTCCCCTTTCCTGAAAGAGGTGAGTTACTTATGGGCGGCCTGCTTAGCTTTCTTGGCTAAACCAAAACTTAGTAAACCAGTAGCACAGCTTTGCCAATTGGAACTGACCTAACAGATGGGTCTTGGAAGCTCAACTGTCCTCACAATGGAAAATTTGAGCCACATTTCTTCAACCCCCAGAATGCCATGACTTGTACTAAAATAATTAGCAAGTGACGAGCTCTCAGGAATTTTTTTTCTTTTGGCCGCATGGCACGCGGAATGTTAGTTCCCTGACCAGGGATCAAACCCATGTCCCCCCTGCAGTGGAAACACAGAGTCTTAACTGCTGGACAGCCAGGGAAGTCCCAGTAAAATTTAATTTTTTAATAATGGCTGTGTTTAAAAAGCAGCTTGGAAAATTCCTAGAAATTTGGCAGTCGGCTCAGGGGAGCTGGTGCCAGTCTGCTCTAGCACACCGCCACCCCCATTCCGAATCTTACTCCACGTATCTGCCAGCTTTCCTGCCCAAGACCCTGTCAGCAAGTGTTGGCCCCTCCAGTCCGGGTGGCCTCACCCGCTCCATCCCTCTCTGCAGACCTCCTGCCCCAGCCAACCAGGCCTTCAGGGACATAGCCCTCTAGGGTCTGAAACAGTCCAAGCACTGAGCAGGCCCCTTCTTATCCTCTACTCGGGCTCCTCGGTGACAGAAGAGGATGGAGCTGGGGTGTGTCACTGGAACTTTGCCTTGTTTTACTCCACAGGTCCTATCTGAGCCTTGGAGATTATCCACCAGCCAGACCTCTCCGCAGCAAGCGGAGCTGTTCCACTTGGAGAAGAATCCAGAGTACGTGTCAAGCGGAGGGGGCTTTGGACCGGTAAGTGCCCGGGCATCCGCAGACATTGATGGCAGTCTCGTAGTTAAATGTCAGAAGTTCCCTTTCCCCTTGGCCTCATTTCCCAGGGTTCGATTGCTTGATTAGCCGTGCCACGCGGCTCGTGGGATCTTAGTTCTCCAACCAGGGATCAAACCCATGCCCCCAGCCGTGGAAGCGTGGCGTCTTAACCACTGGACCGCAAGGGAAGTGCCCCCACGGTTCAGCTTAAACCTGCTTTTCCATAGGTTGCTGATGATGGCTATGGGGTGTCGTACATTCTTGTGGGTGAGGACTTCATGCATTTCCACATATCTTCCAAGTTCTCCTGCCCTGAGACGGTAAGTACAAAACAGAGTCCTCTCTTCCAAAGATGGGGTATCATTACTGTTTTCTTTTAAAGGGGAGTACATCCTTGATTTGAATTCAGTAAATTTCAGTTCAGTTATGTACTCTTCCTTGGTTGGGACATTTTCAAAATAAGGATTTTGAAAGTCTCTTAATAGTTTTAAAGGGATTGATCTTATTTGGTTGGAAGTCTTGATCTTTGCTGGTAGCAGTGGTTTTAAATTTTAACGTTGGAGTGCTTCTACGACTTTCTGACTCTCTGTAACATTGGACATTGGAAGGTGGATTGAGATTTGTGTGCATGTGCTAAGAAATTCACATACGTGTTGAAGCAGGGGTCTGCAGTGTTCTCTGTGAAGGGAACAAGGGACCACCTTCCTAGCGTGGCACGGTTAATCCTGATTTGTATTTTCTCCTTTCCACATTGTACATCACCTGACAGGCAATGCCAGGCTCACCTTTAACAGAGAAGATTGGAGTGTACCTGCTTATTGTGTTTTATGTAACGCACTGACATTAGGGGAAGCCTTAGATCAAAACCACACCACTTAGAATGTCAGTTGGTACAGCCACTGTGGAAAATAGTACAGAGGTTCCTTAAGAAACTAAAAATAGTTACCGTATGATCCTGCAGTCCCACTCCTGGGCATATATCCAAAGAAAACTCTTAATTCGAAAAGATTACATGCACCTGGATGTTGATTGCAGCACTGTTTACAATAGCCAAGACATGGAAGCAACCTAAATGTCCATCACCAGATGAATGGATAAAGAAGATGTGGGGTGTGTGTGTGTGTGTGTGTGTGTGTGTGTTTACACACAGTGGAATATTACTCAGCCATAAAAAAAAGAATGAAATAATGCCATTTGCAGCAACATGCATGGACCTAGGGATTATCATGCTAAGTGAAGCAGGTCAGACAGAGAAACTCAGTATCATATGATATCACTTATATGTAGAATCCAGAAAAGTGGTACAAATGAACTTATTTACAAAATGGAAATAGAGTCACAAACATAGAAAACAAATTTATGG
Organism: Hippopotamus amphibius kiboko; assembly: GCF_030028045.1. Classification (NCBI taxonomy): domain Eukaryota; kingdom Metazoa; phylum Chordata; class Mammalia; order Artiodactyla; family Hippopotamidae; genus Hippopotamus; species Hippopotamus amphibius. Next base: position 128,656,018 of record NC_080188.1, on the reverse strand, counting down.
TTACCAAGGAGGAAAGGGGGTGGGAGGGATAAATTAGGAGTTTGGGGATTAACAAATACACACTAGTATATATAAAATAGATAATCAACAAGGACCTATTGTGCAGCCCGGGGAACTCTACTCAATACTTTGTAACAACCTACATGGGAAAAGAACCTGAAAAAGAGTGGATATATGTATGCGTATAACTTAAGCACTTTGCCACTCACCTGAAACTAACACAACGTTGTAAATCAACACAAGATTGTAAATCCGATAAAAAATAAAAATTAAGTTAGAAAAAGAAACTATCAGAGGCATTTCACTGCAAAAGAGAAAGTGTTGGAAGCTAATGGAAACTTCAGAAGGTGTGTGACAATTAGCTGAGGTGTAGAAACGATGTTTGTCCTGTGTAAGAAGTTATATGATGAGAGTAAGACAGGTGTTGTTCAAACTACTCTTGGTAAGTTGTTTTCACAAAGAAATAAAACACCTTAGTTTTCAAAAACAAAACAAATATACACTACTGTATATAAGATAGGTAAGCATTAAGGTCCTGCTGTATAGCACAGGGAGCTATAATCTTCAGTGTGTTGTAATAACCTATCCTGAAAAAGAACACTGACACCCACACAAACAGGTAAGCTGTTACCTTTGTTAAGCCTTAGCATCTCCCCAGACTCTATAACTTAGTGATTAAGCCACTAAGGCAAAGCTTAGAGAATTGGGGAAAAGGAAAGATAGTTCCTTGAGTCAGATTACCAGTGAAAAGGCTTGAGATGTGAGAATTGCCACGTTGTAACCTGCGTCTGGTTTTTTTTGCTTGTTTTTAAATGAAAGGATTCTCATCGCTTCGGGAAGACTCTGAGGCAGGCGATGGTCGACATCATCAGTTTGTTCGGGTTCAGCGCCAATTCCAGAAAGTAAATCCTTTAGCACTGCTGGGAAGGAAAACGAGCTCTTCTGATGAGAAACCAAATGAAAAACAGCTAGGAATCCTGATTGTAGTCCAGGATGAAAATTTGCTCTAAAAGACTCAGACGTTTCCTTTCCATCCAGGGTTTGGTGTTTTTGCTTTTCTAGACAGCAGGCTCCACCCCGTGAAGTATAACCCTAGTCCTTCCAAGCAGGTCCTAACCTGGGGGGCATTGGATAAAGTCCCCCCCTAAAGTCTTCCCATCAATCTGTGTTTCTGAAGGGATGAAAGTATTGTTGAGTGAGCTATGGAATGAGTGGGGTTGTGACTTCATACGCGTTGGAAATGGACCCGGCAAACATGCTTCGTCAGCAGCCACTGGACATCTGGTACTTACGGGCATTTACTTTTATCAGAGCAATGTAAACATTTGTTTCCTTCCGAGAGAAAAGCATTGTTTAAGTTGCAGATGTTAGCAGTTAATAGCTGATGCACACGCATTGCACTAACCAAGAGATGCTGTGCTTTTGGAACCTGTTCTGTCCCTGTGGTAACCCTGTCACTGTCTACTTTGGTCGTCTGCATTTGCCTCTCATGTTGGAAGAACGTAGTAGGTCTCATCTTTAGCTTTCCTGACCTTGCAAGTCTTCAAAACCCAGTGCCTTAAAAACAGAAGGCCCTAAATGTAAGGGAGACTGCAGGAGAGATTTATTTTGTAAAGTCTTTAGGTGGAATTTTGGGTGTCTTAATCCCTCTCAACTTACTGGGTGGATAACCTTATGTAGGCATTTTCCTGTGGTGTCCCCGTATCCCAGAAAGGCCAGTTCCCTTACGAGGGCAGCTGTGCCGAATTCCCCCATCAGACTGCTGTCCTAAAGTTTCATCATTAAGCTACAAAAGAAGACGTGGGTGTGTGTCAGAAAGGGGGAGCAAGGGATGTGATCGTTGAAGACTGTTTCTGGAGCACTCACTGAGAAGTCAAACATCCTAGGTGCCCCAGGATTCCTGCTTACCCAGACTGGTGCCAGGGAGAGCATGACATTTGCCACTGAGAAAGGAACAAAACTTGAGAAAAGCAAACCTCAGGGCGGTCAGGGTTGGGCATGCCACCTGGTGAGTGACAGAGGAGACCTGCTCCCATTTCCAGGGAGACAGAGGGAGATGGATCATCTTGGTAACATAGAAATGTCGCGGGTGATGGGTGCTGGGTTTAACACAGCCTACCCTTCGGCTGGGAGTGCCTTCATCAAAAGAGTGATTGACCAAAAAGCAATGATGGGCTGAATCATCTTCAGTATTTAATGTAAAAAGAAAGGATCATGGAGTGAAATATACCCCCTGCCTCTGGGCTGTCATGACCAGCTTAGCTATGCATTTTTTAAATTGTGTGTTTATTTTTCTGACCACTCTGTCCTGGTGGGGCTCACCTCTCTCAGAGTTCGGTACTCCAGTGGTCTAGTGGCAAGTTAAACCACTGGAGCAGGAGGAAAGGCGCTTGCTGCAAGCACTTGTGTATTTTATTCCTGTACATGCTGTGATGCAAAAACCCCACCTAAATGGGCCAAAGACTTTTTCTCTCTTAAAAGCAAGCAGAAAGGGGGAACAGACAAAAAAGCAAAACAGGACATCTGAGCACCAGAGCAACAAAAAGGCCCTGTCCATCTGTGGTATGTAGTCAAGGAGGTGTGAGGGGTACAGCCAGGCGTGGCTTCCCGTTGAAGCCAGGGCCAGCGAAATCATACACTGTTGACCACTGACCAGTCTGTTATGAAGCGCAGGTGAATTCGAGCACAGACACGTTCGCACTCAAACATATCTGGGTTTGTCTCTCAGGTTTTCTATGTTTCAAATGTAATCACTGCTAATTCATGCAGTTATCAATGCAATTTTATATTCCTTAAAAGGCAGAAGAGTGGGTTTTTACTGTACATGGTGAAAGCAGGAGGTAAGAGTATTATGTATTTAATTTAATTTGGAACAAGCCATAGTCTTAACGGAGCTGTGGTCTGAATTTCTTATCTTGGACTGGCCATTGCATGTAAATACAATATGCTCTTTTGGATGTAAATCTTAGAAATGCAGTATGAATGTTATTAATAAAAACATTAATCCCAGTCTACCGCAGTATTGCTTTCTGTCTCTTTTATTATACTGATAAGCGGGCTTTAGGCCGGATACCAGGCTCAGGCACTTGGGACAAAGGTGACCGACCAGGATACGCAGAAAAGGCCTCGGGTTGGGCAGAGTGGGCATCGCCAGATTCACACACCTGACGGAGAAGGGCGGCTGCTAAGAAGGGATGTGGGTTTCACTCTGCGTTCATTTGTGCATCCTTGCCTTTGCCCCAGGGCCTAGAACAGCACCTGAGACATAGTACGTGCTCAATAAATACCTGTTTAACACATGAATTCCATTTTCTCCACAGTTCTTATTGAGTACCTACTGTATGCTAAGCGCTGTTCTGGGCACTGGGAATACAGCAGGGACCCCAACAGGTTCTGGCTGTCGTGGAGATCAAATTCCAGTGGGAAGAGGTCAAGAACCAAGGGAAACTATCAAAGGATCTAAGGATTCCTAGACTCTGTGTGTGGGTGTGGGTGTGAGTGGGGGAGGGAAGAGTAGCTGGCTCAGGAAGGAGGCTGATTTAGAAATGGTTTTGGGGGATTTCTTTGGCGGTCCAGTGCTTAGGATTTCCACTGCAGGGAGCACGGGTTCGATCCCTGGTCAGGGAACTAAGATCCTGCAAGCCACGTGGCCAAAAAAAAAAAAAAAAAGGATTTGAGCTGAGGCCTGAATGACAAGACAGAGCCAGCCTCGGGCAATCCAGCAGGGCTGGAAGAGCATCTGGGAACCGCAAGTGTTCCAAGCTTCCAGGCCTTTGATTCTGCCCGGCGTGGTGACTCGCATGGATGGCCTTGCATGCCTAACACACGGGGGCTGCTTAGTACAAATGTCTGATGTGGGGACTTCCCTGGTGGTGCAGTGGTTAAGAATCCGCCTGCCAATGCAGGGAACATGGGTTCAAGCCCTGGTCCAGGAAGATCCCACATGCCTTGGAGCACCTAAACCCGTGCGCCACAACTACTGAGCCTGTGCTCTAGAGCCCATGAGCTACAACTGCTGAAGCCCAAGTGCCACAACTACTGAAGCCCTTGCACGCCTAGAGCCTGTGCTCCTGAGAACCGCAACAATGAGTAGCCCCTGCTCTCCGCACCTAGAGAAAGCCCGCTCAGCAATGAAGACCAATACAGCCAATAAATAAAAAAGAAAAAAAATGTCTGATGCGTGAAGGAGTGAATAGTACAGGCTGGAGGTTGAAGTGCTTCTCGGGCTATTCAAGCTCTTCATGGTTTTTCCACTTGGGCTCTTTATATCGGCTGCCTTGTAAACCCTACAGTTTGGGAAGCCTGAGTTGCATTCTCAGCCCTGACCCCAAACTCAGCTGAGTTCAACAAGATGTGACTTTTCCAGCCATAAAGTTAAGAATAAGGACATCCACATGCATGTGTGTATGTCAGTCTCCAGAGGATGGGCTGAAAAGATACACAGCGGACTTCACAGTGATTCCCTCTTTGAAAGGCAGTGTGATTGGGGATGTCATGGAACCCAAGGGAACTTCAGCTTTACCTGTAATATTTCATTATTTCAGTGGGAGGGTTTATGTAGTATACAGATCTTCGTTGGCTTGTGATGGGGTTAGGTCCTGATAAACCCACGCTAAGTTGGAAGTGCATCTAATACACCTGCCCTACCATACATCATAGCTTAGCCTAGCCTACCTTAAACGTGCTCAGAAAACTAACATTAGCCTACAGTTGGACAAAATCATCTAACACAAAGCCTATTTTATACTCATGTGTTGAATATCTCATGGAATTTATTGAATACTGTCCTGAAAGTGAAAAACAGGATGGTTGTAAGTGTATCGGTTGTTTATCCTTGTGGTTGCGTGTCTGGGAGCTGCACAGCATCCCTAGAGGGGACCACCCGACATGTGGTCTCAGGAAAAGAGCAAAATTCAAAATTTGAAGTACAATTTCTACTGAATGCATATCACTTTCCAACCATCGTAAAGTTTAAAAATCCCAAGTGTCCATTAACCAATGAATGGATAAAGAAGATGTGGTTCATATACACAGTGGAATATTAGCCATAAAAAAGAATGAAATAATGCCATTTGCAGCAACATGGGTGGACCTGGAGATGATCATACTAAGTGAAGTCAGACAGGGAAAGACAAATATCGTATGATATCACTTATATGTGGAATCTTAAAAAAAGTGATACATATGAACTTATTTACAAAACAGAAAGACTCACAGAGAATGAACTTATGGTTACCAGTAGGGAAAGGTGGGGGGAAAGGATAAGACTGGGAGTTTGGGATTCACATGTACACACTGCTATATTTAAAATAGATAACCAGACTTTCCTGGCAGCACAGTGGTTAAGAATCCGCCCTGCCAATGCAGGGGACACGAGTTTGATCCCTGGTCAAGGAAGATCCCACATGCTGTGGAGCAACAAAGCCCGTGTGCCACAACTGTTGAGCCTGCGTGCCACAACTACTGAAGCCCACGCACCTAGAATTTGCTCTCTGCAACAAGAGAAGCCACTGCAACGAGAAGCCCCACACCTCAACAAAGAGTAGCCCCTGCTCACTGCAACTAGAGGAAGCCTGAGCACAGCAACAAAGACCCAATGCAGCCAATAAATAAATAAATAAATAAATAAATAAATTTATTAAAAAAATAAAATAGATAACCAACAAGGACCTACTATAAAAATTCTAAGTCAAGGACAGTTTATATAATTAAAGAAAAAAGCTGTCCTAATTTTAATCTGAAGAAGCCACTAGAGCTTTATATGGAGTCCTGTCCTGTAGCTCACAGGCACAGGAAATGAATTCTCCAAGAAGTGGACAGTATTTCAAGGCACGTATGTTTACAGTGAACTCGTGTCTGGGAATATATTTTAAGTCATTGACATGGCAGGAAAATTCTGACAGTGAGAATTTACTTACATTATGTTCTTTCAATGTCAACTTTTACTCTCCCAGAATAATTTTTCAGATATAAAAGTCCTAGCAACTTAAAGCTGTGCCTTAAATTTAGGGATTCTCAACTGTGTAAAATTTTCTTGGAATTTCTTGAATGCTGAAGTGCACAGCCAAATAGTACATAGTGCTGGTGTGTCTTAGTTACTACTATTTGACTTAGGAAACTATTTTTTCAATTAGATTAGAAAGCTGATGTCTTACTTTTTCTTCCTTTTTTTTTGTCTGCCCTGTGGGGTGGGGGGTGGGGGTTAGGGATCTTAGTTCCTCTACCAGGGATTGAACCCAGGCCCTAAGCAGTGAAAGCATGGAGTCCTAACCACTGGACCGCCAAGGAATTCCCTTACATTTTTATTTCACCAAAACGATACTTGCACATGGAATCAGAGTGCCTCTGAGTCTTCTTAGCCCCAGGAACCCCACCCCCCATCCCCAGAACACCTTTCAACTCTGCCTGGTTTCATTTGCATTTCACGGCCATAACCCTAGATAAGTTTTCACGTCCTTTCTTGATTAAACATGTTGCCTTCTGCTTCTATGAAAGGTGGATTTAGCCCACCCCCTCACCCAAAGTCGGTTCTAGGTCTTGACCAACTCCCTCTTCCCCAGATCATCATCAGCAATGTTGGGTTGCTTTCCTTGACTAGGGATGCCTAGTCTTCCTCCCAAGCCCCAGCACCAAGGACCTGAAGAGCACGCCAGGCTGGGAACTTGCAGGTGCAGACCCCAGGCCCTCCACCCATCTGCGGGGCTCGGTGGCCCGGCGGGCTCTGTCCCGAGGAGCTCGCGGACAGAAAAAAATACACGGTCAAGACTAAGGTCGGAAGTCAAGCTAGGGAGCCCCACCCACCGGTGTCTCAGACTGGCCTGAGGGCCTCAGTTTCCCCACCTGAGCCTGAGGCTGCTGGTCCCGGGAGTGTCCTTCCCTGTCTACCTCCCCTCAGCTCCGGTCCCTGGCCCCCGGCCCCAACCCCGACGCCCCCACCTCTGCAGCTCCCTGCGCATCCCCCCCTCCACTGTCACGGGCGCCGCCTCCCCCGCCCTTCCCCGCTTATCCCCTGGAATTTCCGGGCTGCTCCCGCTTCGCCTCCGCTCCCAATCCATCCCATCCTCCGACCCCGCCCCACGCGCCCCGCCTCCGCCCGCGGCCCCGCCCACCCTATCTACGGCACCGCCCCTCGAGCCCCGCCTCCGCGAGCCCTGGCCCCGCCCGCCCACCCTGGCCCCGCCCGCCCACCCTGGCCCCGCCTCCTTCCCAACCGCCGGCGCCTCGCCCCCGCCCCGCCCCCCATCCGCGCCCGGCTCCGCCAGCTCCCGGGCACCCGGCGCATCGTCTGAGGAGGCCTGACGGGGCGCCGCTGCGGCGCCTGAGACCCCGGTTGCCGTCGGGTTTCCCCGCGGTCCCGGGCCCGGCCTCGGGTCTGCAGAGGGGAGGGGGACGGTGGGCCCCTAGTCAACCCCTCGGGGCAGCAGGGCCCCTTCTCCGGTCGTCCTCGCCGGGGGGCGGCGGGTTCCCCAGGCCGGCCCCTTGGGAGTGGCGGGACCCCGGGTCAGATCCTGGAGACGGGGGGGACCCCGGGTCGGATCCAGGGGGCGGGGGACCCCCGGGTCGGATCCTGGGGGCAGAGGGACCCCGGGTCGGATCCTGGGGGCAGAGGGACCCCGGGTCGGATCCTGGGGCCGGGGAGGGGACTCCGGGTCAGATCCTGGGGGCGGGGGGACCCCGGGGCGGCGGCCGGGGCGGGTGGGGGCCGCCGCCTGACCGGGCCCCGTCGTTGCAGGTGCGCGGTTCCCGCCGGATCCCCCCTCGTGCCGGGTGCGGGGCGATGCCCGGGCCCGGGAGTGGACATGGAAGAGGCCCCTCTGCTGGGCGGCATGTCCGGCTCCGAAGACGAGATGGTGACAGAGCTTTTCAGCGCCGAGAGTCAGTTTGTTCCTGAAAACCTTCCCCTGAAAAGCTCGGTAGCGGTGAAGCATGAGGAGGACGAGTTCCACGTCTTCAAAGACGCATACCTGGGCCCCGCGGACCCCAAGGAGCCCCTGCTGCACGCGTTCAATCTCCCGCTCGGCGGGGACGGCAAGAGCAAAGTCAAAGTGGAGCTGCTGGTGGACGAGAACGAAGAGGAGGAGCTCCTGGGGGAGTACCCGAGCCTCCCCGACCTCAGCCCCCTGGAAGACGCCGTGCTGCCCGCCGCCCCGCCGCCGCAAGCCTACAATGTCCACTTCCTGTCCTCCCTGCTGACCCCGCACAGGAGTCCCGCCGTCATGCCCCTGGGCGCCTGGGCCACCAGGGAAGGGACCGCCCACCCCGGGATCCGCATGATTCCAGTAAGATCCACGTCACACAGCACCCCCTGCACCCCTTCCCTGGTAGAGACGGGAGACTTCCGGCTTCTACCACGATTTCCCTGTCCTCCGGGTGTTCTACGTGTGTCCGTAGCATCCCTGATTGGATTCACTCATTCCCAACAGGGCGCATCGTTTGGTAACGCAAGATGGAACCCCCACACTTTGAAAGATTGTCGCCTGTGCTGTGATTTTATATGAGGTCTTCATAATGTTACCTTAGAATCACCATCTTCTTTGAAGGACTTTATGACCTGCCTCCTGGCCTTTAGAGAAACTCACCTGTACTCTCCAATAGGCAGTCTGGGAAGGTGGAGGTTAAGGAGGGGGAGAGACATGTAAAATGTGGGTTGACTGCTGTTTCCCAATCCTTATATTATCAAAATTTTTTTAACATTTATTTGTTCATTTCTGGCTGCTTCAGGTCTTAGTTGCAGCACATGGGATCTTCATTGAGGCATATGGAATCTTTCTCTGCAGTTTGAAGGCTCTTCACCGGGGTCCCCGAGCTTCTCTCTAGTTGTGGCGTTTGGTTTTTCTCTTCTCTAGTTGTGGCACACAGGCTCCAGGGTGTGTGGGCTCTGTACTTTGCAACACGGGGTCTCTCTAGTTGAGGCATGTGAGCTCAGTTGTTGTGGCGTGTGGGCTTAGTTGCCCTGTGGCATGTAGGATCTTAGTTCCCCAACCAGGGATCCAACCCAAGCCCCCTGCATTGGCAGGCAGATTCTTTACCACTGGACCACCAGGGAGGTCCTACATTATGAAATTTTAAAAAGAAGCACCCTGATTTTAAAACACTTAAATCTAATGGTTATTTTTTTTAATCATCAAGACTTTTTAGTTTTTTAAATTCCATTGATTTCCTTTTGAGCTGTGTAACTTAATATTTGGATACTTGACAATTTGTTTTATTATGTAATTGATAAAATGGTGACGTGTATTAACGTTAGCTTAACCATATATTTATACTGTCCGGAAACATGTGGTTATAGTTCTGTGGGAGAAATAATTTGTCAGTGTTCACCAGCTTGTAAAAATCTAGTGCGAGAGCTTAAACATTAAATAAATGATGAAATGCAAAAAAAAAAAAAAATTCCATTGATTTTCAGAAACATTATTGGTGTTTCTCCCTATTTGTGGTAATTTCCCTGGTGTGTCACTGAGTTCTTGCAGAATATAGCTTAAAAACAAAGTTAAAGTTGGCAGTTATTCCCTATCCTCACTGTTTTCATGTTAATTATTGTCCTACCTTTCAGTCAGGGAAGCTCTACTATTTAATTATAAATATTACTATAAACACACTGTAAGTTACAATATAAATATTACTAAAACATCAGCAAGGATGTCAGGCTTCTCGAGGAAGAAGGCAGACAATGGACTAAAACATTAATACAACCTAATGAGCGTGTTCTGAGAACGATGATAAAGGAGCGGCATTTCAGGAAGGTCCACGAGGCAGTCAGCTCCTTTGGAGGAGCTGGAGGGGCAGCGGACCCACCGCAGAATCTTCTCAAGTTACTTATACCGTGTTTTTGAGACAGCAAGAGGGCCACATCAAAGTCACATCTCCATACCTCATGGGCAGATGGTCCTGGTCCTCAGGGTCCTCGATCCCCAGCGGGGCTGGTCAGATGACTTGTCGCCCTGTCCTGTTGCCCCAGAGAGAGAATAATAGCAGGGAAGAGAGGACACAAAGGGAAAGGGTGCCCTTTACTTTAAAAATGTAACTTCTGCAAAGAATTTTCTGTGTTATGCAACTGCAAAGTACAGCGTCCACAATGTGATTTCTAAAATAACCTTTGCTTTTTTAGGTTGAAATCAAGGAAGCAGGTGGTATTATCACAAGTAACAGTGTGGAGGAAGCAACTTTTCAGAGCCCTCTGGCCCAGGAGTCCTGTTGCAAGTTCCCGTCATCACAAGGAGCAGAGGATGCCTCTGGCTGCTCTCATAAGAAAGACTCTAACCCAATGGTAATTATGCCAAAGGAAATGTGTCTGACTAACATTACATAAATGTTTGACCCTTTTAATTACTAAGTGAACAGTGATAGTTATTTCAGTCATTGTTTTTCATTCTGCTTACTTGTCGAATCAGCATTTTTGGTTGTCTTATCTATCGAAAGAGGGATATAATTAGAGCCTTTCTAATGTTTCTTTCACATCTAAGATTCTCATTTCTACTTGATCTTAGCAAATCAAACAAAAGTTAGGACGCTGCTGTATTTGTTAAGGAGAGAACCCATAAGTCACATCAGTCAGTGCAGACCCGGGGTTGGCCCAGGAATGGGGCAGCTGACTGAGCTGCACGGTTGGCATGTCGGTGGGAGGCTGAAGCTGTGCTTCTGTGGCTGCAGGACAGAGGCTGCTTTCCTTCCTGCCTGCCTCCAAGTTCCTAATACCAACTAGCAATCATATGAGATAGGGAACCAGTAACATTTGTGGTTTACGTGATATCTTTGCATGTTTGTAACTTCATTTAATTCTCCTACCAACTCTGTAGGGTAGACATTATTTTTATCTACATTTATGGGTAAGAAAACAGAGATGTTACCTAGTCTGCTTGTAAGGGTACGTTGAGGATTCCAGGTCTCAGTGTGGTAAGAATGGGGAAGGCGAGGAGCCAGGGAATCCAGCCACAAACGTTCTTTTAGCAAAGAGTCCAAAGAACCAACACTCGCCCGGCCCCCATCAACTCTTTATTCCGAGAAAGGAGGCCTTAGCCCTAAAGCATATACTTTAACGAGAAAATACTTGAAAATGAGCTCATCGTGCACTCTGGCTTAGCTGTGGCTTTCACCAGCACTTGCCTCTGTCTGTGGTTCTCCTTGGGCCTGTGCGTTCTGAGAGCACAGCTTTTCCAGGACATTTGGACCAGGTGAGCAGGATGAGAGCCCTTCCAATTACACCAGACTCCGGAGTAATGTTAGACTGCTCCCAGGAAGGACAGGACAGAGCCCAGAATTGTGCAATAGGCAGAGGCCTGGAATGTCCACTCTGAGCTTTTCCCTCCAGTTTGTGCACATGTGTGTGGTGTGTGTGTGTGTGTGTGTGTGCGCGCGCGCGTGTGTGGCTATAACTTTATCCTCTAAATACAAATAAAATTCCAGTCGAACATGAATGTTGGCCTCTTATCCAATGTCGAGATGATCTGAAGGTTTGACCCAGTGCTCAGCACCTCCTTAGCATAGGCCCTGTGTGTGTTACTTTGGTAACATTGATCCTTTATGCTTATTTGGGTTTTCTCTCTAGGAAACCCAGAGGCAACCTAACGGTAGAAACTGTAGCTTCTCTGGATATTTGTGGTTCTACCATCAGAATTAGAAGCTGTGTGCAGGCAGAAACAGTGACTTCTCTTACCTTCATGTTCCTGCTACATTGCCATGGACAGGGCTGAACACAGGGAGGGCTCCGTCCGTGCTTGGCTTGACTCTTGGCTTGACTGGTGAAGTTGACTGACCGACTCACCTGGCTTGCTGAGGATTTATTTATGTGCGGAATCCAACCAGGTGATCTGAGGGTGCTATTCAGGCCCAGAAAGATTGACGTGGCTTCTTAGAATTTTGCAGTTCTTGGCTTAACCTTTCTAAACTGTACTTGTAAGGAAATGAAATAAATGGATATTTTAAAAACACGCTACATGTTAAATAATAATGTGTACAATGTGACAGGAAAGAACAACTGTCATAAAATTAAAAGTTATTCTAAGTATTTGGCCAGCTACAGAGATGGAGTTGGGGAACAAAGTCCTTCGTGTAGCCAGCAGGGTCTGAATGGGGCCGGAGTTGGGCAGATTCAGCACGCCCTCTCCATTCATGAGGGCCATGGAGGACATGGACAGGGGGCGGTAGCTCTGGCTCGCAGTCCCCTTTTCCCACCCTAAACCTCAACAATCAGACACGTGTAGAACAAGGCATGAACAGGAACTTCTCAACACACTGAACACATCTCACAAGACATTTCCCAGGGGATTTTTTGCCCTGTGGTACCTCCAGAGAGCATGTTACTGTAGAGTAAGAAATTGAGAACATATCTATAGTTTACCATTTTCATTAAAATTTAAATTCTGGATTAAAGCTGTGTTCTCCGATTTAAGTTTACTTAGGTTCATATTACTGGATATCTTTTAAGAAATGAAACCTGGTCATTATTTTTTATTGTAGGTGATATGTCAGTTGAAAGGGGGCACACAGATGCTGTGTGTAGACAATTCTGGCACGAGAGAACTAAAAGCACTTCGTTTGATTCCTCAGTATCAAGACCAAAATAATTATCTACAGTCAGGTACAAAGTAAATTAATAGAAAAGTATGTCCTATATCACATGGAAGTTGGTAAGTGAATATATTTGGCTTTGTATGTAGAGTAAAAGTGAAATAGGCAGTTAGTCAGTTTGGCAGTTCCCATAGCCCATATTAGTGAGCTAAGAATAGAAAAAAAATATCTTTATAGATTAATTTACGTACATTGTACTGACTGTCTCAAGTTCTTGGATAACTGTCCTCTCCTGCTAGTTGCAGAGAGCTTTGTGATCCCAACAAATGACTACTCGTACCCACGAGTGGTATGGCTAGAGGTACCTGGGCTGAAACATCAAACTTTCCCAGATGGGGTGGTGGGTTGACTGTTCAGATGTGGTAAAAACTATATACATTTTAATGTAAACATTTTCATGTAGGCAATGAGAACTGCCACTCTGCTTTAATCACCAAGAGTTCTGAAATAAGTATATCAAGTGCTGATTTATCTGCCATTCATTTCCTCAGAAACTTCTTTAAACTGGTACAGTAATAAATAATCTATAAGTACTTGATTACCATCAAATGACTTATGAATGATTTAAAAAAGGCCAAATGACATGGTTTCAGGGTTGTGTTTACAAAAGTTAGACACTAATACTTGAAAACCGGGCATCTGTGTATACTATACACATAATCAAGTTACTCTAAAGCTTGAGTTAACCAGAATATTTCATTGTCAGATGGTTCACTGACCTTGTCGATAATTTAAATCAATATTAAATCCAGATGTCATTTCGATGGGCCTTTGGAACCCAGGGCAGAATGAAAGAGTGTGACTCCTATTCCATCCTGATAGTCTCCTTATCCAGGGACAGATAACATGCCTTTGAGACATTTACTTTCTATGATGCCAGGTGCCTCCAGGAGCACTTTGCTGCACACCAGCCGTGGATTTTCTGGCTCCGGTTCCCTGTGGGTCAGAGCTGCATTGGATCTTCTACAGGCAGAGAAGGGTTCTTTCCTGATTCCTTCCCTTCTGGAACACGGCAGAACCCTAATGCCTTTAGATCATCCACCGAAGGAAGATTTACATAATGCTCTCCACGTCTGTTTCCTTGTCATGTCATCCTGACCACCTCCCCCAGCCCAGTCTCCTTTGTTTCACTGTGTACACATTAAATATCCTCATAAAATAAATGTGTTCTGTTACCAAAGTCTCAAGGTAACATCGCTCAAAGGATGCACAAGCCTGGAGTAGGAAATGTGTTCAGCTGGTGGACCATCAAGAGACTTAGACACATTTCTCTTGCCACTTAAACAGAGTTTCACAGGGATGTCTCAAGGCTGTTTTTCACGGCACCGTTAGGCCAAAGAAATACCTATTGGTTCCAGTCCTAAGTAGTTTGGTCCCAGGAGCCTAATAAGTATTTACGTCCTAGTAAGCTAGTAACCATTTGAAGGATACAGGTAAGTTGAAAGTAGTTCATGCAGCGTCCTACAGATGGCGCTGTGCTTTCTTTGAAATGTGACGGATCCAGTGCCTTCTTGGTGAGTTTGCGGCAGCGCTTGAGGGCACCTTGGCACACAGTTTGGGAACCTGGGCACTGACAACATTTTTTAGCATAGCTATCCTGGGAAGCTCAAGGGAAGTAGCATTATGACAAAGAAAAAGGGGATAATAAGTAAAAAACAAAACAAAGCAAAACAAACAAAAAAACCAAAAACATTGACCAGAAGGATTTTATAGAAAACATAAGTAGGATTAAGAAGAGTGTAAATGACTCTGCACATGTTAAACGCATGATACATCGTCACTTTTGTGCTTTCTTCCATGTGCAAGTGGAAGAGGAACAGTAGATGCTATCAATTAACTGTAATTGTCTTCCTTACAGATGTCCCTAAACCCATGACTACTTTAGTAGGAAGATTTTTGCCAGTACCAGCAAAATTAAATCTCATTACACAAGTGAGTCGTTGTTTTAATAAAATATACAACAGGGCATTACTGTCTCGAAATTTCGCTTATTGAAGTTTGAATTACTTGGAAATATAATTTACCCTCTGATTTACAATCAGCAGTGAAACCAGGTATCCAACAGCTTCACACATTGTGTGAGACACTGAGAGTAGTGGAGTGCATCTAAGACCCCGTTCTCTGCCAGCTCCGTGAGACGGCCCGGCCCTTTCCTACAGCCTCCGGACCCTGGTTCTGCCACCCATCAGCATATACCACCCACTTCACCTTCCTGAGTGTTAGGGAAATGCTCTTTCACAGTTTAGAATGCTTTTATGATTACATCATACTGTGCATAGATTAAATATGACAAATGTGCTCTTTTCCTTAAACATTGATGTGAAATGTCATCTCCCCAGAAGAGCCTCGCGTAACTCCCCAGGTAGACAGCCATCTCTGTCACAGAACCTGTGTGATTCTCTGCACGGCACTGTCACTGTCTTGTGTTCTTTGGTTTGTTTGTTTGCCTGCATCCACCGCCGGGAATGCAAGCTCCCTAGGAGCAGAGATCTTGCAATTCTTGATTGTCTCTGGGGTCTGAGAGCCGGAACAGAGCTGGCTTGTATCAGGCCTTCATCTAGGGTGGCCTTGAATAGGGCAGTGCCGTCTGAGCACTTGAGCTACATCAGTGAGCCAACGCCAAGTGAACCCCCCAAAACAAATCAGAACAGAACAGATGACTCTGCCCTCCTGCAGCTTACATTCTAGTGTGGGAGACAGACAGTCAGCAAATCTAACACATCAGTAAATCATATTGTATGTGGGAGAGCAGAGGATGGGCACTGGGGGTGGGGGTTCGATGAGGAGGAACGTGAGTTGCGAGTGTAAGCAGGGTGGGCACAGTTGGCTCCACTGAGAAAGTGGCACTTGAGCAAAGTCTTGCAAGAGAGGAAGGGATGAACCATGTGGCTGTCACCAGGAAGAGCCGTCCGGGCAGGGGGAAGAGCTCGGCACAGGCTCAGCCTGCCGTGGAGACAGCAAGGAGGCCCGCGGGGCTGGGATGGAGCAAGCGGGAGGAAGGGAGCAGGAGGAAGTGGAAGATAATGGAAGGACAGTGCTTTCCCTCTGCTTGAAGGGGGCCGGCACGGAGGAGCAGGCAAGCCTGCGGCTGTAATGACCTAAGAGAGATGAGGGTGGCCCTGACCAGGTGGTGGCAGTGGAGGCGAGAGATAGCTTATCAGGACACTTTCAAGGCTGAGCCAACAAGGTTCGCTGATGGGCTGGTTGTGGGATGTGAGAGAGAGAGGAGTCAAAGGTGCCCGCGAGACTTTCAGCCTGAACAAGTGGAAGAATGGCGTTTCCATCAAGAGAGATGAGAGAGTGCTAGTTCTGTGAGGGGTCGAGGAGTCCATTGGGATATTAAATTTGAGATGTCTCGTGGACAGCAGAGTGTAGGTGCTGTGCAGGAGTCAGATATACAAGCCTGGGGTTCAGAGTAAGGGAGGACTGGGCTGGAGGGATGCAGTGGCCAGCACAGAGGCTGGAGGGATGCAGCGGCCAGCGCACAGGTGGCATGTGAAGCCACGACTCCAGAGGTGGTCTCTGAGGCAGTGGGAATAAGTAGAGTGAAATATTTGCTGAGTGAGTAAATAAACACTTCTCAAAGGATCTATTAGCCAGGAGGGGCCAAAGTGAATGAGCGCAGGAGAGGAGTGGCAGCTGTGATGTGTGAGCACCTGATGCGGGTCTCAGTTGATCCTGCACGTAGGCCTCTACCTCCCGGCCTCCTCCACGCCACTGCCTTCCTTTCCTAATGGTGGTTTCAGCCCCAATCAGAAAGGCACACGTTGGACTTGCTCTTCCCCCCACTAAGATCGTGCATTCTAGGCCCTTTTGGACCTCACTTTGGCTCCCCCTGACTTCTTATCCTGTGTGGACCTTGGGGCGATTATTTTAGCGATGCATTTGCTGCATCCCCAGAACCCCCTGCTTCCTTGCCAAACCCCAATTCTGTACATTCTTTGCACTTTGCTACTCAAAGTGCGGAGCGTGGACCAGGAGCAATGGCATCACTGGGAAGCTTGTTAGAAATGCAGGGTCTCGGGCTCCACCGCAGACTCACTGACACAGAATCTGCATTTTAGCAAGATCCCCAGGTGACTTGACAGGGAAACAACCTCTTAGAGTTTATTTCTTCCATCCTAGGCAGTTAGACATTGCCGAAGCAAGTCACGGATTCCAGCATAGATCTGCCCTAGATTTACCACCTATGTAGTACTTAAAAGACATCTTTTTTTTTTCTCTGCTTTACTTTGGGGCTAAATAAGCAAAGGAGAGAAAGAGAAATTGTATTTGGTTTATGCAAAGAATTGTCTCAACCCTGAGAACTGTGAAATCCTCTCTTCAAAAGAATGCAAAACCTTGGACTGCCACCTGGAGACGTTGGCCTGGTAATTAGCTGTCTGGGTGACTGTAAAAGAAAGCTGCCATAACTTGTGAACACTTCCTTCCAGTAAAGTGAGTGAGAGGAGGGCAGAGCCCACAGCTGTCACCCAGACCCAAGAGGGCGGGTCCTGGGGTTGACTCCCCCGTGGGACTCGGGGCGGGGGGAGGATGTGTAATGAAGGAGTTGGACCCAAGGTGGTTTCTCAGGCCCCAGAAGGGAGTGATTACACAATTTTTAAAAAGGCAGAAAAGAGAAAAGAAGGAAAAGGAATAAAATGTGTTTTTCCAAGACTATACTTTTTTTTCTCTTTTCTTTTCTTTTGGCCTTGAGGTTTGTGGGATTGTGGTTCAATCAGGGATTGAACTCGGGCCCTTGGCAGTGAAGCGCCGTCCTAAGCGCTGCACTGCCAGGGAGTTCCGAGACTGTGCTTCTGAAATAAAGCTTATTTTTAAATTTCAAGTTTTCAGGGAGGAAGGCACAACAATAGGCTGTTTAACTATGATATATACAAGTAATCTCAATACCTAAATTTATTCAACACTCTAAAGTTCTTCAAGCTTCTGATAAGAAGAAAATTCGGTCAGTGTTGATTTTGCTACCTTTCCTTTCCCTGTGAGCCATGCTGATGGATAACATAAAGGAAAATGAGAACTGAGAAGGCAAAGGACGTGGATAATGTTTATGACATTGCTTTTGAAATTGTTGAACTTGACTACAAAATTTTTTATGACTATATGAAAAAGTAATGGTTGCCAGTAAGACTTCAAATGTCAAGATCTCTTGTGTTAAACTCAGAATCTAATAATAATTAGAGAACATTTCTAGTTTACAGAAATTTGTGGTTGAATTTTTTTCACAATTTGTAGTTCATTAAAGTGAAAACGATGCCCTTGCAATATTTCTGGCCAGCTAACTGACAGCTGTGTGTACTGCTCGCCAGCCTGTGGACAGCCTAGCCCTGAATTGTAGCCCATTTCCGTCTTTGTCCACAGTCGGGGCTTTCTCACCCCAGGGCATCCTGTGGTCAGGAGGGTGAGATGACCGGGGCTGGGCTCCTCCCACTTCTGCTGAAAAGCCTTGGCGGGACTGCTCGTGTGTTAGCAGAACCATGGTGGCGATAATGCCTGGGTGTTGTAAAGGGATTGTGACGTAAACCTCCAGAAGAAAAAGAATCATTTTTATCTGTGTCTAGGGCTTGACTGCAATAAACTTTTGAAATGTATACTAATTCAACTTATGCTTGCTTTCGACTTTTTACAGCTTGATAACGGAGCCCTACCATCCACAGTCAACGGGTCTGCTTTCCCCTCGGGATCAACTCTTCCAGGACCACCGAAAATAACTTTGGCTGGGTAAGGATTGAGAGCAATCAGTTGTCACTTACCTTAATGTAAGAGTTTAAGAGGCTTTTGGGTACATTTGTGATTTTTTTCTGAGTTTTAAAATTAGCTTTACCTGCAAACCTTCGTGACTTCTAAGATACGATTTTTACATTCAGCAGTGCACTAACGGGGTTGCTGAGTGTGTCTGGTTTGTGGCTGCTGGAAGGACTGGTCTGTAACCTCCATTTGCTTCCTCTCTCCGTCCACTGTGCGGTGTCCGTGCTTCAGAGCCTCGCTGCCGTACCTAGTTCTGTCTTGAGTTCACATTGGTTTAAACTTAGCTGCTCTGTTTCCTTTTTGCTATAAAGGAAACATAAGTAATGGTGTGGCTATCACTTAATGTCGACGGTGGTCTTGTGTGCCTTTACGGCCGCCTCTGCCCGCTGCCTTCCCTGTTCGGTCAGCTCACGTTCAACGGCAGGGGCCGAGGCCCACGGTCCCCAGGTGGACGTGGCTGCACTTGTCTGGGGCCTTGTCTTGCCATTTCAAAGTCATGTCTATAATGGTAGCTAATTAAACTACCCATGATGGTTGAAACGGTGTCGCGTTAACATTCACGTGCTGTCCGTGGACGGGGCAGCCCTTTCTGTTCACGGAACGCTTTAGTTGGTGATGGCGATCAGTCTCTTCCTGCCTCCAGAAGGTTTGGGGCACACAGCCTAATGCAGATGTGTATCCGGGGACCTGAAAGAAATCAGGTCAGCCAGTTTAGGAAATGCAGACTATGGCCTCTAGAGCCTCCGGGCTCCTGAAGTGTCTTCCATCAGGCACATCTTTGCTGTGGCGTTGGTGAGTGTGCAGAGAGTGGTCCGGGGCCATGTGACAGGCTTAGGTGAACCACCTGGTGCAGTTCTGGAGACCAGCTGCGTCCTCACCAACGTTGTTCACGTGATTCGCGGCTTCAGTCTTAGCAGTTGGTCGCGGAGCTGGTTGATGGCTGTCGCTTAACTTGATGGGCTATGACTATAGGAACCACCTTCCTGGCTTCGCTCTCCTGGCGTGATGAATCGGTGAGGGCATGGTTGCTGTGGTTGTAATTGGTTCTGTAATCATGGCTCAATGTTTTTGGACGAAACAACGACGACGTGAGCAACAACTTCTGGATTCTGCTGGTGTGTGATACTACCCGCGTGGCATCACACGCATGACCCAGGATGTTACAATCCTGAAGATACTGCATCTTTCTTGTCCTCTGGGAGCATCTGGTCAACCGCATGGCACCACTGTGCTTTAGCACGTCGAGGACACTCAGAGGAATTTGGTGTTTCTAGCACTTGAGTGCAAGTGCCCTCTCAGAGCTGCGGCGCCATCTGAGGCTTCCCTCTGCTGTGGCTGAGGCACGTTTCCACAGAGGAGCAGCAGGGAGGGGGTTTTCATTGCTGTGTGTTCTCCTTCTCCCCACCCTCCCCCTGCCTCCTTCCCAGTCTCTGCTGGGTGTTCTCTAGTGTGAAGGTGTTACGCAGACCATGAAATATTTTCCTATCATACATAATGTGCCAAGAACAACACGAGCTTTGTTTTTGTATTTTTTTTTTTTTTTTGCTGAAAATAATTACTTGATTTGACGTCACTCCCCTGAATCAGCCAGATGGTTTTTATCTCACCAATCCATAGTACTGATGGGATACTGGAATCTCTACCAGTGTATTATTTGTGGTGAGGGAGCTGTCAGAAAACTGTCTGCTGGCTGTTTCGTTCTGTATGAGTTCCCAACCATGACTAATTTGCTTTTTACCTCTTTAGATGCTTTGTTAGGCTTTTTTTTTTTTTTTAAACTTCCACAAGATAACAAGGTTAAACTAGTTCTGAAGACATCAGAAAGGAAACTCTGTCAGCCCATCTAAAATAGTAGATGACACAGAAGCAGGCCAGCTTGAGCCTTACAGCCAGCAGTCCGTATGGGTGAATTCACCCAAGCATCATTCTTTAGAGATAGGTGGTGAACTGGCTAACTTATTAACTAGCTTATCATAGGAATAAAAATTCATGTCCTGTCACTCTGCATAGCCTTAATAACCTGACTGTGAGTCAGGCATTAATGTGAATTTTGATACACCATTGATGCCTTTCTTTTTGGTAACATAAGGAACATTATAATATTCAAGAGTCTGCTTCTCTGGAAATTCTTTCTTAAAGATGAGGTCATAGCTCACTGTGATACAGTTTATTTATAATGCTCTTCTGAGACAGAGTAGTCCAGATCTCTTCTAACCCTTTAATTTTCAGATTGGCGTAAAAGAGTAATCAAGTTTTAGTAAAGCCATGGAAGCTTTTCCCCAGTTTTGTCCATTACAGTGAACGTGTCCCCTCAGGCACTCTGTGCTCACCCTAATGTGGTATCTTTGCTCATGCTGTTATTTCTACTGAGACATCCTTTTGTTGAATAACAAAAAACGTCACACCCTTGAAAGTCAATGTCAAGTCCTACTTCTTTCAGAAGTAGTTTGTTTTGTTTTTACATCTCTGTTAAACTGCTCCTGAATGTTATATCATTTACAATCAGTATCATATAATTTGATAATGGATTATATAATATCTTCTGTTCTCTAATTGTTCAATTGTGTATATCTCATGTCCCAAATTATTTGGTGGATTCCTCTAGAACAGGCACTGTAAATGTAAAAGTATATATATATATTTTTTGGTGTTCCCCTGAAGCTCTCGTGACCGTCCTGACCACGTGGTGATCTCTTAGTCTGTGCCTTTCGGCATCTTCCTGACACTGTAGATACTCAAGGAACTGTACTCTCTCCTTCCACAATTATGGCAGGTGGCCCCTGGAGTGCCTCCATGGGCCCCCACCCCATTTCTAAAGGGAAGAGTTTTGGTTCCTCTGGACAGATAGTGCCAGGCCACCCCACACCCCATTTTAGAGGCAGGGCTGAGGGCAAGGGCAGTGAGGTCTGTGCCCACGTCCCCCTCCCCTGGACAGCGCATGTTCCAAGGTGGGTGGGCCAGGAGCAGGGTAGCCCGATCTGCCACCTCCAGGCCCCCACGAGGATAGAAGGCTGCGACTCTCCTCTCTATGAAGGGGAAGACTAGACTAGAGGAAGACTAAATTAACACAGCCTTCAGCGACATAGTGTGGGGACATTATCTTACAAACGGAGACATCTCCAGAAGAAGTAACACTTAGCAGCTCACCCAGGAGTCAGTTACCATTCGCTGTTTCAAATGAGGGAGGACAGGGGTCACGAAACAGAAGCATAGATGGTGAGAAGGGTGGCAGAGGCCTGATGAGGGAAGCACGCAGAGCAGAGGGGAGGGTGGGCTGGACAGAGGTTAGACTGACTCAGCCCTGACCGAGGACAGCTGTGTGTGTGAGGGCCCGGAGCCTAGCCCGAGGGTAGTTCCCGTGCTCTGTACGGTGATAGGAGACTGTCAGAAAGCCCTGTGTGTGCCCAATACTATTAGCTCCTGCAGGAAACCCCACACCAAGGTGTGTCCCTGCCTGGAAGCAGCCAGTAGTCGCAGAGGCGAAATCCACACTCACAGTCTTGGGAGCAGGTGGCCGAACCCGGGGGCCCCAGGTCCCAGGGACGGGGAGCCCCTGTCACAGTCAGTGTTTTGGCACGTGTGCTCCTCCTCGTCACCAGGATCTACCCACGTCTCACGTGCCCAATATCCCACGTTCCCTCGGGAGCAGCATTTCTGAGCAGCGCTCGTGAACTTGTCCCGATTTCTTACCCTGCAGCCACCCCTCAGGCTTAGCAGTGTCCAGTACACATTCATCTCTCCTCCTCTGATGTCCCTCAAGATGCCTCTGGGCCTAATCCCCAAAGGAACAGTTAGGAGGGAGGTCCCCAAGCCCACAGGATGCGTTCAAAGTTCAAAGTACATATCCTGCTTTGATACTGGTGGTAATACTAGCCGGACAGCTCTAACAATGCGAACAGTGGTTTCTCTGTTGGTCTGTAATTCACTCTTTTCATTAGTGTTCTGATTTTGGAAAATATAAGAAAGAAAAATAAAAAGAGCTATTTGGTGTGGGGAGCCACACACAGTAGAGGTTTAAACAGATCAATGGGAGAAACTCAGGGAAGGCTTCTTGGGGAGGGGACAGCACCGGGGTCCCTGGATGCGCAGCTGGACCTGGCCAGGCTCGCTCTGTCATGTGGTGAATGTGCGCGCCTCTCCATCTCCTGATCAGGCACCAACTAATACTACCTGTAACTCTCTGGTGCTGAGAGTCTCAGTAATTGTTCAGCAACACCAGATGCTTAGCTAATTCTCTTTTTAAAGAGTAATGATCTGAATACATTTTCTTTTTTAATCTTTATAGAGTAACTCTTAGTTCATGGGACACAAAGTCTAAAAAGCCATGTAACTGTACCAAATCCCAGTGTCTGAAATTGTAAGTAATCACAAATCCTTCATTATTAAATAGAAATAAGTTTGTTCAGAAGTCAGTAAGTGGAGCAGAATCCAGACAGACCTGAATGGCTAGTAGCGTATGTGCTACAGTTAAGACTCAACAGCTGTGTCCTGACGCGCCTGGTAAGCCACACTTTCTGCATAAACCTGGTTGGGACCTTTTGGTCTTATCTTGACCAACTAACTTAGTCAAGGACACCACCTGCGCCTCCGGGGGTGTGATGTTCTCTAGCACCTCAGACAGTGGCTAAACACGGCTTCCTCGTTGAGCATTAACTGTAACATTTCCACATCCTAGTTTTTGACAATTTGATCATTTGGTTTACTCTATATTGAATTCTTCTCAGAAGAATTCTCCCCCAGCGATGCCAGCTCCTGGCAGGCGCGGTCAGGGGGGTGGTAGGGCAGGTTGTGAAGCAGAATCGTGGGCTGGGGTGGAATGTGCGGCTAAAATAGGAGGTGGACCAGTCACCATGACTGACGGCGGCGTGCACTCGAGCTCCCGTCCTCACCCTGTCACCTGGAGACTCTCATTGTTGTGGTCTGCCCGCTCGCAGCTCTGCTCTGGGCTGCTGCTTTCTGCCCTGAGTGCCTGCCTAGCTTTAAGTTACATGATGGAAGGGGAGAAAACAGCCTCGTCCTGATGTCTAATAACCCTAACCACCATCTCCACGTGATTTTTCCCTTGCAGAGCTCCTGCTGAAGTCCCTGAGAGCTCCATTGATGGGACAGTGATGTGGGGGTGCAGAAGTGGGTAAAAATCCAGAAGTCCGTGAAACTTGGTTCACAAAACAAAGCTGAAAAAAGAGTTGGTTTTTTTAAGTTAATGTTGACATCTAGGGTTGACTATGTAAATGCTGAGCTGTCATTGGTTTAGTCTGTGAATGCAAGTCTTGTACCTCTCTGAATGTTGGAGACACCATGAGACCACTGATCAGGAGCTCTAAAATGCAGCTGGGTGAGGAGGAAGGAGGACAGAGGGCAAAGCCCGGACCATATGACATTGTCAAGCAGCGTGGCCGGCCCAAATGGAAACCTTGGATGCGGTGGATGATGACGTGGTAGAGCCTAGAGGGGACAGAGCCGGGGGTGAGGGGGGTCCTGTGGACAAGGGCTGCCGAGCTGCTGGCTGGGTTGGCGACTGGGGAGCCCTTGAAGCCGAGAGCAAGGTGTAGACTATGACCGGGCACAAAGTGAGGTAACTCTTAAGGACTTGGAAGTAAGATGAGTCTCCAAGAAGGGTTTAACTTACTGATTACCTCATGATGGAAAAGCCTAAGAAATAGCTACTTGCCTAGAAGCAGCTTTCCAGATAAATCAGTGACTGACACACTAAAGAAAGAATTTATCATCACGAGGGGGCTTGGAGAGCATTAGAACAAAGGAAAAGGAGGTTCAGAGTGTTTCCAGTGCTGTCCAGGGAAAGGGGGTGCTGTCTCTGGGGCCGAGGGTGCTGCCTTCTCCAGAGAAGTGCCGTGTGCTGTGTGCAGGGGACTGCAGCCCTCCCGCTGTGCTTGCTGACTCTGCACCTCTAACTCCATGCTCAGCACCTCAGTATCTCCATCCCGAGAAGCAGGGGGCCCTGCATAGAGGCTGTGAACGTTACAGGCACTGGAGGGGATGTTATTTCCACCATAAATTAACACATAGCATTCTGACCAGGGCATCATGGCTTGGTTGGTGTCAGTCTATTACTGAGAAACCAATTATCTCTGGAAATATTACTTCCAGAAAGGCTAAGGAATGGGCAGATTTACCCCTATGGAGCTTCTTGGCAAGACCTGTGAGCTTGTGCTGGTGGCAACACCCCTCTGTCTCTCGTGCGCCACAGGCACTCGTACCTGAGCAAACCCAGGCTGGGTTCACCATCGCCTGCTTCACTGGCAAACGGGGCATCATCACCAGTAAGAGCTCTTAGCTTCCTTTAGCTTTCTACCTGCCACAGCTAAGTCACGTTCAAGGCAATGGAAGGTAATTTTCTTGGAGTGCATTGGTCCTACTTTATTGGGGGTCTCTCCTGGATAAAGGTTAAGAGTGATTACTACTAATTGGCCATTAAGAAAGAGAAAACCACACTAGCATATTTTTTAAAAGTCAAAGTGATGCGTACACGAGGGTAAAAGTCAGTGACTAGGTCTGGTTATGATGGAAAGTAATAGTACCCTGCAGCACCTCTCCCTGCTCTCCGGACTCCTCCCTAGAAGCTACCATTTTAGTGACTTCTGTTTTCAGGCTTTCTGAAGTTTGCCTCCACGTCTAGAACTATTATCTGTTGCCTTCTTGCTGTGGGAGAGGAAGGGCCCACTCTGCATGCATCCCCCATTGTTAGAGCTGCCCTTTTCAGTGCCTTTGCTGATTCCCCTTGAAACGTGAAATCACACACTTCAGCCTTTCGTTGTTGTTCCATTAGCCATAAAAAGCTGGGAGTTATTTTTAAATGATAAAATTAATCTGTATAATTAAAATGGTGTTGATGTAAACTTATTTAAACGGTAGATAAATGTTTTGTGATTATTTTATTGCAAATTTCTTGACTATTAAAAAATGATTTTAAAATTTTGAAAGTAATTCACGTCTACCTTTCCATCACTGTCGTAACTTTCTTAATAATTTCTATGCATTTTATGCATTTCAAACATTGATTTAGTTTATTAAAACACTGATTATAAACCCGCTTTTGTAACAGGACATTACAACAACATAAGTGTTTTGGGTTTTTTTTAAATTATTTATTTATTTATTTTGGCTGCGCCGGGACTTGGTTGCGGCACACGGGATCTTCTTAGTTGCTGCATGCAGTATCTAGTTCCCCGACCAGGGATCGAACCCAGGCACCCTGCATTGGGAGTACAGAGTCCCACCCACTGGACCACCAGGAAAGTCCTGACATGTGTTAAACTCTGAACCTCTGGACAATAATTTCCTAGAGTGAGAAGGAGAGGAGAAAGATCTCTTCTCTTTCATGAGCCCTCTGAAGGAAGGAATTGACTTTATATTACGGGGATAGAGTTTTTTCATGGCAATTTTAATTAGCCCTTTCATATATCGACTTTAAACAAATCCAAACTCAATTTTTTAAGAATCTTCCATTCCAATTCAATTTTTGCTGAGATACTGAGTGGGACTTGTTGGGAACAGTTATACTATCTAATTTTTCATGCTAATCAGATCTAAATCAAGATTTAATCATAGATTGGGTAGTCTCCAATATTGCTTCTTCAAGTGGTCTTTTGCTTCTGGTTAATTGGATTAATTAATTAACAAGAATTCTGTGGAAGAGAAGGTCAAATCTGGATGGTCATTTTTTATAGTTTCTTGCTCCTTACTTATACCTTTGATCTCTTCTTTTATATTTCAGAATAATAAATAATTTATATTCTATAGCTTATAACTCTAGTATTAAAGTCTCTGCTTTTCTGATTCTGGGGTTTGTTTCTTCTCTTGATCTTTCACTCATTATGGCTTGTTACCGCATATATTTTATGATTTTCTCTGTGTGTGTGTGTGTGTGTGTGTGTGAGAGAGAGAGAGAGAGAATTATGATCACTGGAACTTTATATGTGGGAATTCTTTGAGGTTGGCTTGAGAGTGCCTTCTTTCAGAGAAAGTTTGAGTTTGTTTCTACTTGGGGTTTGGTGGCAGTTTCAATGTGGACAACCTAAAATTTTGGGCTAAGATTTTTTTAGGCCACACAGTTAGTATGAATTCAGTTCTCAAACCCAAGTGAACCCCCTCCTTCCAAGCCAATGCCTGGGTGCATTGTCTTGCCTTTCTTCGGAGAGCATTTTTCCTAGTTCATTCTTCCATTGGGCACAGACCCTCTACTGTTCCAGCTTTATGTATAGATGTTGGAGCTGATCCCATCCCTTGAGCATTAATGTGTGTAAATCTATTAAGCATATGTAAACATATGTTAGTGTGTATAACAGATTTAGCGCGATGGCTGACGTGTTGTAAATGCTCTGTTTGCCGTCATTATAGCTGTCGTCTTCCCCCCTCCTTCCTCCAGTTAAAACCAAAGCCTCTGGTTGTTGGATCAGCAGAGGCCTGGGACAGCTGCAGGCTTCAGCTTTAGCTTACCCCTCTGTGTCTTTGCTTCTCTTTTATTTTTTGGTCTCTGAAGCATTTCCTTAACTTTTTTACCACCTCAAATATGCACCTAAACTGTTTCAAATATTTATTCCAAAGTTTTAAAGTGTTTATAGTTGGGGATTTGTCAGGGTGCCCATGAATGAAGAATGAGTTTAGAATGTGTATCAGCCTCAGTCTTTTCAAACACTCCAGCTAAAATCCTAGGGTGTCGTGTGCCTGTGGGAAGTGAAGACACCACAGGTATCAGTGTTTTCTTGAACAACATCATCACCTTCTCGTTAAGTGACAGAGTGAGATCACCTGCGGAGTGCTGGAATGTTGCCAGCCTGCTGGCACTGGAACAGTCTGTACTGCACGGGCAGCGTCTTTGATAGATGGTGCTCACGTGGTGTTTCACAGCCAAGAGGGGCCACCAAACCTCAAGTGGTGGCTGTAGATGTGGTTTCCTGGGCAATGGTGAGAGTGGGCTGAAGAAGGGGGACGATATGAACACCTCATACAAGAATACCTAGACTGCCGATGGCACTGGTAACCAAGCATGAACTCACAGGACCGAGGCACGCCCTGAAAGACCAGCATCCACTCTCATCAATCAACCTGCAGGCAGTCAGATTTGCTTCTACCGAAGACTTGGAACCCTTACATCTGTCTTGACTGACCCCCAAGCAGGCGAGCCTGAGCCCAGAGAGGCTGATGCCTTTCCAGCCCTCTTCCTGTGGCTGCCACTATTGCTGTTACCAGCAAGAGCAGGCCAGTCTGAGCCTGCTGGGAGAGGAAAGCAATTTTGCGTAGAGGGGAAGCCCACATATTTGTAGAAGGAAGTAGAAGTTTAGTTGGGGGCCAAGGTGTATATCCCGGCCCTAGACATAGGTTTTCGACCCTGTCTGACCCTCATTCCAACCCTGAGAGAGAGCACATGTGCATGACCGTTAGTCTCATAACGAGGAAGACTGTCTTATTTATGACTGTACCTCCAGTGTGGAGCGTGAGGTCGATGTCTACTGGGCACTCACTACACGTGGCTGAAAGTGAGCGGTGACTTTTGATGAACAGGAATTTTAAATTTAATGTAGTCAAAATTATCAGGTATCTTTATTATTATTTTTTACATGTCTTGATTATTATTGCTTTTTTGTGCCTTGTTTAAGAAATCTGGCCGTATCCCAAGATTACATAGGTGTGCCATTAGACTATTTCTAAAAGTTTTAAAGGTTCGCTTTTTGTCATTGAGGCCTGAACGCACCTGAAATTGATTTTTGTGAATGGCATTAGGTAGGAATCTAATTATTTTTTCCATATGTATAATTAATTTTTTAGCACCATTTATTGCAAAACCCTATCATGGTCCCCGTGATCTGCGGTGCGTTCCCTGTCGGCCTTCGAGGTTTGAAGTACACGCGTGGGTCTGGTTGTGGGTTCTCAGTCCTGCTCCTTGCATGGATCCCACTTCTTAGCTGTAATGATTCGCCTGTGAATTTCCTTCACCTTTGTATTTAAACAATCATCTTGTCTGCAAAGAAAGACCATGGTATCTTTCCCATCGTTTCCTTTCTCTTGCCTTATAGCCTTAGCTGGGACCTCACCGCAGTGATGAAGGGAAACACTGGTGCTGGCATCGTCTCGCTCCTGATTTTAACAGAAACACTTCTAAAATTCCCTTTCCCTGCCCGAAATAAGATATTTGCTGTAGGTTCCTGAGTGATGCTCTGTAGTAGGTAGAGGACATGCTTAGATGCTATAACAGAGACACTAAACGGCAACCATTCCAGGGCTCCGGCGGCAGCTGATCAGTTTCATGTCTCCGCTTCCTTTATCAGTTGCTCTATCGTCCTCAGCTGAGCGATTCCATTCTGTGGGCTAAGAAAGCTGCTCCGGCTGCCACCCTCACATTCACATTCCAGGAAGAGAAAAGAGGAGGGTGAAGGCACAGTCCCTACCTTCTAAGGCATAACCAGAAGTTGCCAAGTCACTTCCACTCACATCCCCTTGGCCAGAAGCCCGTCATGTGGTCAGACCACACCATGTAGGATGCTGGGAAACGGAGACAAAATTTTTTTTTTTTTCCAAGCAAAGCTGTTTATATTTTTTGGGACATACAATAAACTGCATATATTTAAAGTGTACAATTTGATATTTTTTTCTTATTAGTAATGTATATATGGCAATCCCAATCTCCCAATTCATCCCACCCCAAACCCTCCAACCCTGCCCCGCTTTCCCCACTTGGTGTCCATATGTTTGTTCTCGGAGAGGAAATTGAGTGGAGTCGGCCACACGCTCAACCGGAGCTGCTGTCAAGGGGTAGGGTAAGGGGAGAGGGGGGTCCTTCTCTGCCGCACGCCCATCTCGGGCTAAGGAAGGGTCCTTCTGTGCCTGGTTTCCTAAGAGGTTTTCTTTTTGAATTCTTATTATAAATGAGTGGTGAATTTTATCAAAGCCTTTTTTCCTGCCTTCATTGAAGTGATCAGATTGTTTTCCTCTTTTAATCTTACAATTTGATCTATCACAACATTTTCTAATGGTCATCCACCCTTGTAGGCCAGGGGTTAAAACCAATTTGATCATGATTTTTTCTTTCATATGCACTGCAAGATTTAGTTTTCAATATTCTTTTGCTTAGGATTTTTGTATCTTTTTCATGAGTGAGATAGATCTGTAATTTTCCTTTCTCATATTTTCTTTGTTTGCTTTTGGTATTAGTGCTGAATTGCCTAATAAAATGCATTAGCAGTCTTCCTCATTCCCACGGGACCCACTTCTTTTTCTCCAGCCTCTGAAAAAGTTTAGGCGCGGTAGGATTTATTGTTCTTTGAAGTCTGATTAAACTTTGTGTGTAAAGCTGTCTGGGCTGGTGTCTTTGGGGGCTGGAGTGGGGGTATGAGATGGATGACTCATTCACTTTCTTTAGTAGTATTGCTTTCTCTAAGTTTGTGTTTCCTCTTGAATTCATTTTGTCATTTTATATTTTCTTGAAAATTATTGGTCTTCAAATTTTCAAGTCTGTTAATAAATATATCCCTGTTCATGTATTCTTTTATTATTTCACAAATTACCTCTGTAGCTGTAGTTATAGCCTTAAGATTTTTCTAATTATAATTTCTGCTATTGTTCATTTGTACCTTTTCTCCTCCTCGGTCAGTCTCTTGAGTCTCATTTTGTCAGTCATTTCAGAGCACCAGCTTTCGGTTTTCTTGATTTTCTTGCTTGTATTTCTGTTTCCTATTTCAGAAACACATTAATTTTTACTCTTTACTATTTTCTCCCTGACACCTTTATTATTTTACTCTCTTGTTTTGCTAGTTTTTGTGTTAAATGCTTATTTCCAGTCTGTTTTGATTTTTTAGGAAATGCGTGTAAAGCTATAAACTGCCCCTATGTACTGCTTTACTGCATCCTCCAAGAGTCATGTGCTCATTTCATTGTCTTTCATTCAAAATGTTTTGTAATTTTCATTGTTACATTCTCTTCACCTCATGCCTTATTTAGGTGTACATTTCAAAGTACCCAGATATGTATGTATGCATATACGTGTATTTATATATATATATATTTTAAGCAACATTTTTATTGTTAATTTTTATGTTTAATTATAATGTGGTCAGATATTATGCTCTATATAATATCAATGCTTTGAAATTAATGAAGACTTCCTGATGACTGATCTATTTTTAAAATATTTGATATTAACTTTGAAATGTATATTCTCTATTTGTTGGATACACTTACTACCCATTAGCTCAAGTTTGTTAATTTTGTTTTTAAAATCTGCTAAGTGCCTATTAAACTATGACTGTGAATTTGCTTATTTTTTTCTTATCATTCCATTTTGGTGTATATATTTTGAGTCTATAGTGAAGGGTATACAAATACACGATTGTTTCATCTTTTTTGTGAATTATTCCATCAATTGTTAAATAATCTTGTATCCTCTTGCTTTTTTGCCTTATATTCCTTTTTTTTTTTTTTTTTTTTTGGTTTGGTATTACTGTTGCTACACCATGTTTTCTTTGGTTAGTGTTAGCAGGTGGTGCTCATAACAGGTAACATGCCTTTATGTTCATACCTTCTGTGTGATAGTTGTGTTTTAGTGTGTCTCCTGTAATCTAAATACGGTTGGTTTTTTGAAAAGCAAATCCTGTAATCCATGTTTCAATAGACTTTTTAAATCCATTGGTATTCTTTGTCTCATTATTGATATATGTGGACTTATTTGTACCACCTTTTTGTTTTTTGAAGTCTTAAAATTTAAGTTCTTTTCTTTTCAAGTGGCAGCATTTCATACATGCTCTCTGCACCTTGCTTTTTTAAAAATCGTGGTAAAATATGCAAAACATAAAATTTACCGTTTTAACCGTTTTTAAATGTACAATTCAGTGGCATCAGCTGCACCCACAATGCTGTGCAACCCTTACCGTTATCCATCTCCAGAACCTTCTCATCATCCCAAATAGAAACTCTGTACCCATTAAATAACTTTCCATTACCCCCTCACCCCAACCCTTGGTAACCGCTGTTCTACTTTCTGTCTCTTAGTTTTCCTATTCCAGGCACCTCATGTAAATGGAATCATACAATATTTGTCCTTTTGTGTCTGGCTTCTTTCACTAACATAATGTGTTCAAGGTTCATGCATGTTGTAACATCTGTCAGTACTTTATTCTTTTTTCAGGCTGAATAACATTCCGCTGTACGTACAGACCACATCTGTTGATTCAGTCATCTGTTGACGGACACTTGGGTTGTTTCTGCCTTTTGTTTGTTTGTTTGTTTTTTAATTGTGGCGCACGGGCTTAGTTGCTCCGCGGCATGTGGGATCTTCCTGGAGCAGGGATCAAACCTGTGTCCCCTTCATTGGCAGGTGGATTCTTAACCACTGAGCCACTTAGGAAGCCCTGTTTCTGCCTTTTGACTATTGTCAATCGTGCTGCTGTGAACATGGGTGTGCAAGTATCTGTCTGAGTCCCTGCTTTCATTTCTTTTGGGTATAGACTTAGAAGTGGAATTGCTGCATTATATGGTAATCCTATGTTTAAATTTTTCAGGAAACACATCACTGGTTTTCACAATGACTGCACCATTTTACATTCCCACCAAAAATACACAATACCACTTTTGTGTTTTCTGATCACTGCTTTTTCTTTGCTTCTTTTTGCCTGATATATGTTTTCGGAACTAATGGCAAAGTGGAGGAAGCTGAAAGTTAGGAGGTTATCACAACAGTATAGACAAAAGAGGGTGATGACCTGCACTAGGGCAGAGACAGTAGCAGTGAAGGAAACACCCACAGATTAAAAGACATTTCAAACATATGCATTGTAGCACTTTTTCCACTCATCATTTATTCATTCCACAGGCATTTTGGAATGCCCATACTTTCAGGAATAGGGAAGACAGAAATGAACAAGGTAGTTCAGGTCCCTGCCCTCCCAGCCTTCACAGTCTAGTGGGAGAGACAGACGTGAATAAAACAATCACATGCGTGGAGGTCATAGTGGAAAGGAGCAGCAATGGGCAGAGGGTGATGGGGGAGCTGAGCAAGTGTGACAGCCAGGAAGGCTTCCCTGAGGAAGAGAGGGGTGTCAGATGAGGAGGCAGAGGCAGGTTGAGAGTGGGTTGATAAGAGTGTTCTAGGCAGAGGAAACAGCAGGTGCAAAGGCCCTGTGGCAAGAGAGAGAGGTACAGGGTTCTAGGAACGGAAAGGGGGCCAGTGCCACTTGTGAGTATTGTTCATTATTCCAAGATATATAAATTAATCTGAATGTTCAGTATAAGGCAGATTATTAACTAAATTATGCTGCCACTATAGAATGGGGTACTGTACAGTCATTAAAATGGTGTGTAAATCTATTTACAAGTAATATTAACGTGTACTATATCAATATTATAAGTAATAAAATCAAGCTGTCATATTGATTACTGCCATTGATAAGTAAGAAAAGCACACTGAAACAGTGTATAGAATATAATCTTGTTTTTGTTTGTATATTATATGTAACCAAACAACATGTATTTATTTTCATATGTATAGTTTTACAGAAAATATATTTGCCAAATGATCATCTCTAAGGAGTGGGATTCTGGGTGATTGTAATTTTTTTCTTTTTGCTTGTTTACATTTAAAAAAAAACAAGTGTGATTTACTTGTATCAAGAATAAAATTAGCAGTGACATTTCTGAGCCAGAATCAGGAAACTTGGTAGCCCCTTGGATGTGAGAAAAGAGAAAAAGGTAATTGTCAGACACAACTCAGGGGGCATGTTACTGGTGGATGGTGACACCGCAAATGCAGAGAGCGGCTGCAGCGCGAACCGGGTGAGGGCTGAAGGTGAAGGTCAGGCGTTAAGATGTGGACACCCTGAGCTGGAGGTGGAAGTGTCTGACAGGAAGTGAGGAATGTGGTTCTGGAGCAGAACCACGTCACAGGCTTCTGAGAGGTGAATGCAGTGAAGAGGTCCTTGCATTTTCCGGTTAAGGAGGGTGTTGATCACCTTTGAGAGCTGGGGGATGGAGAAGACAGTCTGAGCACAGTAGGTTAAAGAATGACGGGGATTGGGGAAGAAGAAAATGAAGGTTTGGGGTTACAGATTTACAAATCTTCAACATCAAGTTTTAGAAAGTCGAGGGGAGAGAGTTAATAGATAAAATCACCCAGCAAAGTGTGTAGAGCAAGGAAAGAAATGTGCCCAGCTTGGACCTCCGTGAGTAAACATAGTGTGACTAGATGTAAAATTCTAGATTGTCAGCTTTTCCCTCAGCACTTTGCAGGTACTGTTCTACTGTTTCCCATTATTTCCAACATGAAGTCAGCAGTCAGTCTAGGTAATGTGTTTTCTCTCGGGTGTTTTTACAATTTTCTTTTCAGCTTTGGTTTTTCTTTTTATTTGCCTTTTTATTGCCTTTTTGGGATTCATTAGGTTTCTGAAATCTGACGATCTACAACTTTCAACACTTCTGGGAAACTCACAGATATCCCCACTCCAAATATACCTCTCTTCCATGTCCTCTTTTCTGTCCTTCTGTAATGCTAATCGGGCATATGCGAGCCCCTCTACCTAGCGACCATTTCTCATCTCTCTTCCCTATTTTTAACTTCTTTATCATTTTATGCTGGATCTGGATCTAATTTCTTTTATTTTTTTTATTTTTTATTTTTGGGGGTACACCAGGTTCAATCATCTGTTTTTATACACATATCCCCGTATTCCCTCCATTCCTTGACTCGCCCCCCCTCGAGTCCCCCTGAATCTAATTTCTTTATCTTTCAGTTTATCCTTTCTGACTTTTGATTATTGTTTTTATCTAGGTGACATACACACAGTTTAAAGAGCCAGATAGGCAATTCCCTGGCGGTCCAGTGGTTAGGACTCTGCAGTTTCACTGCCAAGGGCCTGGGTTTGACCCCTGATTGGGAAACTAAGATCCTGCAAGCCATGTAGCACGCAAAGAAAAGAAAAAGCCAACAATTATACAAGGCTTAGGACAAAAAATGTAGCTCCTAACAATTTTGCCTTATTTTCTGATCTCCAGGAACTTTCTAATCTTTAAGCAAATCTTTTTATATTTGCCTCCATAAATCTGAATAACATTACTTGTATTGCAGTTTCTTGGCTTTTCCGTTTTGGTGTAATCTTTTGTTTCTGTGCCGTGAAAGATGTGGCGTTACTCTGTTTCCTCTTTCTACTCACACATGACCCCCTAACAACAGGACACACTCGTCCCATTCCCAGACATCAGGCATACTTGGTTACACCAGTAGTAAGTATTTATTTTTTGTGACTATGAAAGCAGCACCCACCACTGAGCCTTGGTTAATTTTCTCCCTGCACTTCTTTACCTCTACCCTTGAGTTAATACTTAGTTTTTTAATGTACCCAACACAAACCTAACCCTCAACGCTCCTCTGCTGTGTAGCTGTTTCTCAGCATGCTGAAATACACTAGGTCTTCAGCGAGTTGGTCTGGAGGAAGCCTTCCCTGTAGCCAGTGCCGTCCTGCTCTCTAGTGATTGGTTTCCAGGCCGCTGCTCAGTTCTCCCCGTGGACCCTCCCTCCAGCATCAGGCCCATGGTTTCCTTTGCTGCTTCCTAATGTTTGACCCCCGGCTCCTGGATCCCATTACCCTCCTCATCTGAGTCACTGCATGGTTGTTGTTTTTTTTTAATAAATTTATTTACTTATTTATTTTTATTTATTGGCTGCATTGGGTCTTCGTTGCTGCCCGTGGGCTTTCTCTAGTTGTGGTGAGTGGGGGCTACTCTTTGTTGCAGTGCACGGGTTTCTTATTGCCATGGCTTCTCTTGTTGCAGAGCATGGGCTCTCTAGGCTCATGGCTTCAGTAGTTGTGGCACTTGGGCTCAGTAGTTGTGGTGCACAGGCTCTAGAGCTCAGGCTCAGTAGTTGTGGCACACAGGCTTAGTTGCTCTGCGGCATGCGGGATCTTCCCAGACCAGGGATTGAACCTGTGTCCCCTGCGTTGGCAGGCAGACTCTTTAACCACTGTGCTCCCTGCATTGGCAGGCAGACTCTTTAACCACTGTGGGAAGCCCCACACTGCATCGTTTTGGAGCAGCATGGCCTCCAGTAGCTTCTCGAGCAAGAGTGATGGAGAGAATGTCTCCGACCATACGTGTCTAAAAATGTCGTAGTCTGTCCTCACACTGAGATGATCTTTTTGGATGGATAGTGGGATTTCCAATCCCAACTTCAACTAATCGAATTTTCCTTTAGAATTTTGAAGGCTTTGCTGCATTCTTCTAGTTTCGAGTGTTGCTATGAAATTTTTTCTTGCCCTTTGTATGAAACCTGTTTTATTCTTTCTAGAACTTTATGGGGTCTTCTTTTTGTTCCCTGTGCTCTGAAATTTGGTAATGAGATGTCTTGCTCTGGCCAGTAGGCAGGCCCTTTCACTCTGGAAACCCATGCCCTTCACTTCTAGAAAATGTTCTTGACTTTTTTCTTCCCTTCATTCTTATAATTCTATCTTTCTGGAACCCTTGTTACGTAAGTGTTGGACCCTCTGGTGGTTTTCTACATTTTTCTTTCTCCTATTGTTTTTTTACTGTTGTGTGTGTGTGTTCTAGTTTTCATATCTTTTGTTAAATTTTTCATCCCTGTGATTACTTTTTCTTTTACATAATGTATTTTTTGTATCCTGAGTGTTTTTTTAGCATCATTTTCTTGTTTACTGGATACAATAACTTTTCTTAATCTTTCCAAGGCTATTGATACCCCCTTCTCCCCCACCCCATTTTCTTTTCCCTTCATAGTCTGTTTCTTTAGGGCTCTATCTTTCATACTGGAAGAGTCCCTAAAGTGTCTGCAGATCTTTGGTTGTCACTCTGCTCATGTTTAAGAACAAGGCGGAAGGGAGGCTCCTGATATGTCGGTGGGAGCCTGCTTCCTGTGGCTTCACCATAGGGTGATCTTACCAAGCCACTTACTGGGGAATCTCAATGTTGGACTCTTTATATCTTCTCTTGGGCTAGTGGGTCCTCAGAGGAGACCTTTCCAATCTCCTGCTAGAATTCCAGGGGCTGAGTGGAAAAACCTGAGGGTCTCAAATTCACCTTTCCCCCTTTTGTTGTTTATAATATCCCAGTCCTCAATTGTTTTACCCCAGAGAGTAATTTCAGTCTCTTGCCACAGGGGTGGCGGGGCAGTCAGATGCTGGAAGGGAAGGAGCCTGGGGACCCAGTCTCTCCTAAATAGAATTTCAGCCCCCTTCACCCCACTCCAGGGCAGCCTGGTACCACCCATTCCTGCCTTAAGAGCTGCTTCTCTGCTCTCTCCTGCTGCCTCAGGGTTCAGTGTTCTTGAATCTGCTGTCCGTTAACTCTCTCCCCTCTGTTTTCAGCCTCCGAGTCTTCTGTAACTGTCTCCTCTCCCTTCTGTCCATCCTAGTGGTTAGGAAAGCTCAGGATAAACCCTCACACTTTCCCCTTGTTCTCTGCCTGTGGCTCAGACAGTGCCTTTTCTCCATGTTCTCCTTCTGTGAAGTAGATTCTTGGGGAGGTGCCCTTTCAAGGAGTCACATTTTATATGGGGTTTTGTGACCCAGCTCCCACCTTCTGTAGCTCAGACTTTGTCTCCTATCTCCTGTAGAAGTGGCCCACGTGAGCCCAAGCTCGGGTCACTAGGGACCAGCAGAGGGCCCAGGACAACACTTGGCAGCTACGAACTCACCTGTCTGGGTTCACAGTGTCTTATCTTTTCACATCTGACAATCTCCCTTACTCTCCTCTTGGTTTTCACACATTGTTTTAAAATATTAAAATAATAATGTTAAAATAGTTGTGTTTAGGAATTCTGTAGCACGAAGTTTTCTGCAAACGTGTAGTCCAGTGTAGGATCTCTTTCCATGAATTTTTACCTGAGTTGAGGACAGTGTCTCGCCCCGGCCCACACTGAAAAAATGTAAATGTCAGGCCTCTAAATGGCCCTGTCGTGCAGCACAAGAGCAGGCTCCAACAGGAGCACGCGAAGCAGTGCACAGTCATAGACACTGAGAGCTCTTCCAGGCAAAGGCAGCAGAGGAGATGCTCGACGCTGCCCTTGAGCCGCAGGGCACTGCCGTCTGACTCCAGGATCCCGGGGGCGGGCGGCAGGCGTTCGCGGGGTCTCCTCAGCACGCTGCTGTGCGGACTCTGAGTTCAAGGGCGCCCTGTGTCATCACAGTGTGACAGCGATCATTTCACACCTGTGTTTCCACTGCAGCCGCGTCTCCTTCCTCCACACACTGACATGGAATGAAAGTGAGACGAAGCCTGGGCCAGGGTCCACCTCGAGGCACCTTCGTTTTTCTCTCATAGGCAAGGTCTGGCCGAGAGGTCACGTCGCCTTCAGCCTGGGTGGGGTGGTTGATGGGAAGACGGCTCTTGGCTGACCAGCTTACAGTGCTCCTGGGAGAAGGTGGTGGGCCTTAGGGGCAGCAGACAATGGACGCCAGGGGACGTGGTCCAGGAAATTGTTTATTCTGCAAACTCCTCTTTTACGAAAGCAATGATTCTAGCTCGTGTGTCTCCACTGTGTTGGTCACTGGAGGACACCATCCCCGTGGATCTGGTTTTCACACAAAGAGGAGAATCGTATAACTCCAAGTTGTGCTGACTTGGCCTGCCGGCCAGCTCTCCCCCTGCGGGTGCGCACGCTTGCTTCCAACTGCTCGCTCTGCCCTGGGCGCCCTTGACAGGCTGTGCTGTTTTATTCACAGGTACTGTGACTGCTTTGCAAGTGGGGACTTCTGCAACAACTGCAACTGTAATAACTGTTGCAACAATTTACGTCATGAGATCGAACGGCTTAAGGCCATCAAGGTAACAAATTTCCATTAAACACACGCGTTTTGAAAGCATTTAAAAGTGCCAGGGATAGTCACAAAATGATCTCCATGGATTTCTAATTTCAACATTGGCAAAACCCAAAGTATTGAAGAGTATATATTACACAGGCCTGAAGGTGGGGCATTGACCAGGCCGCCGGGGGCTGTTGTAAGAGTGGCAGCCAGAGAAAGACCTTTCTTTTCCACCCTTTATTCTCCTCCACTATGGGAGGGCTTCCGAGGGGGCCCGGGGGCCCAGAAGGTTCTGGTTTAAGAACACGCAGATATCTACTTTGTCTTGATTTGGGGTTTATAAATTCAGACTGTGTTATGTAGCAGATAAGCCTGTGCTCGAAGAGTGTCATCTGAAAAGGTGGAGATGGTCCCCTGTGTGAAGAAAGCTGGGTGGAAGCTCTTGGCCATGGTTACTCTGGCTGATTTTTATTCTCCTTGGCTTCCTGGTGAAAGGAGCATCCAGGGGCAAACAGCACCTTGGAGAGCCCCGCAGGCCACCTGCTCAAGGCCAAGTGCAAGAGGGGCAGTTTTCATCCCTTCCCGTGGGCACAAAAGATCACCAGGGAAGGGAGAACAGCCCACCTGCGCGGGCCATGTCCTGGTACCTGTCACTTACCCTGGGAACCTGAGGGCCATCCCCTGTGGACTGGAGGCTCTCGTACTGTGCCATGGTTGGTCTGCTTATTGTTTCTAAAATACTTTAACTTGCCTCTTGAATTATAGATAAATCAGTTGAAAATATCAATTTTGATGCAGGCAGATCCACAGGACAGAAGAAAATTGTGATGCATCTGAGCTTCAATATAGTAATATTTTCTTTAGGGGTAAAGGGTACTGTCTACAATTAAAAGTATAAAAACTTTTATTTGAAAAGGGTTAGAATTCTCATGCATTGCTGGTAGGAATGTAAATTGGTACAAGCACTTTGGGAAATTGTTTGGCAATAGTTACTAAAGCTGAACCTTTGTATGTGCTGTGACCTAGCAGTTTCATTCTTAAAAATATAGCCCCTAGAAATGTGTGTACACGTCCCCCAGAGGCTGGTACAAACATGTCCACAGACGCTTTATTCACAAGAGCTCCAAACTGGGAACAAGCTGCATGTTGGGTGGTAGAAGGGGTAGATCTGTTGGGGTGTATCAGCTAACGGGGGACACACATCAGTGAAAAAGAAGGACCCGCCACTCTGTGCCGCAGCCTGGAGAACCCCACACTGCGCTGCTGAAAGAAGCCAGATGCAAAAGAGGACTCCCCGAATGGTTCCACTTAGACGAAGTTCCAGAACAGGAAAATGAAAGTAATCCAAGTCAGAAGAGAGGCTCTCACTGGAGGCGTGGTGATGGGGAGGAGTCACGAGGGACCTCGGGGTGGGTGCTGGACCTCTGCAGCGATAAGGATTCCCAGGGCTCTGGTGTTGGACGGATCCCTGCTGCTCACCTGTGATGGGAGGGCGGGATGGGCTGCCGCTGCGACTTCGTCGTTGCTCCAGCACAGCTGTATAAAGAGCACAGCCTCACCTTGTTATTGAAAATAGACTAGATAGGTAGCAGACAGACAGGAAAGTTAAACAAGCAAAGCACGATAGAAAGCCAAGTGTGCTATATGAGAAAGGCACGGCCCGGTGGCTGAGACCCAGGGCTGGACGTGAGCACAGGGACCGGAACCAGATTGCATCACGTGGCCCCTGTCATCTGACCTCTCAGTGCCTCAGCTTCTTCATCCGTCAGACAGCAAGAGCAGTGGAAGTGTTTACTCCACAAGCTTGCTATGAGGATTAAATGAGAGAACGCATGTAAATCACACAGAAAGATGCCTGGAACACAGTACGTCTTTAATAAACGTGAGCTGGTAGCAGAGTACTGTGATCCAACGAGCTCAGGAAGAAAGTACAAGAGATGCTTGAAGGAAATATGTCCACACGGACACAATGACTTTCTTTGCATCTTTACTGTCCGTTAATTTTCTACCTTTAAGTGTTCAAATGAGTGAAAATGAAATGGGGGGGGGGGTGGGATATGAGGAGATGGAGGCCCCCTACATGCCGTGGCTCCTTCTAAAGTAGCACCAGGTCCAGTGACAGGCAAGCCAGGTACCTTGCCCTGAACGTTGTTTTTAAATAATAAAATATGTCTTGATGGAGTTTGCATTTTCTGTCTTAGGCATGTCTTGACAGGAATCCGGAA
Source organism: Hippopotamus amphibius kiboko (assembly GCF_030028045.1). Taxonomy (NCBI): domain Eukaryota; kingdom Metazoa; phylum Chordata; class Mammalia; order Artiodactyla; family Hippopotamidae; genus Hippopotamus; species Hippopotamus amphibius. The sequence continues at coordinate 128,615,724 of NC_080188.1, read as the reverse complement.
GCTTTCCAACCAAAAACTGGGAAGGGAAAATTGGGGGACATTAAGCTGCAACATAACAAAGGATGTAATTGCAAGAGGTCGGGCTGCCTTAAGAATTACTGTGAGTGCTATGAGGTCAGTCAGCAATTCCTAAGTATTATTTTTAAAAACCAGGTAAATATATGGCCTAAGTAACCTTGGGGTTAAACAAACTTTAATTTAAAGAGAGAAGTATGATTTAATTTTCTTCCTCCCAGGGCTTCTAAAAGGGCACTCATGAATCTCCCTTAATTTGTCAAATATAAATTACACTTTATGAGTCAAGCAAGTGAGCCCAGACCCCTCCTTTAGGGGCATGTCGTCTCCCCCGAGCCCACCCTGTGTCCAGCGGAGGGTGCCCAGTGCCGTGGCCTTGCCCGCCCTGCGGCTGCTGACCTGATGCTGGAGCCACGCTCACGGCCAGCAGTCTGGTGGCTCCCGGAGGTGGGCTCTTCCTCGCCGAGCAGAGCGGAGATGCTCTGGATGGGGCCATGGGGGGGCAGCCTGTGCGCAGGCCAGTGTTCGCCTGGGTGCCCTGAGTGGGCAGCTCCTGAGCAGACAGAGACCAGGATGGACAGTCCCCTTCGCTGCTGGAGAGGTGCCAACCACTTCTCAGACAAAGCTTTTGTTTTCTCAAAAGATTTCAGGGCAGTAGAGGGCCTTGCTTTCTCCTTTAGTTTCATCCCCATCTCACCTCCCTTTTCTGTCTCTCATTTCTTCCTGTTGAAGGAAAGGAAGAAAGAGGAAGAGAGGGAACCCTCAGACCCTGTCAGGGAAGCAGCTGAGAAATGCTTCCTTCAGAGGCTCTCTTTGGTTTGCTTGAGGGCTCTTGGTGGTGTTGTGGGGGGGAGGGGGTGTTCCTGTGAATTTTATTTTTAAAAGATTGTCGCAGAAGGTCAGGCTTCAGTAAAGTCTTCATGATTCTGGCGATCCAGCAGACCTTGCAACCCCCTAGCTGGGATTTTGAAAATACCGTCAAAAATACTGCAGCGATAAAGGTCCGGAAAGGCAGTGGCCTCACCCCAGTGGAGGAGCTGTTTTCCAACGTCCTCACAGCGTCTCTGTTTGCCATGAGACAGTGTGTCAGCCTACTTTCCTCTGCCGGGCAGTGGCTCACGCAAAGGCCAGATGTCCTGTGGTGTCTGGCATTACAGCACACTCGAAATCCCGAAAAACCTCCAGCTCAGAACACCCAGGGGTGCAGAATAAAACACACCCCTTTAGACGCATGTCTGAGCTGGAAAGGCCAGAGGGAAACCCCCAGGGGCTGAAACTAAGAGGAAGCCGGAAACCACCGTGGTCACAGGGCCAGCCTCCCGACGGCCCCCAGGCTGGGTCTGAGCAAGGGGTTGGTCCCCAGCCCTGAGTGTCACACAACAATGTGACAAGAAACCAAGTCCACCCACAAGGAAGCAGGAAGGGCCTCCCCTAGAATGCCCACCTCAGGCCGGGCCCCGGGTGGGTGTCAAGTTCTCTGCAGCAGCCGAGCCAGCGCGGCGCCCTCGGGGCTGAAGGAGAGGGTGGTTGAGCTGGGACCTGTCACCGCCGAGGCAGGGCCGAGGCAGGGTCGCTCAGAGCCAGGGCCGTGGAGCCTCGGCTGTGCTCCCCTGGGCGAGGAGACCACCCAGCTCTCTGCCCAGGGCTCACCCCCACACCCGCCCACGGCCCTCAGGAGCCCCCACCACTCTTCACATCCCAGTCCCTCGCCCCTCTTCACTTCTGCCTTCTTTTGGTATGAAACGTGCAGATTACATATGTGCATGCACCACGCAAATGGAAACGGTTATTTAAGGTCCAGATAGAATTGGTCGGGTTTTTGATGAATTGTAGGACAACCTAACCTTATTGAAGCATTTCACATTTCCAGGCCAAAATTATGTGTTCTTCTATTTGCAAATGCATTGATTGCAAAAATTATGAAGAAAGCCCAGAACAAAAAACACTCATGAACATGCCAAACTGTATGGAAATTGGAGGTTTTGAAGGCAGCCACCATTTGTCACCAACTAAATTTTCAGGACTACCGAAGTTCAGAAAAGATAGGTAGGTGCTCTGAATCACCCTCCTAATTGGGGAATTCAAGGGTAATTTGAGAGGATAGTCAGAAATTCCCTGGAGGTCCAGTGGTTAGAAACACATGGCTCTCACTGCTGGGGCCCCTGGTTCAATCCCTGGTCAGGGAGCTAAGATCCCACAAGCTGCATAGTGCAGCCAAAAAAAAAAAAAAATTGAGAGGAGAGTTCAAAGAGTCTCCACACTGGAAAGAAAGCGTGTTTGTCTGTGGGAGGTGGGGGGGACGAGGGGTGGGGACGGGGGCGCCAGTTTCTCTGTCTTGACCCACCGTAGATCACGCACCGTGCTACCCCTCAGAGGGGCCCCTACTGCCGAAACCACTTTGTCCTGTTTGTCCTCTTAGTGCCACCTTTTTGCCCTCACTGTCTGAGTTACCCCTGGTTTTGTACAAGAGCAGAAGGGCCCTGCAGGACCTCAGGAGGTAAGGGCATTGTCTCTGGGCAGCAAATACCTGAACCACTCTTTACCATAGGACGTGACCGCAGAGAGACGTCCGCGGTGCGTGCTGTATTCCTTACGAAAGTGACTATGGAGTCTGCCTTAGTTGGATATCCTCCCATGTGATTATTTTGAGGCTGTATTATACTCCTAGCAGGTCTCAAAGGTTGAGTAATCATTTTATTGTATATTGGACTAGATTCATCCATTTAAAACATTTCTGTCAGTTCGATGGGATGGGTCATGTCGTGATAAAGTAGCAGATGTCATTACTTAATTGGTAACATTTAGAAAAGCCAAGTTCATGCTTATTTGGTTAGAGACATTAGAAATACTCATTGCTGTGACCTGCAGAGGTCTTTATTGGTAAAAATTTACTGAAACTTGGCTGCATCTTCTGTGAAATGATATGTGAAAACGTTGTTGCCTGACGTGGGATGCTGTGTGTTCGGTGGAATGTGATAGGGGCTCCATGCTTTGGAGTCTGGTCTCAAAATGTTAAGACTCTTGACCTGAGGGCAGCCTTGTTCTTTCATCTTTAGCAAAAGTCATTTTGTACCGCCTTTACGGAGAGATTTTAACCAACCCCAACATCTATATTTTCATAATCCAACACTTTTTAATACTTTATAGTTTCTCTAAATTTTTCCAGTTTGAGCATGACTTGGGCAACTATCTAGCGGAACCACAGTTGCCCCTGGAGCCCAGTGGGGAAAGCGGCTGGTCCCGTACAGCATGACTCAGCTGACTTTCAGGACCGCTTCTGGGACCCGGGGGCGTTCAGAGGCGAGGCCGTGCAGAGGCGAGGCCGTGCTAACAGCGCACCCGTCAGAGCCGTGGGCATCCGTAGCGTCAGTGCCCCCGGGAGGAGGGGCCGGCGCCCAGGGTGGCTGTCCTGCTGTGGCCTTCCTCAGGCAGACATGTGCGCGGCACTCAGAGCACGGCTGCGCGGCTCGTCTCAGCTAAGATCCCTGCGGCTTTGACCCCTGCCCAGCCCACGGGCTTGACACTGCCGCTCAGGTCTCTGGGCTTTTTAGTGGATGTAAGTTGGAGACAATTTAGAATCTGCCATGAGAAGGATGTCTAGGAGCTGACAGAGTCACCTGTCCGCTGTACTATTCTTCTAAAAGCAATCCTTTATATCATCACAGGTAATATAGTTTCCAGTATTAGGAAGATTTTACCTGTGACATTCTTTAAAACACTTTGACAAGCATGTCCCCTTGAACATGTAAGGTATTTAAAAAGAGTGGAGTGATGGAATGTGGCCTTTAACCGGTCTGCTTCTAACAGGCGGTTGTCCTCATGCATCTCCTGGGAGGTGGTGGAAGCCACATGCGCCTGCCTGCTGGCTCAGGGCGAAGAGGCTGAGAAGGAGCGCTGCCCTGAGTGCTTGGCCGAGCAGATGATCTTGGAGGAATTCGGGAGATGCTTGTCGCAGATTCTCCATATTGAGTTTAAATCCAAAGGGTTGAAGGTTGAGTGGAGTGCAGCGTGGTGAAGTGTGCACGCGAGGAGATTTGGTTTCCGTGTTCTGAAGGAAATCTGTAGTTTAGAAAGGTGGTTTTAAGGACCACAAGGCCGGGTCTGCACCCACAGCTTCCTCGTTAAGATCCCTCTGCAGCAGGGCCCCGAGGGGCCACTCAGAGTCTCGGAGGGGTCTGAGGATTAAAACCCGGTCCCCCTCTTTGAGGAAGTGCATGACATAGCTGTTGTTGTCTGGACCCAAGGAGTGAGTGTGGGTTCCCAAGATCCCGGGAGAATCGTCTGCATTACACTGAGTGATGGAGGGTGGAAGCAGGCCCTGGAGAGAAGTAAAAGCCCTTTCCTGTTGACATCACCCTCTCTCAGGGGGTTTCCTCCTCTGCAGGCTTCTCTGCATAAAAAGCTGTAATGATTTTTCCCCTAAATTGTTTAGAAATAAATCCTCCAGACAGGCTGCTAAGATACGACTTAAAATCTGTCGAGAAGTACTGAAAACCTTGGGGAGTTTCTGAGGGTAGATGTTTCCCCAGAGTCACAGGAATTACCAGTCTCCTCCAGGGCCACAGTGAAACGCAGACAGTGGGGTTAGTTTGGTCAGCAGCATTTTGAGTTGTGGGACTGAAAATTATCTAGTTTCTTAGGTGTTTCCATTTAAATTGTGGGAAAGCTCTATTACCTAATTAACTTCTCCATAATTATTGTTATAACATTATTATTGTTTGTAAAATATGGTTAAAATAACTAGTTTGCAGAAATCAGCAAGATAAATTGTCAAGCTGACTCTATTTTGGTTCTATTGTAAAAGCAAAGAGAAATAAAAATTTCAAATGTCTTCCATTTTTGTAATTAACTTAATTACTGAAAAATATATTTGTTATGTTTCTGTGTTCACTAATAGCATTGGCCCCTTGCAGAATGTTTAGAAAGCTCACTCACAAACACACCACTGAAAGAAGTGGGCTCAGAGAGCCTGGCCACTGAGCACACCGGTACGCGAGGAGCCTGGGAGTAAGTGGATGATTTGTAGAGTTGTGTTTGGAACAGCCCAACTCTGATGGGGAACCAAAGCAGGGAAAGAAATACTTAATTCTTCTCCATTTCAACACAGAAAGCCGGCGGTAGGGACACGTGTTGTAGGATGGCGGAGTTCTCAGTGAGCTGTGCTGCCTGTTACTCTACGTGCTGTCAGTCCCATCAACAGAGCAGGGAGGGGACGCTGTCGGTGGAGCCCACCCAGCCCACTTCGCCCTTGGGGGCTGGAAGGGGACTTGGAAATGGGGGGCTTTGTGACTCCTTCCGGGAGGGCTGCCCTCCTTCTCAAGTCCCTCTTGGCAGTGCTGCCGATTGCAACATCTGCTGACCACCTACAATTTAAAAATTTCTAGTAACCGCATTTAAAAAGTGACAAAGAGCTGGTGAAATTAGTTTAATAATCTTTTATTTAACCCAGTATATCCAAAACACTATCATTTCAACATATAATCAAAATAAAAATGATTGAGCTACTTCACATTCTTTTTATGTACCAAATATTTGAAATCCAGTGTGTATTTTACCCTTATAGCACATCTCAGTTTCCACCAGGCACATGTTAAGTGCTGCACGGTGCAGGCATGGAGGGAGGGGAAGGGAACAAGTCCTCCAGCACGACTCTGAGGCAGAGCTGCCTAGAAAGGCCCTGCAACTAGGTGTAGCTCCCTGCAGAGGCCGGAGGCAGCCTGGTCAGCAAGGAGAGTGAGCGGCAATCCTTAGGGCAATGACCCCAGCATCGCAGGGGAGCCCACCTGGAGCCTGGGCTTCTGTGGGCTAAGAGAACTTTGGTGCTGCCTGAGGATACTGTGGCCGCGGCCAGGTACACTGAGCATCTGCAAAGACATGACGCCTGCAGGGATTCTCAATAGAGAGAATTTATTAAGTCAGTACAACTTATAGAAAATTCAATATGAGAAGTAAAAGCCAAAGCAGAGTCGTGTATAAAGCCACTGTAATGCCCAGAGTTAACAGTTACACAGGATGACTAAAACAAACACAAAAGCACATCTTTTTGCTTCTGAGAGAGAACTAACACTATTTTAAAACCATTTAAAAAGCAAAATAGGGCTTCCTAGGTGGCGCAGTGGTTGAGAATCCGCCTGCCAATGCAGGGGACACGGGTTTGATCCCTGCTCCAGGAAGATCCCACATGCCGCAGAGCAACTAAGCCCGTATGCCACAACTACTGAGCCCATGTGCTGCAACTACTGAAGCCCACACGCCTAGAGCCTGTGCTGCGCAACAAGAGAAGCCACAGCAACGAGGAGCCCGTGCACCACAACAAAGAGTAGCCCTCGCTCACCGCAAACTAAAAAGAAAGCCCATGCACAGCAAAAAAGACCCAATACAGCCAATAATATTAATTAATTAATTAATTAATTAATTTTAAAAAACCACACTGAAGAAATGAGTTTAAAAAAAAAAAGCAAAATAGTATGTCCCTATTCCTGGGTGTGGCTGTGCAAACTTAACCACCTTGTTGTCTTTCTACCTCTATGTATTGATACTAAATGACATGGGCCACCTTTGTGATTAAGGTCAGATTATCTGATGGGTTTTGGGTTTTTGTTTTTCTTTTTCCAGAAATGCAGTTTAGCTTAAGTCTTGTCTTTTCAAGAATCTGAGAAAAAGTCATTTTTAAAAAATGACACATGCTAAAAGTATTTCTCTACTCACACTTCTGACACCAAATGCATGGTGTTTTTTTCCCCCAGCACCAACCAATTCTCCATCTCTCAGGTGTCCTATAATCGAATTGAATTCGGATTCTACAGGTTTAAGGTCTCAGTCCCACATGACTGCCCCAACTGCAGACACCAGTCACAAGTAGTGGGCCCCAGGGTACCCGCACTTCTGTCGGACTTCATTACAAATCTGAAGTTCCCACAACCCCCTCCTCAGGTTAGACAATTTGCTATAACAGCTCACAGAACTCAGGGAAACTACTTACTATTACTGGTTTATTATGAAGGTTATAAATGAACAGATGAAAAGACACATAGGGTGAGGTCCAGAAGGGTCCTGAGCATAGGAGTTTCTGTCCCTGGAGCTAGAGGGCACCACTTCCTGGCACATGGATGTGTTCACCAACCTGGAAACTCTCCAGATCCTGTAATTTAGGGATTTTTACTGGGGCTTCATCCTGTGGGCATGATCAATCATTATTTCAATCTCCAGCCTTTCTCTCCTCCCTGGAGGATGGAGGGTGCGGCTGAAAATTCCAAGCTTCCAATCGTGGTTTGATCTTTCTGGAGACCAGCTCCCATTCCGAAGCTATCCAGGAGCCCACCAAGAGTCACCTCACTGGAACAAAAGACATTCCCATCGCCTAGCATATTCCAAGGAATTTAGATGCTCCATGTGAGATGCTTCTACCACCCATATTGCTCAAGATATTACAAGAATTTTAGGAATTCTGTGCCAGGGGCAGAGACCAAATATATCTTGTGTCACACATGCAGAAAATTCTCCTTCCTATCAGTTAACCACAAGCTTGTACTCAATACAGAAAACTCGGCAGCAAGCAAACCATCCTTAAGAGAGAACCTGCTATTGGCCACAAAGTATCAGCAGAAACCTGCTTGCAACCCTCATGTTAGCTCTGAAGACCTTTATCCCTGCACCAGTACCTGAAATTCTGCTGGGGTTGGTCTAGTTTCAGTGGGGGTGCAGCTTAAAACCACAATGGACAAATTATTTTAAGTAAAATTACTTGTTTAAGGAATTGAAGGTGGAAGTTTCATCTGAGATAAAAATAATGGGAGAAGTTAGAGAATCTAAGAGAACAGCAGGGGAGTTTCCTGGTGGCCTAGTGGTTAGGATTCCAGGCTTTCACTGCTGCGGCCCAGGGAACTGAGCAAAAAATAAGTACATACATACATACATACATACATACATAAAAGGGGATGGGGTGTGGAACAGCAGTTTGAGGAAGATAAGGGCAACTGGAGGGGAAAGGCACAGCTCATTCCACAGGTGAAGCTCTCTTTACGAAGGTCATGGGGCCACGTGGGCAGAAGTGAGCACTGGGTGGTGTCAACGTTTTGGATTTTGGCCATTTTGAAAGGTGTGTGGCCAAATCTCATTGCTGTTTTAATTTGCAGTTCCCTAAGGACAAAAGATATGAAGTATCTTGCCATGTGCTTGCTTACCACCTGTGTATTTTCTTTAGTGAGTTATCTGTCCGAGTCTTTTGCCTATTGTTAATTGGGTCGTTCACTTTCTTACTGTTGAGCTTTAAGAGTTTTTTGTATATTTTGGGTAATAGTCCTTAATCAGATGTGTCTTTTGCAAATATTTTCTCCCACTCTGTGGCTTGTCTTCTCATTTTCTCAACGGTGGCTTTTGCAGAACAGAAGTTTTTAATTGTAATGAAGTCCAGCTCACCAATCATTTCTTTTATAGATCACAATTTTATCTTCCAGGAGTTTGGCATTTTACACTTATGTGTGTTATCTGCTTTGAGTTAATTCTTGTGAAGAGTATCAGGTCTATGTCTAGATTCAGTTTTCTGCGTGTGGATGTCCAGTTATTCCAGCACCATTTGCTGAAAAGACATTCTTTTCTCTATTGTAGTGCCTGTGCTCTTTTGTGAAAGATCAATTGACTATGTTTATGTGGGTCTGTTTCTGGGATCTCTCTTCTGTTCCATTGACCTATTTGTTAATTTTTCCACCAACACCACACTGTCCTGATTACTGTACGTTTATAGTAAGTCTTGAAGTCGGGGAGTGTCAGTGCTCAAAGTTTATTCTTCTCCTTCAATATTGTGTTGGTTATTCTGGGTCTTTTGCCTCTCCACAGAACTTTAGACTCGGTTTTTTGACATTTATAAAATAACTTGCTGAGATTTTGATTGGAATTGTGTTGATTCTATAGATGAAGTTGGGAAGAACTGACACCTTGGAAATACTGAGTCTTCCTCTCCAGGAACATGGAATATCTCTTCAATTATTTAGTTCTTCTTTGATTTCTTTCAGCAGAGTTTGTAGCTTTCCTCACATGGAGCTTGTGCATATTTTGTTAGATATATACCCAAGTATTTTAACATAAATGGTATTGTGTTTTTAATTTCAAATTCCACTTGTTCACTGGTGTTGTATAGGAAAGTAATTGACTTTTATACGTTAACCTCCTCAGCCTGTATATTTTTGATTTCCTTGTCTTCTCACACTAGCTGGAACTTCCAGTACCACAGTGAAAAGCAGTGACGAGAGGGGACATCCTTGCCTTGTTCCTGATCTCAGTGGGAAAGTTTCTAGTTTCTCACCATTAAGTATGATGTGAGCTGTAGCGTTTTTTGTAGATGCTCTTTATTCACAGTTTGCTGAAGGTTTTTTTTTATCATCTATGGGTGTTGGATTTTGTTGCATGCTTTTTCTGCGTCTACTGATATGATCGTGCTATCTTTCTTTTTAAAGAAACTGCCCGGCTGTTTTCCAGAACAGCTGCCTCATTCTACATTCTCAGCAGCAACGTGTGAGTCAGCCGCTGCACCCTAACCAGCACTGGGTGCTGGGTGCTGGGTGCTGTCACTGGCCTTTTTTTTTTAAAGATAGAAAATACATGCTACTTCAATGGCAAACTTATTTTGGATATTTAATGGTGATGATCTTGGAATTAAGGGAGGGAGAAGCGGGGACTACCCTTTGCCGGAGAGGACAGCGAGAACAGTGTGCCAGAGAGTGCTGGTGTCACTAGCTTTTGTTTTAGCCATTCTGGTAGGTGTTTAGTGATACTTCATTGCGGTTTTAATGTACCTTCCCCTAATGACTAATTATGTTGAACATCTCTTCTTGAGCTTCTTTTCATCTCTGTAACCTCTTCAGGGAAGTGTCTGTTCATGTATTTTGCCCATTTTAACTTGATTTTTTTGTTTTTGTTGAGTTTTGAGAGTCCTGCGTATGTGTTAGATAACTGTCCTTGACAGGTATGTGGTTGGTAAATGTTTTCTCCCAGCCCCAGCTTGTCTGTTCATGCTCTTTCTTGATGGGAATTGTGTTCAGCCTGTCTATCAATGTGGAGAGAAGCAACCTGTTTCCTCTGTCGAGGAGGCAAGAAGAAAGCCCAGGGTCTCCCCACCGTACCATCCTCCCCACCGGGCCATCCTCCCCACTGTGTCAAGCTTCCTTCCTGAGTTCTCTGGCTGGTCTGCCTTCCTCTTGACTTTGAATCTCCTTGGGTTTGTTTCATATATAATGTCCAGGGCTTTTCAGTGTACTGACAAGAGGATGAGAGAAAACTACACCTACTCCTGAAAGCGGAAGTCAGCAAACTTTTTTTAACACTTAGATCAGAGGTGGTCAAGCTTTCTGCTTTCTAGAGCCTTCTTCATGTTCACCATGGATAAAATAGGGTAAAGTCCAGACATTAAAATGGACTGCTAGAATCTCTCCCTCTCTCTTTTGCAATGTGTTAAAAACAAAAGTTGTGGGTTGTACGTTAGACAGTCACCAGCCGTGATTCTTTCCGTCTTTCTAAGACGTCCCCGCCCCTGCGCTAGGACTCCCAGCACCTCTCCCCTCCTCCTGACACCACTTTCTCGTCCCTCCTCGAGGGGCCTCCGGAGAGGCAGACTCTCTCCTCCCCAGCCTGGTCACCTACTCAGCCGTCTCATCCCACACGGAGTGTGACCGAGCAGTGTGGCTCCGGGCTGATGGCAGGAGGTGGGTCCCCTGTCCTCAGCCCCAGGGCGTAGAGGTCAGTTTTTATGACAGCTCCTTCATGGAAGGGAGACAGCTACCTCCTCAAGGTAAATAACCCTCACACTCTCCTCGTCCACCTCTCAGCTAGTCACCTGCGAGGTTCTCAGGACTGTCTGTAAATGCTTCATTTCCTCCAGGGGCCGGTGAACTCTTCCTTGAAAATACTGCCGTGGTTGGCAACTGATTTACCCGGGGTGACTGTAGCCGGCTCCTACCGGCTGGAACTTTACTGGGGAGTAAAGTTCCCTCTGCAGCATTTCTCTGAGAATGGCCACCTCGTGCGTCACTTTCTTGGCCAGTAAAACGCCCCACAACCACTCCCCGCCCCTCACCTCTAGCTGCCACCACCTCTCCCACTCCACTCATTCCGAAAAGGAAGAAGAGGCTTGGAGAAGGTGGGTGGCTGAGAGGGGGAAGATTACAGAGCCCGATCCTGGAGCCCACACATCTGCATGGAGGCCAGGCTGCCTTGGCAGTTCCCACCTCTACTCCTGAGGTGCGTGTTATAGGCTCTCCTGCCTGCCAGGTGCTGAGCTGGAACCCAGGGAGTGGCCCAGGCTGACCTCCCCTCCACCCAGCATGCTTGGTTTCTTGAGGGAGTTACAGCGTGGCGAGGAGAGACGGCCGCAGACAGAATGAGAGTGGCAAGCACTGCGTTCGGGGTAGCACCACACACCCTGGGCCTGCACACAGTCCTGCGGGGGCAAGGTGAGCGAGAAGGGCATCCTTGAGGAGGTCACTGCAGAGTGGGATCCAGTGGGATGTGTAGGAGTTTACCGGGCACTGGTGGGAATGTGTGCAGAGGTTTTAGGTGAGTGAGGCTGGGCCAGGAGCTGCAGTAGCTGGGGGTCTGGGGTTTAGGGCACAAGGAGGCTAGCAGAGCAGGCTGGGGGAGGGGGGACAGGTGTGTCCATGGTTGCGGGATGGAAGGAGGCGAGGCCGGAGGGAGACCAGGCAGGACAGGCTGCAGGCTGCGGGCTGGAGCAAGTAGATGAGCTGTGGTCCCTGACCAGCAGCGGCAGCATCTGTGCATCTGTGGGGCGCTTGTTAGGAGTGCGAATTCTGCGCACCTGGTCCTCCGGAGTCAGCACTGTGAGCAGGGGACCGGCCACAGGAGTTCTGACAAGGCCTCCAGGGATGCTGGGGCCCTCCCAAGTCTGGGCGAATTAAAGCAACGTGCAAGAGGAGAACCGAGGATGGCGAGGGGAAGGGAGTGAAGGACCGGCCGGTGCCTGTGGGACCGTGGGTGGGGTTCCTGCACCCTGAGCTGGGAGTGGGCCGCCCAGGTGGGCGCGCGGCATGTGCAGAGGAGGGAAGAATGGCTGGCTGGTGGGAGGAGGGAAAACGTCCGTGTCCCAAGTGTCAGGAGTGAGGAATCAGGGAGAGGAAGCTGGCTGGGGCTCTGCCAGCAGGGCTTAGGTGAAGAACCGCAGGGTCCACCTCTTCCCGGAGGCGGGTCTTTAGCTGGTGAGTCTCACACTTGGCTGCGTATTGCGATCACCTGGGGGAGCGTGAAAACTTGGGGGGGGCGGGGTGCTCCCAGACTCTGACTGCAGTGGTCTGGGGGCCACCTGGGCCCCCAGGGGTGAGGGGTCACCGAAAGACCCCTCCCACTTCCGCCTCAGATCTGCTCTGGTTCGTGCGGAACAGCCTCCGGGCTGTCATTGAATTTAATGTCTGGCTTCTCATCCTCTCCTGTCTCCTTTTTGATTTTCTGTCTGATCTTTTTATTTCTGCTCCAAAGGTCACCCCATCCCTACTCAGCGTTGACTTAGCACATCTGATCTGTAGAATAGCTACGATTTTTACGGCAGTTGCTTTGTAGCCCAGCCACACAAACTTGTGTGTGAATCCCCACCTCACCGTGGCCCCTGCACCGCTGCGGCCTCTTCCTGTCACCTTTCACAAGCACCAGACAATCCCTCACCCATCATCTTCCGGGTTTGCCTCAAATCTCAGCTCCACGAGGCCAGAGGGTCTGTCTGTTTTGCGGTTTTGTCTGTCTCAGAAACAGACTTACCTTCATAATTATGTTTGACCCAGCTTCATATTAAGGTAACTGCATGTTCCCTGGACATGAGTGACAAGAGGAGGTGTCTCAGAGACCCTCTGGACGGTAGAATTTGGGTGTAAAGCCTTTATCTAATACACGTGATCATAGCCAAGCATCATCTTTTAAGAACGCGCTGGTGGCAGCGTCAAGATAGACGTGCGGAAGAAAAGGGTAATCACAGCCGTTGCTGGTTTTTTATTTTGCCGCTTGAACTTACAACCAAAGGGAAAAAGTCTTAAATGATAAGAAGACAGCGTCAGGGCAGAGAGGACGGGGAGGTTTCCACTGCATCCGAAGCCACCCCGTCGTCATTGTCCTCGAGCTCGACTTCGAGGGACAGCGGAGAGACGAACACGCCCTGGGGCCTCCTAGGACTTCCCGTCGTCTTCTGAGGACACTGCTGCAGGGACACTGGGCAGGTGCTCCAGGGCCCCGGCGTCTGCGGAGAGAAGGGCCAAGCTCGAGAGCTCGTCTTCTGCAGAGGTTCTCACGGCATCAAACCATGAGAATCAGGCACATGTCACACTTAGCTCTCGTACCTAGTATGCATTTGACACTGTCAGACTTTAAAACAGTGTAATTCCTGTTCGGGCAATAAAAAAATCCATCGATGTCTCCTAAAGGAAGAAGTTCCATGCTACAACATTCAAAACAAAACAAACAAAAGGCCCGGAAGAGTCGATCTGCCCCTTGCTGGAAGAGTCACCAGTGGATTTTCTCCAGCAGGGATGTCCCCAAAGGCTCCACTGGACTCTAACAGAGGGAGCCGGTTACTCTGTTCTGAGGTTTCTAAGTCCTTCTCCCACAGTCCCCCTGCCCACGGGGGATTCTAAGCAAAAGCCCCAGGCCTTAATCTCCCCTCCCCAAGCCCATCTGAAGTCCCTCAACTGAGGCAGCGGAGCCTGAGAGCAAATGGATTGAAACAGAAGCCAGGAATAGTCCTGGCTCTTCCAACTAGACAACAAAACCGTGATATGCAAAGCCTGACAACCCGGTGTCTTCCTTGGAGCATCAAAGTGGCCCGTGGCCCACTGTGTCCCCAGGCTGCCTCTCCATGGCGGACTCTGACCCCTTCCACAGGGGCAGTTTGACCTTCACTGTGGCATGAATGACAGCCGTGAGGCACGGAACTGCCAGGGTCAGATGGGCCATGAGGAGGCCCCTTGTCTGCAGACCCTGCAGAAGAGACTAGATCCCAGGATGGAGAGCTGTCAGGGTGACGGCCGGCTGCCCCCCAGGAGGCTGTGCAGGGCGAAAGGGCTCCGTTAGCTCACCGCGCTCATAAGATACGGTTTAAGGTGGTCTGCAGAGAGCCTGACTGTGTGTAGCAAGTGGGCCATGGAAGGTACAGCTGCTGTTACCATGTCATCCAGCAGAGAAAATGAACCCAGCCCCTTTGCAGCTGGTTCCAGCACCCCCATCCCCACCTGCAACCCCATGTGTGTAGGTGGACGACAGTTCCTTCCCAGGAGAAGTCTATGGAATGCTCCTTGACAGGCTTTCTATGGGCCCAGGATTCTAAGAGGTGGGACTTTATGTTGGTTACATTTCACGTACCTTTGAGATGCAAGAAAGTCAGAAACTCGATTATCGTGCGCACGACATTGTTCTCTGACAGCGGCCTGTCGGAGCTTCCTGGAAACCAGAGGGGGTCAGCGTTGAAGACCATGATGCCCGTCTTAGACCTGGGCACCGCACCGGGGGCATCCCGGGGACGTCGCTCCCTCCCTCCCTCCCTGCCTCCCAGAGCCTGGCTCGATGCAGTGGGGGCCCTGAGCCCCCTGCGGCCGCCCCCGGATCTTGCCCTCAGGTTTGCTGCCCCTATTCCTGGCGGCTGACAGATGTGGGCGGGCCAAGCTCAGGCCCGGCTGTGGGTCAGGGGTGGCAGGAGCCCAATACCCCCCACTGCCCTGTGTGCCCTGGGATTAAAGTCCTCTCACCTGGCCTGGCTTCGTCGTCTTCGGGCTCGAGCTCCCGCTTGCCAGTGAGGCCGTGCTTGTCGTGAAATGACCTGTGGTTGTCGATGGCGTCTGTGTGCAAATCAGAGAGGAAAGCGTCTGAGTGCTGTCACGGCAATGAAAGGACACGTGGCTGCTGCAGCCAACCTGCGACACAACAGGCTGTGGAAACAAAGCCAAAGCAGGGAAACCATGGAAGAGGGGAGCTCGTTCTCCACGGAAGCTGAGGCAAGAACTCGGGCCAGGGCCAGGGCCCAGCTCTCACCCAGGTGCTGGGGCCCCACCGAGAAGGCGGGGAGCCGCCAGCCAAGAGGGCGCAGCACGTGGCCAGCGGAGGGCACTGGTCCCAGGGGCGCAGATCTGGTGCAGGGAGCGGGGAGCACCGATGGGGTCCCCGGGGGCTGGTGTTTGAGCTGGGTGCCTCCCTGGCAGAGGACAGGGGCTGGGGTGCTATGTCCCGAAAATGGGGAGCAGGGATGGGGGACCACAGGATTTGCAGTTGTGACCTAATCAGATTTTCATTTCTCCAAGGCCACCGGCTGCTGTGCGGGAGATGGACTGAAGCCAGGGAGAGAGATACAGACAGAGACAGACACAAAGAGACAGAGAGGAGGAGGAGGAGGAGGAGGAGAAGGAGGAGGGGGGAGGGAGGGAAGCCGGGAGGCTTAGCGTGTGAGTACAGGCACTGGGTGGAATGAAAAGGGGGAATAGTGATTGCAGTTCCCTGGTGGTCCAGTGGTTAAGACTCCGCGATTCCACTGCAAGGGTTACAGGTTTGATCCCTGGTCAGGGAACTAAGATCCCACAAGCCAAGCAGCATGGCCAAAAAAAAAAGAGTATTGGAAAGAGAAAATGAGAGCTGTATGCCAAGTGGCCTGGAATGAAGCGAAGGGCCCGATCTGGGGGCTCTTCAGGGTCAAGGAGAAGCTCTGGATCACGGTCTCTGGCTACCTGGCCTGGTGGACTGTGGCATCTCCAAGCCTAGACAAAAGAAAGCGAATTCCCTTTTCCAGAGACAGAGGTCTTGGCATTAAATGCAGAAGGATGCTAAGTAACCCGCTGCTTCCGATGGCCGCTGGCTGCAGTCAGGCTCAAACTGTCTTCAGCAACAGCGGCTGCAAACACGTTTTTCTGTTGCCATTTTCTACTCTGACCTGACGGCAGGAGTCAGAAGCAGCATGTTAAACTGCAAAGAATTTTGACAAACAGCTAGTCTAGACGGACAGCGTCTGCCGATCCAACCTGACCGTGAAACACAGCTTGTTTTCTAACTCAGGATTTCTTGGCCACGCCACATGGCTTGCGAGATCTTAGTTCCCCCACCAGGGATCGAACCCGGGCCCTGGCAGCGAAAGTGCGGAGTCCTAACCACTGGACCGCCAGGGAACTCCCTAATCCTTCTTGATAAACACATCCTCAGTATGCCAGAGTCACACGGGTATTTCTGTTGAAGCTCTCCTTCTTTCCTTGGGGCCAGAAGCACACAGAGATGAGGTGCTTTCTGAGGGGGAACTCAGGGCTGCAAAGGGTTCAGGGAGCTCGCGCCCTTTGCATCAGTCTTTCCCCCCCTGCAGGCGAGGCCACTGCACTCACGGTGACAAGACCACATGGGGACCAGCTGCTGCTTTTGATCTGAAACCAAAGGTGCCCAGCAGAGCTTGCCTGTGGCCCCATCTAGTTTTTGTCATTTCTGTGCCTGTGTTTCTCAAAGCCCGGCTCTCAGGGACCCTCCAGCGATCAGATAAACAACCATCTGCAGTGGGAGAAGAGTCTGTACTTAAACTCGGGGATAAAGAACTAACAGTACCTCCCCAGGGTAGTTTAAATGGGGACTCTTCTTCTCAACGAGTCTGGAAGGGTTGGGATATGAGCTATATGTTGTTTCCCTCCTTTCCTGTGGGAAAATAGGAAATAAATAGGGGAGGATTATTTTTAAGGTTGATGGCTGTCCCCGAACCAACCATGCCTGCAAATTTGAAAGCCACGAGTAAGTATGGGTTGGATGAGAAGTGAAAGGTCTCCCCTCGCCCCCTCCCTTAGGACAATTAAAATCTGAAGGTGTCACTGCAGACAGAGGACATGCAGGAAGCAGAGAGTGGGGGCGGGGTCTGGAGCTGTCCCCTTTAGCACCTGGAGGCACAGGCCCTCTTCGCACACCCACTTCCGGTGTCCTGCCACCTCCTGCACCCACTCAGGAATTCCACGGCAGTGAGCCGGTCACTGAGCCGCGGGCTTGGTGTACCTGCCTATAAATGCAGCAGTGGAACTGGGGGAGTCTCTGAAGGCCCCAGCTACCCTAGACTCACTGGATTCTCTGTGTGTAATCAAATGGCTCACACCGAGTCCAGTTGATGTCACATCAAGCGCAAGACGCCACGTGTCAGTCACCCTGCAGGATGGCTACAGGGACAGACGTGGAGCAGGAAGAGAACCATCTACATTTAGTTGTAGGACGAGCACGTTCTGGCTTCTTCAGGTCGCCTGTGAATTCCTACCCAGGGCTTAGCCTAACGGAAGATGGAGACAGGGTTGGGGTCAACTGACTTGGGGGTGCTCTGTGCAGCCAAGGAGTGGACGACAGCATTTGGGGAGATACAGAGGGTCCCAGGAGAGGGCCCAGAACAGAGCCCCAAGGGATGTCTGCCTTCTGAGACGATCACCTGGGGAAGCCTGAGCCAGGTCTGAGGCTGGGAACCCCACGGGGTGCAGGGCAGGAGAGCCAGAGGAAGGAGAAGCTTCTAGAAGGATCAGGCCTGGCTCAACGTGCTGAGCAGTCAAGACTGGCCGGGCCAAGGAACCGGGGATAAAGGGGGGAGGGCGCAGAGAAGGCAGGAGAGGGCATTTAGGGTCTGCCCAGCCCCAGGCTGCAGGGTGGGTCAGAGTTCAACAAAGAGTGAGGTGCCCCGAAGCTGGGGGCGGGCAATGGGGAGGAGGCTGAGCATTGGTACATCCGGAGGCTGCCTTTCAGGGAATCAGTTAAACTTACACAGAAACCATCCTGCCTCAAAGTCTCATGGAACACTCCCCTGTTCCCCTTTATCTGACTCAGACTGGAACATCAAGGTATCAGAACAATTACCAGCTACCCCCATATTTCAGAAAGAGCAGGATTAGCACAAGTGCTGCAGCCAGCACTAGAAGAGCAGGTTCCGCGTCGAGAGGCCGTGCACCTGCGTCACTTACGTGGTCCAAGAAGGTAGCCAGCGCTGTTCAGGGTCCAGCCTCTCTTTTCCTTCACCTTAAATGGGAGAAGGGGGTGGGGGTGGGGGGTCAGATGGCAGGGATCCTGCCTGGTACAGGCTGCATCAGCTCAAAGAAGCCCCAAAGGCAGCTTCTGCTTGTATAACCCACCATGGCAGCCTAAGTTATTATGTTTCAAATAATCACAGAACTTAAATTACAAACACACTTTAGTTACTCTTTCATATAATAAGCCAAGAGGTGCAAACTGTAAAAGCAAGAGCTTTAAATGAAATTAAAAAAAACATTAAGTGAAATTCACCCAGAACTTCCAGGCATGGTACAGGAATTGGAATAATGTGTGTACTCTTGGAAGCTGCAAGAACTCCGAGATTTGCAACCACATAAGCTATACTTGACATGAAGGTAGGACTCCTTCTTTATCAAATACTTCCTTTAGTGCCATAGACCACGGACTCATAGTGTACCCACTGGCTTGTAAGTGATGCTGAGAACACGTGTTGGTAACACCAGCTCGCTCGCGGTGTAACTGACGCTCTACTGAACTGAATGGAATGAGATTCGCTTCTCCCCTGTCTGAAGCGCTAACCTCAAGGACAGCAGCGTCCACATTCAGTGGTCTATAGCCAGTGGCTGTTTACCTACTGGGAGAGGCCGGTGCCAGCAGGATCCGAGCGAGCATCTCAGCGGAAACCCCTGCCCTCCGCCCAGCCCCCGCTGGTCTGCTCGCAGGACCCGGGCCCCTCCCTGTGCCGCCCCCCGCGGCAGGGACCCCCCACCCCTCATTCGTCCGACACCCCTCACCCCGCCCGGCCTCAGAAGTGACGGCTGTTTCTGTTCCTGGCACAAGGCACCCACCCTTCTCCGAGTCTGGTTCTGATGTGGTTGCCCCCCCCACACACACCCTTTGCAGAGAAGGGGACCCGCTTGGGGAGCGTTTGCCCCCCGCGCCACCCTGCACTTACCGGTGACCCGAGCCCCAGGGAGGCTGAAAAGGCCGCGGCGAGGAGCAGGGAGGCGAGCAGCAGGGCGCTGCCTCGGGGCATCTGCAAGGGAAGATGGGCGGTGGGGGCGGCGCGGGGGGGCCGGCCTCGGTCCCCAGGGCTCACGTCGGGCGGAGGCTCGGCCCCCCCCGCCCCTGCGGGCGCGGGAAGGGCGGCCAGGAGCCCAGGGTGCCGAGGACCGAGAGCCCGGGCAAGGGGCAGAGGCGCTGGCTCACCGGCCCCGGGAAGGTCCACCCGCAGGCGGGCGCTCCGGAGAGTGGAACGCGGAGAAAGGGGGTCCGCCTCCCGCTGGGGGCCCGGGGGGGGGGTGCGGTACCTTGAGCGGCGGGGCCCGGGGTATCTGCAGGTCCTGGGGCGTCGGCGCGGCCGGGGATGGCGGCGGGTCCCGGGGATGTCGGCGGGAACGCGCGTCCGTCGAGTGGGGTCGGATCGGGTCGGGCCAGGGGCGCTCACTGCATGGCGCGGCCTCGGGGACACGGAGGCGGGAAGCGCTGGGCGGCCGGGCTCCCTCGACGTGCCAGCGCCCGAGCCGCCGCCGCCGCTCTTTATGCGGCGCATTCCCAGCCGCTGCGCCGCGTCACCCGCTCGGTGCCCGCCCCCCGCCCCCGCCCCCGCTCCCCCCACGCTGGGCCGAGTGGGCGGGAAGCACCGGAACTCGGTCCCCCAGGGGCGCTCGGAGCGCCTGCGGGAGGGCCGCGTGGTGGTCCTGCATTACGGGTGGGGGCTGGCGGGGACGGTGGAGAGCCCCCATAGCCGTCAATGGAGAGCCCCCCAGCCCGCCTGCCAGCTCGACCCCAGGGAGGGCGGGGGGAGTGAGGCCCCCGCCCGGGCACGGCGTCCCCTGCCGCCAAAGCCGCTGCCAGCAGAGACCCTGGATGCGAGCTGGGCGCGGTGGCGGGGTCCTGGGCGCCGGGGACAGGGGGCGCCACGCAGCACCCCCTCCCCTGCAGGCGTTTGCAGCGGCTGGATGGCGGGTTCAGCCTCAAATCCATCCCTGGAGGGAGGACAGGAAGCCGAAGCCCGCCCAGCCTCCCTGCCTTCCGGTGCCCAGTGATCCTGGGGTGCCCAGACCCTGTCCTGTTTTCCTAAAAGGGGGCAAATCAGCTAGGGCACTTAGCTGTCTGTTCTGGGGGCTGACTGGCTCTCCCACGTCAGAGCTGTGGGTCCTCCCTGCATTGATGAGGCGCTGCTGGGGGAGAAGGGGTCCTGCAGACGCTCCCTTCAAGGCTCCTGCACGTCCAGGACACAGAGGTCTTTGGAGCAGGGTCAGGTAGTGGTTGAGCCCTTGAGGGCCTGGGGTGTCCAGAGCCAGACCCACCCAGGCTCCCAGAGGCGGCCAAGCAGTGGGTGGGCAGGTGGTAGAACCGCAAGGTGAGGCTGCCCTGTAGCAGGCGGCAAAAAAGTCACGTAGGACCAAGGCCCTCCTTGGCTTGCTCCACAAATACTCCTTAGCTGGGGCCCAGCCTTCCCCGCACAGACAGCCGCAGACACACAGGCATGGCACCTCTGAGCTTCTGAAGAGGGATGAGGCCATCAGGAGAAAATTTGCCCGAGCCCCTCTTCCCACCTGGCAGGACACTACTGGCCTTTGAAGTCCTCAGCAGAGGCAGACAGAGACGGCCCCTGCTTGAAGGTGCCAGCTGGTGGCTGGAGCTGGTTACCAGGAGCCTGCAGTCATCTCCCCACCTGCCAGGCTGGATGTTAGGTTGATTGACGTAATTGAGGACTCTGGAGTGAACAGGATTCAGGGCAAATAATAATGATAGTGACACCCTACACGTCTCCTACATTTAGTCTCATGAACCTGAGTACTGATGGCTTGGGTCTTCCTGCAGGGAGAGCTGTTTGCTTCTGCAGGGACGAGGAAGGACATAGGTGTGACTGAGGACTCTGGTCAAGGCCAGCTGGCTGGTTAGGAAGGAGCAAAGCCCTAACCTGGGGTGCTGAGTGCCCACCCTGGTTTACTGGAGGCCGAGGGGGTTGCTGGAGGGGACAACACCTGGCTTAGTGAGGGGTCTCAGGAACAGACTCCCGGCTGAGATGGGGGTGACAGAGGAAGATGGAGTGTGTTCTCAAGGGCATAGTTGACTTCCAATCATTCCTACTTTGGCAGCCTGGGGTGGGAGGAGAGTAAGGGGCAAGGAGGCCCTGAGCAGGAACCACAGACTGATTTCTGAAGCCCCTGGTCAAACTTTCTAAGGAGGGAAGAGGGAGTGGGGGCTGCCACCCTGGCAGCCTGTCAGTGGTGGACAGACAGCTGAGATGCGGAAGAGCAGAGGGAAGCTTTCTGCGACTCAGCGGAGAAGTGATGGGGACACCCTCTCATGCAGGCAGCGCTGGGGAGTGGGCAGGGGCCAGACTCTAGGTGCCCCCCTGGCTACTTAAGAAATGCCACCACCTCTTGGCAGTGGCTGGTTTAGCGGGAAAGTCGTGCCGTCACTCAGAATACTGGCTTTTCTTGTGAGAACAAATGCATCCTGGCGCACCAGACATTTGGTTAATTTCAGCCTTCTCCTGCCTTCCATGTTAGGTGCCACTTGCCATGGATGAGACCTTGAGGACCCTTCTGCTCTCAATTTACTTTGTCAAGAAGCCTCTTCATCTGTCTGAAGAAGCAGAAGTTCTAAACTGAAGTTCTTGGGTCCAGAACACTCTGGTCACAAAGCCAGCATTCATGTCTCCACGTGGAAGAAGGTGGCCCTGCAGACAGGTGAGACCCGAGTCTACCCCTGTCAGTGATGCACTTATGTGGGGCTGTCAGATTGTTTATCTTGCTAACAGCCCCCAAACCTTCCTGGAAGCTGAACCCTAACACACGCTTGGGCCCAGGTGCGGCCAGGGCAGACAGCGGGGGTGCTGGTGGGTAGGACATTTCAAAAAACCAAAAACCTGCCTTCTGGCCACTTTTTCCAGGTGTCTCGGGGAAAATCACAAGTAGTCTTTATGTGTATTATGAATCCACTTAGCAAAGCTACATTGACTAATTAGATAGTTGCTCTATACAAATATGGGTCCTCTAAGTTGACCTGGTCTGTCACCATGAAACCACCTGGGGGGACACGCGCTGTCGCTGTTTCTCCCTCAGTCTGGGTGTGGCCAGTGACCCCGGTCAGGAATAGTTAGGTGGGCACCGGAGCCTGCAGGCCCAGCAAGGCAGATGCGAGGAGGGATGCTGTGACTGCCCGGGGCCGGCAGATGCCTTCAGACAAAGGAGGACGGCACTCCCGGATGGCAGGCACCTGCTTCCTGGCACAGGCTGTGCTGGGACCCACAGCCAGTGTTCTAATGGACTCTCTGCACTCAGCAGTGACCCAGTGGGACATTGTCAACGTGTCATCTTGAAGACAGCCTGCTGTGGGACAGGCAAAATGGGTCACTATTAGAGTAATGGAAATCAGGCAGAAAGCATAATTTTATCCTTGCATTGAGAGCTGACCTATCTTCCCTTAGGAGCCCTCTTCACCACCAAAAACCAACCTGTGTCTGACCAGCAAGAAGAGCAAAAGTCCAGAGAAAACCTAGGCCGTGGGCCAGCACTGAGGCTCACCTATGCATCCCCCAGGCAGAGATGCCACTTCCCCGGGCACTGCACAGGGACTGCGGCAGCAGATGTCCCGGCCCTCATGGAGATTACGGTCTAGTGGAGACCTGAGTGCACAGAAACAATTGTACAAATCACCACTTCATTATCACAAGAAGGAGGTACGTGTATTCAGGGAGGTTGACCTGACAGCTGAACATTCCAGGTGAAAGGGATCACATGGGTAGGCCCCTTCTTGGTCCTTTTCCCTTCCTCCTTCCTGCTGCCTGGAATGTGGATGTGATGGCTGGAGCTGAGCACCCATTTTGGATCACAAGGTGATGACTTTGGATGACAGCAAGACTGAAGGAGCCTGGGTCCCTGGACTGCTCACCTCCAGGCTTATTTCACAACAGAGAGAAATAAACTTCTCTTTTATTTAAGCCAAATGTTTTGTTTGGAGGGTTTCTATTATGTGCAGTTAGAATGACTCACTAATATGGTGTCTCACACAAAACAGTCAGCAAATGTTTGATGAATGAAGTGAATGAATACAAATGAATGAAGGGAGGCACACCTCCAATGCTGGTAAGGAGCTAATGTTGGCGAGATGGGCTCATAAAAAGAGGAGGCCTAGAAGAGAAGATGACAAAGGGACACCGCCTACTGATCCTGTGATGATCTCATTACTATTGAAGAAATGAGGAAATGGCTTGACCATCTAAACTTGGCCTTCATTTGACCCCACAAATGTTGCATCCTTGATCCTGCCCTTCCGTGGGTTCTAGCTGCTAACCCCAGCCCTACCCAACCCCCTCTAGTAGCACAGTTGTCATGAAAAAAATCCCAGTTGCTCCGTAAAGATAGTAGCTTGCTAAGGATCTGGCTAAAGTGACGGTTGATCTAATTCTACAAATGGCCTTTTAAGTGTATGTATCCAGCTCGTCAACATATCTTTATTAAATAATTCATGATATGTGTGAAGATTTGTTCACTTGGTCCATAGGAACAGTCGGTGTTTTTAGTAAGGGTGTGGGCCGAGGAGAAGGGAGAGATGACGGGGGAAAACGGACTTTGGGTGAGATGATCCCCACGTCCCTTTACCAATCCTCGGGGAACCCCTCCTTCCAGTTCTTTGAACATCTTGCTGGTGGGAGTCACATCCAGCCGCGATGGAGGCTGCGAAATGGGGTCAGTAATTATGTGCGGTGCTGGTGCCCCACTGATACGGCGGTTCTGAGGCAGAGGTGGGTCCTGGTGATTGGCCGGCTCTGCCTCAGGCAGGGCCCCGAGGCAACTGTTTTCTTTTTATCTTTTTTTTCTTTTTTTTGATGTGGACCGTTTTTTAAGTTTTTATTGAATTCATTATGATATTGCTTCTGTTTTATGTTTTGGTTTTTCGGCCACAAGGCCTGTGGGATCTTAGCTCCCCCACCAGGGATCAAACCTGTGCCCCCTGCGTTGGGAGGCGAAGTCTTAACCACTGCACCGCCAGGGAAGTCCCAAGGCAACGGTTTTCAAGGTTGCACATTTTTGTAAGATTTGAAATAAGCTATAAGCACAGTCAGTGCAGACCTGCATCTTTCCACATCCTTCCCCATGACGTGATTGCCCTCGTAGGGGGAGGCCGTGGGTATTTCTGGATTCTCAGGGGAGGTTGATTTGGGGTGCAGTTAGTTGGGGTTGGGGTGGAGGGAAGATTTATCTGGTTCATGGTGGATGTGTTTACAGTGGGGTGGATCTATCTCATGTATATTTACCGTTGAGGTGCAGCTGGCCCTCCCAGGGTGGGAATGGCTTCCAGGAATACCCCCTGCCCACAGCGCCCACTCCCAGGCTGGCGCATCTCCGAGAGCTGGGAGCTGGGGATGGAACCAGCCTGGGGGCACTGGAGGGAGAGAGTGCAGCTTTTAAGGGCACTCAGTCAGCTCTTTTTTTTTTTTTTTTTAATTTATTTTATTTATTTATTGGCTGCATTGGGTCTTCGTTGCTGCGCATGGACTTTCTCCAGTTGCTGCAAGCAGGGGCTACTCTTCATTGTGGTGGGCTGGCTCCTTATTGTAGCGGCTTCTCTTGTTGCAGAGCACGGGCTCCAGGCATGTGGGCTTCAATAGTTGCGGCACATGGGCTCATTTGTTGTGGCTCGCAGGCTCTAGAGTGCAGGCTCAATAGTTGTGGCACACAGGCTTAGTTGCTCCACAACATGTGGGATCTTCCCAGAGCAGGGCTCGAACACGTGTCCCCTGCATTGGCAGGCAGATTCTTAACCACTGCGCCACCAGGGAAGTCCCACTCAGTCAGCTCTTGATCAGCTGCCACCTTCCACCAGTGTCTTGGGGGCCATCAGGGCCTCTCATTAGGCCCACGACCCCACACCAGCAGCACCCCCCATTCCATCACCCCCCAATGCTGCCCCTGGGCAAGCTCAGCTCTGGGTGAGTGGAGTGGGGGGCATGCTGTTTGCTGGGTGGTCCAGCTTCAGTCATCTGAGAAGTCCCGGGCTCTTTGGTTTGAGCCATCCTTGCCTGCCACCTGCCCCTCATGCTAATGAGGGAAACATGGAGTTCATACCCAGCTAGAAAATAGCCTTCTGCCTGCTCTGCCTCTATAAAACCTGCTTGCTGCACTAGAGTGAGGACAAGATACTTTAACAATCAACTGGAACCTAAAAGGTGATCTGATAAGTATGGAATGTTCTGTTCCTGCCCCTGCTCACTTTTGTTTTAAAACCCTTTGCGGGGCTTCCTAGGTGGTGCAGTGGTTAAGAATCTGCCTGCCAATGCAGAGGACACGGGTTTGATCCCTGCTCCAGGAAGATCCCACATGCCGTGGAGCAACTAAACCCATGAGCCAAAAAAAATAAATAAATAAAATGTGATCTGCATAAAAAAAAATAATAATAAATAAATAAAAAAATAAAACCCTTTGCATGTAACCCCTAGCAACTCCCACTCTCTGTAATCACCTGTAACCTATGGAAACTGAGTAGCCAATCAATTAATGCCAACTGTAGCCAATTACTTAATGCCAACTGTAGCTATGTGTCTTAACCTATATAAGGAGAGAATTCACCTGGATCAGGGCCCAGAATTTTGAAGCCTTAGATTGTCTGGGTCCGCTGGCTCAATAAACCTGAGTTCTCCAACCCTCCCAGTGTGGTGCTTGGTTTCTGGTGGGATCAGATTTCTGCAACAGTGCCAGTGAGGAGCCTTCCTCTTCCCTAAGCCCACCCTCCTCATCTTCTTTTCCCCAATGCTGTACCCGCAGCCCACTCCTCATTGCCCTGGGCTCTGTACCAGCAAGTCTCCTCTCCCCATCCCAGCCCCTCCCCTTTCCCACGCATCTCCCCTCCCCTCCCCCCCCCACCTCGGAGCCTCCCACTCCCGCCCCTCCCACCTTCCCCTTCCCCCTTCCCCTTCCCCCTCCCACCTGGGTCCTCCCAGCTCCGCCCCACCCTCTCGCACTCCTCCTTGTCCCTTCCCCCTCCCCCTCCAGTGCCTCCCACTTCTGCCCCCTCCCACCTAGGTCCTACCACCCCAGCCCCGCCCCCGCCTACTCCTGCCTGTCCCCTCCCTCTCCCCCTCCCCTTTCTGAGCCACCACTCTTGTCCCTCCCACCCTGGCTCCTCCCCCGCCCCCCGCCCGCCCCCCCCCCCCCCATGGCGGCCCATCCTGAGGTCCTTCCCCAGGTAGCGTTGCCCCAGGTCAGAAGCTCCGCTCGCCGCCGGGTGTCCGGAATGCGCGTGTGCCCGGGGGTGACTCACCCGTTGGGTGTTTTCTGGGTGTCAGCCCTTGCGGAGGG
This sequence comes from Hippopotamus amphibius kiboko, assembly GCF_030028045.1. NCBI lineage: Eukaryota > Metazoa > Chordata > Mammalia > Artiodactyla > Hippopotamidae > Hippopotamus > Hippopotamus amphibius. The sequence continues at coordinate 128,589,436 of NC_080188.1, read as the reverse complement.
GGAGCGTGACCCCCGGGGGCTGGTGACTCAGCTGCAGGCCTGGGCAGCAGCACCTGTTTCCTGGCCCTGAGTCACACCGCGAGTAGCACCCCCGGGCCATGTGGGAGCCCATCTGGCTAATGGGATGTGGGGGCCCGAAAGGAGGCTCATTTCCACTCCGGGGCCTGAGCTGGGGGCGGGGGGGGGGGGGGAAGCAGTGCCCCACCCGCTTCGCAGGGACCCAGAATACTTTAAGGGACTTCAGAAGCGGAAGCATTTTAAAACCTTTAGTTGAATATTCCACAGACGAAAAGGTGCTCCGCTGTGCTGAGCTGGTTGAAGGCTGGCGCCGCTGGGATGCAGGGTCACCAGCCCGGGTCCCCAGGCCCCGCCCCTCCCGGTGCCTCCCCCCAGGGTGGCCGCTGTGGGCTTCTAGCAGCAGTGACTTGGCCTGTTTTAGACTTTGTGGAAATGCAGTCAGGAGGGTCTCTCTCCCCGTTTTGCCCAAGTTTCCTCCAAGTTACTTCGGTCTTTGTAAACCCAGTAGCTGGCAGAGGGTGACATGTCTGGCCAGTGGCCGGCTCATGGGTGGACAGGAGTTGTCAGTCATTAAAGGCACTGGGCACTGGGAACCACTGTGATTGACATCGCAGGGACACCCAGTCCTCTGCCAGCTTCATCCACTCATCGGTATTGATGGACAGCCCCTGCCAGCAGGGTCACTGGCCGCAGTGGTTTGGGGGTGGGGTGCTGGAGACAGGGCCCATCCCCTGTCATCCTAGAGCACAGCTGAGTCAGGGCTGGGCCATGGTCCTGCCTTTGCTCCACGTTCAGAGCCAACCAAGGAAACAGACACAGAGGGCGGTTCAGGAGCCCAGGCACCAGGTTCAAATCCCCCCTCAGCATTCACCAGCCATGTGGCCTTGAACCTGTCACCAGCCCTTCCGCATCTCCATTTCCTGTCTGTAATAACCCCCCCCCACAGGGTCTCTGTAAAGTCAAGTGAGGGGGGAGGGGATGTGGGTCAGCCAGCCAAGGGCTCTGAATGGTGTTGGCCAGTTACCTAGAATGATCTGGAGTCAAGGCCAGGCCACGGCTCCCTGGGGGGCCGCTGGGAGGACAAGGCCTGTGGGACCCCCACTTTTGAGCGTGGGCTGTGCCCTCCATTTTCCTCTCCATGTTGACTTACTTTAAATGCTTCTTGTGAAAGACGTTGTATGGGCAAGAGACAGAAGAGCGGAAGGCACAGAGTCAAAATCACCCACAATCACATCACTTTTTAAAAAGTTTTAAAAATAAGAAACAGGAGTTCTGCCGCCCACACGTCTAGAAGCAGCCTCTGCAAACAGGCATGTGTGGTCTTCCAAGCATTTCTGTGTTTTTGCTGTGGTTACATGTATAATTAAAAAAAGAAAGCAAAAGATGGACCTAGAGATTGTCATACTGTGTGAAGCGGGTCAGACAGAGAGAGAAATACAATATCGTTTATATGCGGAATCTAAGATGAACTTATTTACAAAACAGACACAGACTCACAGACTTAGAGAAAGAACTTATGGGTTCCAGGGGGGAAGGGTGGGGAGAAGGGATAGTCAGGGAGATTGGGACTGACGTGTATGCACTGCTATATTTTATTTTATTTTATATTTTATTTTATTTTTTGTAGTTTTGTAATTTTTTTTTAATTTTTAATTTTTTACAATAAACTACATATCTTTAGAGTGTACAATTTGGTATACCAATCTCCCATTTCATTCCCCCTCCAACCCTCCCCACTTTCCCCACTTGGTGTCCATATGTTTGTTCTCTACATCTGTGTCTCTGTTTCCGCCTTGCAAACCAGTTGATTTGTACCATTTTTCTATAGTCCACATATATGTGTTAATATACGATATTTGTTTTTCTCTTTCTGACTCACTTCACTCTGTATGACAGTCTCTAGGTCCATCCATGTCTCTAAAAATGTCCCAGTTTCATTGCTTTTTACAGCTGAGTAATATTCCATTGTATATATGTACCCCATCTTCTTTATCCATTCATCTGTTGATGGACATTTAGGTTGCTTCCATGTCCTGACTATTGTAAATAATGCTGCAGTGAACATTGGAGTGCATGTGTCTTTTTGAATTATGGTGTTCTCTGGGTATATGCCCAGTAGTGGGATTGCTGGGTCATATGGTAGTTCTATTTTTAGTTTTGCAAGGAACCTCATGTACTGATCTCCATAGTGGCTGTATCAGTTTACATTCCCACCAGCATGCACTGCTATATTTTAAATAGATAACTAACAAGGACCTGCTGTACAGCACTGGGAACTCTGCTCAATATTCTGTAACAACCTAAATGGGAAAAGAATTTGAAAAAGAATAGGTACATGTATATGTATACCTGAATCACTTTGCTGTATATTTGAAACTAACACAACATTGTTAATCAACTATACTCTCACGTAAAATAGCAAGTTAGAAAAAAAGAAAGCAAAGTAGAATTTTGCTAAGCTTGTTCTCCTGCAACCTGCCTCGCCCATTTACATCTTGCATGGTTTTCCGGTTGACGATTGACACGTTCCTTCCACTGCGACGTGCACGTGTCCCAACTGACCTTCCCGGGTCACAGGCGTCGCAAGGTTCCCAGTGTCCTGGGGTATAAGAAGCGTCCTCATGCAGGATCAGGGGACGGAGTCTTAGCTGTTTGGGCAGGGACGCAGGGCATATTTTTGTTGTTGTTTTTTGGCTGTGCCGCACAGCACCTGGGATCCTTGTTCCCTGACCAGGGATCGAACCCACACCCCCTGCGTTGGAAGCACAGTCTTAACCACTGGACAGCCAGAGAAGTCCCTCAACTTTTGTTAGAAGCACCAAATGACCTTCTGGAAAGGCTGTGTCCAGTCACAGTCCCCTCTCAGTGTCCAAGTGCCCTTCACCCCAAACCCTGGCTGGGTGCTACCAAACGTTCAGATTTTGCCAATCAGACAGGAGGGCCTGCAGGTGTTTGCTGGGACTGTTGTTACACAACAGCGATGTAACATCCGAAGAACGTTAGAAGTAAAATAGAAGCTGGAAATCTGAGATGAAGGTGTTGGCAGGGTTGGTTCCTTCCGAGGCTGTGAAGGAGAAGCTCTTTCTTTTGCCCGTTCTGGACGTTTCACATAAATGGAATCACACAGGCGTGGTCTGTTGTGCTTGTCTCCTGTCACCAAGCGTCATGCTGTCAAGGTTCTTCCGTGCTGTAGCCTGTGTCCTTTTGGGGGCTGAATAATCCTCCATTGTAAGGCTGGACCATATTTGTATCCATTCATCAGTTGATGGATCCTTGGGTGGTTTCTACCTCGTGGCTACTGTGAATATCGTTGCCATGAACATTCATGTACAACCTTTTGTTCGAACACCACCTGTTTCCACTTCTTCTGGGTATACACCTAGGGGTTGAGTTGCTGGGACAGATAATAGTTCTATATTGAACTTTTTTAGGAATTTTATTTAAATTTTTGATATTGTACTCATCATGGATACTTTACATGTATTTTGATTTTTAAGTTACATATTGCATTGAAGGATTTATCTTGCTCGTTGGGTTTTGGCCCCCCTTACATTTTGCACCTGGCCCTGTGGGATGGGGGTGGGAGGGGTGGGGAGGATGGATGGAGTCGTGCTGTTCCTGGGAGGCAAACTCAACTCCATAATTTTGCACTTGCTCTTTCCTTGGTCTAGAACTTCCTTCCCACTCCTCATCTCAGCTTGCCTGGGACTGTGGGGTTTCCAGGAAGTCCCGAGCAAACCGGGACAGTTGGTCACCCAATTCCCACTATTTCTTTGCTAGATGCTTCCTCTCCCTCTTTGACAATCAGGTTTAGCTGGCCTGGACACTGTCCAAGTTCACGCTTCCTGGATGGTCTTCCTTGCACCTCCCATCTCGCCTCGCCGGGGTCATCCCTGCCACACTACACCCTCCTTCCTCTGGGTCCCTCTTGCTTTTGTAGTCGGCTCCTTTTCACCCCAAACGGCCCCCTAGCCACCTCAGGTGCTATTAACTAACAACACAGGGCGCACAGTTAAATTTGAACTTCAGATGAAAGACAAATTTTAATTGTAAACATGTTCTGTGCAGTATTTGGGACATGTTATACTAAAAAGTGCTCTGCTGTCATCTGAAATTCTAATTTCACCGGGGGTCCTGGATTTTTGGGCAGCCCAAGTGGTCAGGGTGAGATGTGGGGTACAGGAACCCTTGTCCTCCAGAACCTCGTGTCCCGGTCACGGAGGTGAGCTGAGCACGTTGATGCTTCCCTCATTTCCACAGATGAGGATTTGGGGTCAAGCTCAGCTCTGAGGAAAAATGATAAGACCTATGTGGGCTCCATAGTGTTTTGTTTTTTTTAATACATCTTTCTAGGAGTGTAATTGCTTTATAATGTTGCATTAGTTTCCATTGTACAACACAGTGGATCAGCGATATGTATACATATATCCCCACAGCCCCTCCCTCTTGAGCCTCCCTCCCACCCTCCCCATCCCACCCCTCTAGGTCATCACAAAGCACCAGACTGATCTCCCTGTGCTCTGCAGCAGCTTCCCACCAGCCGTCTATTTTACATTTGGTAGTGCATGTATGTCAATGCTACTCTCTCACTGCATCCCAGCCTCCCATTAGCTCCATAGTTTTTTTAAAAGAAGACACAGATCTGATAGGCGAGTGGACGTGGGCACCAATTAACAGGAAATCAGGTTGACAGATCCTTCACGGAAAGAGCTTTCCTTCCCCTATAACGCATTGACAGCGGAACAAATCGTGACCCTGGGGAAAAAAATTAAATTCTCAAACCCTGTTTATTATATTTGAAGAGTCAGGCTGACTTCGCAAAGGAAGGACACTGCCAGTTACCATCGCCAGGGCCATCATTTTCCGGGGAGCACAGCGGTCCTGCAAGCCGCCAGATGCAGCCCCCTGCCCAACAGCTGGTCCCCCAGCCCGGCCGCGTCACCGGGGAGACTGCAGACTGTTCGCTGTGGGGTGAGGGTGGGGAGGGGCTGCTGTGACTTTAGCAGAAAGGACACTTGGGAACAGCTGTCAGTCCTGTGGCAGCCTTCCCCCGGCCACTGTGCTGACTCCAGCTTCCCATCAGTTTCTTATGTGTGGAGTCCAGCCAACTCCTCCTTCCCAGCGTCCCCATGTCCCGTGTTGCAGCTATTTATTGTCGTGTGACAAATTGCCCCCAAAGTGAGTGGCTTAAAAGAACAACAGTTAGGGACTTCCCTGGAGGTCCAGTGGTTAAGACTCTGCACTTCCAATGCAGGGGGTGCAGGTTCCATCCCTGGTCGGGGAACTACGATCCCCCATGCCGCATGGCATGGCCTAAAAATTTAAAAAAAAAAAATTAATAAACAAAGAAAAGAACGATATTTATTTCCTGCAGTTTTGCAGTATGGGCAGGGCTTTGTCTGCCGCACACAGCCTCCCCAAGGCGGGCTGGTGGGTGGTGCTGGCTGGCGGCTTGGAGCTCAGCTGGAGGGTGTGGCCGGCCGGGGCCCTCGGTCTCCTCCTCTTGGCCACTTGGGCTTCCTCGCACTATGGTGGCCAAGTTCCCGGAGCGGGGAGAGGCCTAGACCTGGCACAGTGGCACTGCTGTCTTGTTCTGCTCTTGGTCAAAGCAGTCACAGGTTCAGCCCAGACACAAGGGGGTGGGAAAATAGACCCCGCCTCTCGGTGGGCAAAGCCTGGAAGAATCTGAGGTTATTTTTGACGGCCCACATCCAGTTTTGCCTGCTCCTCCCTGCCCGTGGCAGCCAGGTTGAGCTTCCAAAACACAGATCTGACCAGAACTATTTCCTGCCAGGAAAACTTAGCAGTTCCATTATTGTTAGGGAATCAAGTTCAGATGTTTTACGTGACACTTGAGGCTCTCCAGTGTCTGACGCTCACCCATCTGTCCATCCCTCCAGCTGCCCCAGCTCTTCTGTTCTCCAAACTTGGTCCATACACAGGAGCAAATTGCTCCCAGGGATGCAATTTTCTTTATTCTGGAAAAATAATATTTTATACACACAGTGCATTTTCTTACTGGGCTCGGGTCATGAGATGGTGGTGCTGGGTCACAAGAACTGACCATCTGTTTTCAGGTTGATGAAAGATATCTTCCTGACCTTCCTCTCCAGCCACTTATTATTCTGTGTACATTTAGAAAATAAAATTATTTTTTGGTGTTTGAGGGTTTCCCTCCCTCAGGTTTTATTAATTCTCAGTAAGAAAAACAGAAACAGAATAGGAAATTTTGATGGCCAATGAGTACATCAAAAGATGCTCAACATCAGTAATTATTAGAGAAATGCAAATCAAAACTACCATGAGGTACCACTTCACACCAGTCAGAATGGCCATCATCAAAAAGTCTACAGACAACAAATGCTGGAGAGGGTGTGGAGAAAAGGGAACCCTCCTATGCTGTTGGTGGGAATGTAAATTGGTGCAGCCACTATGGAGAACAGTATGGAGGTTCCTTAAAAAACTAAAAATAGAGTTACCATATGATCCAGCGATCCCACTCCTGGGTATATATCCAGACAAAACTATAATTTGAAAAGATACATGCACCCCTAAGTTCATAGCAGCACTATTTACAGTAGCCAAGATGTAGAAGCAACCTGTCCATTGACAGATGAATGGCTGATGAAGATGTGGTACCTATAGACAATGGAATATTAGCCATAAAAATGGATGAAATAATGTCATTTGCAACTACAAGGATGGACCTAGAGATTATCATACTCAGTGAAGTAAGGCAGACAAAGACATATTCCATATGCCATTGCTTACACGTGGAATCTAAAAAAGTGATACAAATGAACTTATATACAAAATAGAAATAGACTCACAGACATAGAAAAAAATTTTATGGTTACCAAAGAGGAAAGAGGGGGAGAGATAAATTAGGAGTTTGGGATTAACATATACACACTACTATATATAACATAGATAAACAACAAGGACCTACTGTATAGCACAGGGAACTCTGCTCAATATCTTGTAATAACCTATAACAGAGAAGAATCTTTAAAAGAATGTATATATATATACATATATAATGTAAGTATATATATATAAAACTGAATTACTCTACTGTTCACCTGAAACTAACACAACATGGTAAATCAACTAAATTTCAATAAAAAATTTTTTCTTAAGTTAAAAAAAGAATAGGAAATTTTCAGGTATTAATGGGCCAAATCTTTCTCTTTTTTATTTAAAAAAAAAACACATTTTGGGTGGATAGTACATTGAAAAATCAAAATGAGTATGAAAATCACCCACTTCCATCTCTACCCATCAACGCTGTCTCCGCCCAGATGCCAGGGGTACAACTTATCAGGAATGGGGATGGCCTTCTGGTGTTTTCTTAATGCACCTGCATGGAAAGCAGGGCACGTATCCACGAGCAGAAAGGAAAGGAAACGCCATCTGCACCGCCCTGCAGCGGCCCTGGAGTCAGGGCAGGGAGAGCCGCCGTCCCTCTGCCTGTCCGCACTGTGGCCCCGCAGAGAGTGATGCTGTGGGCACCCTGGTCTGTGTCTGTGGCAGGATTCAGAGTGCAGGGGCGGGTCAGGGGTGCCGGCTCTGGGGTTTGAATAGATTTTGCCAAACTGCCCTCCCGGGATTGTACACGCGCTCTTGTCGACGAAAATGCAATGAACGACCAAGTTAAGAAATAAAAAAAGGGAATTTTATTTGAGCCAAACTGAGGTTTATAACCCGGGAAGCAGATTCTCAGGAAGAAGTCAAAGGCACAGTCATACACCTTTTCAAGACAAAGGATGATACATCAAAATGACACGTGGATACTTTACATGATGTTCATCAAGGACTCAGAGGCCAGGTCACCACATACAAAGCGAGTAAGTCACCATGACCCCCCCGAAAGGGCTGGAAATGAACACTCTTCTTTTAAGAAGATGCATCGCCAGCGTAAGACGAAAGAAAACAAAATTGATCTCTCTGGTGGAACAGGACCCCCGTCTCTGAGGCGCTCTGGTTAATGTGTAACCCAGATGCACATCAGGAGGGAGGGGAGGTCCAAACATACACACACAGAGGTTTAATTTTTCTTGTCCTGCCTTCAAGAATAAATTTTATTTCATTACCCTCCAGTCCTGCATGGGGGCACTGGGCTCCCTACAACAGTGCGGGCAAGTGGTGGGTTCTGGCCAGTCTGACCACTGAGAAACGACCACTCAAGGTAGTTTCGATGCCTGTTTCTTTCTTTCTTTTTTTTAATCTTTATTTTTAATCTTTTTTCTTTAAGAACTTTCTTTGAGATACAATTGACACACAATAAACTATATACATTTAAAGTGGACAATTTGATATATTTTTTCTTATTAGTAATGTATATACGGCAATCCCAATCTCCCAATTCATCCCACCACAACCCCCCCCCCCTTTCCCCACTTGGTGTCCATATGTTTTTTCTCTACATCTGTGTCTCTATTTCTGCCTTTCGATGCCTGTTTCTTTAGTAGCAGTGGGAAGGTGTCTTTTTCTGCACTAAGGGGCATCCACATTTCTTCCTCTGTGGGGCCTCTGCCCCTGCCCTTGGCCTGCTTCTCTCCCTATTGTAATGCTGGTGTGTCCTCCTCACAGAATTCTTCCTGTGTTGGGAAGATAAGCTGCGGCCTCTATTATGAGAGGCGAGTGTTTTTGCGCTCAGCATTTGTCTTTTGACTTTGCCGATGGAGGTTTGCTTGTTTGTTTTGCTGTTTTCCTTCCACATGGTAGAACTGATTGGTCTTTAATTTTATGGCTTTTGAATCCATTAGAAAGACCTTTCTCACTCCAAGGTTTAAAGGAATCATCTATATTTTCTTCTTCTTTTTAAAATGTATATATATGTGTATTTTAAATTTATTTATTTATTGGTTGCATTGGGTCTTCATTGCATTGGCTTTCTCTAGTTGTGGTGAGTGGGGGCTACTCTTCGTTGTGGTGCACGGGCTTCTCATTGCAGTGGCTTCCCTTGTTGCAGAGCTCAGGCTCTAGGCGCACGGGCTCTGGGCACCCAGGCTTCAGTAGTTGCAGCACGAGGGCTCATTAGTTGTGGCACACAAGCTCAATAGTTGTGGCTCTCGGGCTCTAGAGCACAGGCTCAGTAGTTGTGGCGCACAGGCTTAGTTGCTCCTTGGCATGTGGGATCTTCCCAGACCAGGGATCGAACTCGTGTCCCCTGCATTGGCAGGGCGGATTCTTAACCACTGTGCCACCAGGGAAGTCCCCATATTTTCTTCTGAAAACATTTTGTGATTTCACTTTTTTGCCATTTAACCTGTTGTAAGGATCACTTCTCCAGTTCTTAGAATATCAGATTACCCCACTGAAACCGAATGAGAAAAACACACATCAGTCTATTTAAATAAATGTTCATTAGATTTGGTCATTGTGAAGGTAACATATCCTTATTGGCTCAAATCGGTTCGGACATGCAGAGGTGGACGAGGACAGGGAGGAGTCATTCTTTACCGAGTGGCCTGGAAGCCTGACATCCTACGTGTAATTTTGTAGAAACACCCATGGGCTTTTCGGGCCGCCTCGGTGCTGTAACACAGTTTAACTATGGGCTTAGCACTGGCTCTGGAGTAAAAATAGACAGCACCTGGGCCAGCACCACTGAGGGACCATTTTGGGGCGGTCCACACCTCCACCTCACTCCAGATGGTTCTTTGGGTGGGACTGGCATACGACATATCAGTTAGAGACCTGCTGTGCTTCCGAGGGTGTGGCCGAAAGGAAATGAGTTCGTGCAGGGAATACCAGCACCTTGAGGTGCGGCCATCCTCAGGGTGCTTGCAGTCCAGCTGGGAAGGGACACCAAGTCACGCGACAAACAATTTAATGAAACCACCTCATCAAAGGGCATCTGAGAGCAGACTCTTGATGTCCAAATGGACAGTGGGTCATTCAGGCCCATCCTAACGAGGGTCAGAGTAGAGGCCTCAGCACGGTCTGGGATGGCCAGGGAGGGTTGCAACCTCAGCTGGCCCTTAAGCAGGGACAAGATTTGAGGGAGAGGGTTGAATGAGGCCTCACCTGGCCATGACAGAAACCCAACCCAACCCAGCCTGAGCAGCATTGGAAATGTACTGACGCCAGTAACTGAAAAGTCCTGAGGAAGAGGTGGGGGGGTTTCAGGTCAGGATGGATCCAGGGGTTCCAACCATGACATCAGGACCCAGACTCTCTCCCTTTGTCCCCCAGTTCTGCTTGCTTCTTTGGGGACTTCACTAGCAGATGAATCCCCCTGTGGAAGCAGGAGGGGTGTCCTGAGCTCCAAGCTCAAGTCCAGCCAACACAGAGCTGGTCTCAGAACTGATACAATTGCACCGTCACATGACCCTCTCCTAACCAATCACTGTGGCCAAGGGGATGGAAGATGCTGATTGGCCAGGCCTGGGTCAGGTGCCCACACCTGGATATCGGGGATGGAGGTGGGGTTCGTTCCAACCAAAGCACATGAGGGTGCTCTTTCTAAAAGAGGGACAGAAATATTGGACGACCACTCAGAGGGGATCCCAGATGGTCAGTCCAGCCTAAAGTCCCTCAGCGAAGGGCCATGGAGACAGGGAGCGGGGCTGGGAGGACCACAGGGCCTTGCCTCCAGACACACTCAGGGGCAGCCTGTGGAATGGGGGACACCCCGCACTCATGCAGGGTGTGGGTCTGTAGGGACCCTGGGTGCCCAGGGGGCCTCAAGGGCCGAGTCTGGTGCTGCAGCTGCCACGTCCCAGGTGCCTGATGCCCTGACCTGCTGATTGGACTCGGGCTTGAGGGCCACTCGTCCCAAGAGCCAGCGATGGGGGAGGCAGGGAGGGTGATTCTGGCTGCTCAGAGCCCCTAAGAGCTGGTTCTGTAGAGATGAAAGGAAGACAGAGACGGTGTGGCCCTTGGCCAGACTCAAGAGTGCAGCTCCTGTGAAGGGCCCGGTCACCCAGCTAAAGGGCTCAAGACAGCCGCCCCTTCCTTCTTCTGGGAGGTGAGCCGAGGCCGGTCCACCTGGGAGTCTCGTGCCCAACCCCAGCCCCCTGAGCCCCTGCCATGGGAGAGGACTCGGGGTTTCTCATCACCCTCGGTGCCCCCCACACAATCGCCTTCCCAGGGCACAGCCTCCCTGGCAGGTCCCAGCCTGGCCCACTCCCAGCCCTTGGGCCTCTTAGTGCAGGTGAAGGAAGCCAGAGCAGTTCCAAGTTCACTGTGAAGTCAGCTTTGAAGGCAGCTGAGAGCTGCCTCCTCCCTGGAGAAGCCGGGCCTGCCTCTCGTGGGTGGGTGGCTGGGCACCGGAAGCGCCGGCCACAGTGCTTCTGGGGCATCCATCGTGCCCACTGCCCCTGTGAGCCCCTCCCCACACCCCTGGGCCCCAAGTCCCTGCACGTCAGAACCAAGGGACCGCCTCTCTTCCGGGTGGTGGCCCAGGCTTGGCGGGGGTGGGCCGAGCAGCAGCTCCTCGGGGACCCTGGGAACCCGGGAAGAGACCCCTCACCCAGCCAGGAGGAGGCTCAGGTTTGTTATCATCCCGACACGACGTGATTGATGTAACTGGAACATTCACGCTTATTTTCCAGTTTCAGTTTGATCAATGAAAGGACACCGTGTAAGAACAATGGTTAGTTTCATAACTAAGCTGGTGCCAACCTCCAGGTCACTTAGTCTTACTGGAAGTCTCCTGTGACAAGGGAGAAAAGAACAGTGCATTTAGTTTCCCTGTTGAAATAGTTTAGCTGTGAAAACGGCTGTTTGCGTTATCGCCTCTTAACCGAGAAGATGCTTTGAAATTATCTTAAAATGTTCTCTTTCCTAAGAAACAGTCTATAGTAATGAAGGTGTATTTTCACCAAGCATAAAATGTCCAGAAAGGAAAGTTCTTAAAAGCAGAATGAATGACAAGCAGCACGTGGGGAGACTTGTCACCTCCAAGGAGGCCAGGGGAGCAGGGACTGGAGAGGGGGATTGGAGTGGGGGCCTGGGGGGGACTGGGGTGGGGGGCGCTGGCCGGGTGCGGCACTGGGGTGGGGCTGGGGCTGGGGAAGGGAGGCTGAAGTGGGGACCGGAGCGGGGGGACTGGGGTCAGGACTGGGAGGGGGCTGAGGCGGGGGGACTGGGGTGGGGGGACTGAAGCGGGGCAGGCGGGGGGCGGCGGGCCCCATGAGGAGCCCAGGCCCCTCTTTGGCAGCCGTTCCAAAGGCCGACAGCTGAGCCGTGAGGAGATGAAGGCCACCGCAAGTTCTAAGAAGTCCGAAGCGCCAGCCACTTTGCTGGTTCAGGGCGCATTTTCTGAAGCCCATTAGAGGCTGCCTTCTTTGCAATGTGTCTGAAATGCAATAATTTGACTCCTTTGGTCCCTTTTTCGTTTGATTTCCCTTTTCCCAACCTCCCATGAGACAAGAGAGGGGCCATAAAAGGGACTTTCATCTGACTCTTTCTTTCAGAATCCAAGTCCTCAGTGGCCCTGCTGAGTCCGATCCTGGTGGGGTGAGGGGCTGGGGGGGCCCAGGGGGCGGACGCTGGGCTGATGCAGCTCCCTGCTGGAGCCAGGGTGGAGGACCACGCCCTGGGAGGTGCTCAGGGGAGCTCTGTGTTGGGGGCGGGGCTTTCACCAGGTGGGGGCTGCTTTCCTAGTCCCAGGAGAGAGAAAGCCTGCCTGTTGATCTTGAAATGTGGCAACTGTCTCATCCCATTGCACAAACACGTCACCAATGCGTTTTTTGGAGAAACGTCCGTTAACAGAGGGCACCCAGGTGGGGAGGGAAGGGCAGGCCTCTCACCCAGCCCAGCCACGGATGTCTTTCCTGGAGGGGCCGCTGCGTCCAGGACTGCTCCGGGCCTGGGGCTCTGGGTGGGCAGAAGGGTCCTGGAGGGAGGTGGCCTCCCCGAAGCTCCGCCTCTCGGGAGGTCATCTTAATTTACCTGACGTTCCCGGTGGGCTGGGCTGAGCTACGGTCCCAGCTTGGGCGGCAGACCCAGGGTGGAGGGGCAGAGACACAGGTGAGGCAGCTGGGGCCCCTGCATCTCTGCCCCGTGTGGACGGTGCGTACCTAGCGACGTGGGTTTCCCTCAGGCTGTCGTTCTTAGCCGATGCCTTTCTTAAACGGTTTACAGAGGTGAATTATAAAAAGTCTATATAGGATCTAAATCATATATATATCACAGCCACGGGGAACAAATTTAACTCCCACTCCAACTTGGCTGTGCAGAGAAAATTTTTTTTTAATTTTGTCTATTAACTCATGTCCCTAGTACCCTCACTTGTGGTAAATCCCTCAGCTGCCTCTCTGGATTCGTCCTGATTCTCTCTGTATAAATTCCTAACAATTAAATAATTTTTTTTATTTGATTTTTTTTTTTTTGGCTGCATTGGGTCTTTGTTGCTGTATGTGGACTTCCTCTAGTTGTGACGAACAGGGGCTACTCTTCGTTGCAGTGTGTGGGCCTCGCATTGCGTTGGCTTCTCTTGTTGCGGAGCACGGGCTCTAGGCACACGGGCTTCAGTAGTTGTGGCATGTGGGCTCAGTAGTTGTGGCTTGCGGGCTCTAGAGCACAAGCTCAGTAGTTGTGGCCCACGGGCTTAGTTGCTCCGCGGCATGTGGGATCTTCCCGGACCAGGGATTGAACACGTGTCCCCTGCGTTGGCAGGTGGATTCTCAACCACTGTGCCACCAGGGAAGCCCCACAATGAAATAATTGATCAAAGAGTATGGATGTTCTAAATATTCTTGAAATCTGTGGCCAAATTCCTAAATGCATGTTGTTTTTCATCCCATGCTTCTTCCTGGGGCTCAGAGCTGGGGGCACAGCCCTGCGGACCTGAGCCCTTGCAGGGGGCAGGACCTCTGACTTCAGTCCAGGTTGAAGTGCACACAGGTGCTTCTGGCAGCATTCTTCACAGCAGCCCAAATGCTCACGGATGGATAATGTATAAACAAGATGTAGTCTCCATACAATGGAGCTTTAAAAAGGAAGGAACTTCTGACACATGCTACAACGTGGATGAACCTTGAGGATGTTACGTTCAATGATATAAGCCTATATGATTTCAAGTATAGGAGGTCCCTAGAATAGGAAATTCATGAAGACCGAAAGTAGATCAGAGGTTCCCAGGGGCTCAGTGCGGGGATGGGAACAGGGAGTTAGCATGTGATGGAGACAGAGTTTCTGTTTGGAAGGATGAAAAGTTTCTGGAAATGGATAGTGGTGATGTATTGAAGTCTATTTTTCAATTGAAGTATAGTCGATTTACAATACTGTACCGTGTTGGTTTCAGGTGTACAGCACAGTAATTCAATTATCCACATGTATATTCTTTCTCAGATTTTTTTCCCTTATAGGTTATTACAAAGTATTGAGTATAGTTCCCTGTGCTGTACAGTGGGTCCTTGCTGACATTGTGGATATATTTAATGCCCATGATTTGTAGGCTGAAAAATGTATAAAATGGTAAAATTTTTGTTACATATGTTTTATCATAATTTTAAAAACTGATAAAAAGGGCTAGAGAGAGTACAGCAGACCCTTGAACAACACAGATTTGACCTGCATAGGTCCACATATAGGTGGATTTTTTTTCAATAAATACATGTATGTACTGTAAATGTATTTTTCTCTTCCTTATGATTTTTTTAAAAAAATTTTATTTTTAACTTTTTTTTTAATTGGTTGCATTTGGGTCTTCGTTGCTGCACGCGGGCTTTGTCTAGTTGTGGTGAGCGGAGGCTACTCTTCGTTGCAGTGGGCAAGCTTCTCAGTGCGGTGGCTTCTCTTGTTCTGGAGCATGGGCTCTAGACGTGCACTCGGGCTTCAGAGGTTATGGAGCATGGGCTCAGTAGTTGTGGCTTGCGGACTTTAGAGCACAGGCTCAGTAGCTGTGGCATATGGGCTTAGTGCTCCCAGGCATGTGGGATCTTCCAGGGCTCGAACCCGTGTCCCCTGCATTGGCAGGTGGGTTCTTAACCACTGTGCCACCAGGGAAGCCATGCTTTTCTTAATAACATTTATTTTCTAGCTTACTTAATTGTAAGAATGTAGCATATAATGCATACAAAATACAAAGTATGTTAATCAACTGTTCATGTTGTTGGTAAGGTTTCCAGTCACCAGTAAGCTATTAGCAGTTAAGTTTAGGGCATCTCAAAGTTATACTCAGATTTTTGATCGTGGCGGGGTAGGTCAGCGCCCCTAATGCCCAAGGTCTTCACGGGTCTGCTGTAATTATCCTCCAAGTGATGTAATGTAATTCACTACAAAGTAATCTGGAAAAATGTTTTTACAAATTTCAAAACCTGGCTTCCAAAGTCTGTTGTGTTCCCAGTAAAGTTGGAAACGTCAGTGAAAAGTGACAGGCCGTTGAGCGCTGACACCACGTGAATCACACTATAACCGTCCTTGGCAGGTCTGCCAGGCCCCTTAATGTCGAAAATGCTTTCTGATTATTATAGAAATTCGTGCCTGTCAAGAGACTCATGAGGGCGGCGTGACCCTTTTGATGACATTATCCCAACTTCAAGTCTCATTTCTAGGTCATTGTGATGGAAAGATTCTTAAATGAATATTGTGGTTTAGATTTGAAAACCCTGGCCAGTGCTCTTTGACTGCTTCCGTCAGAGCTGGATGTGGGCTTGTCCTGCCGCATTCCACAGCATGGGGGTGGAGGGGGGCCTTTGTTTTCTGGGGGTGGTCAGGTGCCATTTCCCCAGGGTCCCTCTCCTTAGGGAGTTGGGGACTATGTAGGGTTGGGGGCAGGCGGATATCAACGTGGTGGGGGGGCACCCAGGCCCCATTCCCTCATCTTCGCTTCCCTTCTCTGGCTGCACCCAGACTCCCGCCACACCCATGCACCTGTCCCCGCCATCTGGGGTGCCCACACCCCCTGCTACATCCTCCCTACGGCGCTGCCTTCGGCCATCCTGTCCTGGCCGTCCAGCCCAGAGACGCCAGGGAGGTTCGCCTCCCTCTGCTCGGCCCCTAATGAATGGCTGAAAAGTTCAACTTCCTTCCCCAGGATGGGATGCCCCTGGGAGGCCGTGAGCACCTCAGAGCTCCCGTGGGCCAGGCCGAGGCTTGTCTGCCCCTCTTCCCTCCCTGCCCTACAGGTCTCCCCCGAGGTCACACCCTCAGCAATCCACTTGCACAAGTTTCCCAGTCTCAGGCTGTGCTGGAGGGAATCCATTCCGGGGCAGGGGCGAAAAGCCAAGGGTCTGCAGTGATTCAGACCTGGCCTCAAGTCCTGGATCTTAGGAGCCGTGAGAGCCAGACACCAGCTCACAGAGACCTCCAGACCTCCATCGTCCGCTTGGCCTGGTGCCGGGCAGTCCTTCTGTGCCATGAGGCCCCCTCCACCAGTCAGGAGGGTGGAACCACGCTGAGCACTGGGGGTGGGTCAGGCAGGCCTCCTCCCTCAGAATCTGGGGATTGGGACAGAGAGAGATAACCCCCAGCACCCCACCCCCTGGAGGGACAGCCCCCAGCCCCCCTGCCCCCTGAGGGGTAAACCACAGCCCCCCACCCCCTAGGGATAGCCTCCAGTCCCCTCCTGGAGGGATAACCCTCACCGCCCCAGAGGTAACCCCTAGCCCGTGGCCCCCCTGGCGCGCGCGCGCGTGTGTGTGTGTGTGTGTGTGTGTGTGTGTGTGAGTGTGAGTGTGTGCCCACACATGTCCGGGGCTGTGCCTCTGGGTGTGACCCGGACCCCGCGCCCTGCCTGGAACCCCCTTCTCCTGGGTGTGACAGACCCATTCTGTCCTCGGGCGCTGCTGGGCCTCTGGTGGAGGAAATGAGGTCTCCAGGCCTGGGGTGTCTGCCCCCTGGGCTCTGGGCTCATGGGCAGGGACCTGCCAAAGGAGGGGCCGGGCTGCGGGTGGGCCGAGCTGGTCTGTGCAGGGACTGGGGTCTTTTCCTTTTCCCAGCTGCCCAGGAGGGGCCCGACTCTGGGCGTTTGCGCCCCGGCCTCTCTGCACCCGCTCTGCCCTGGTCTTTGATCCCTCTCTCCTGAGCGGGGAGCAAAGGCCTTTCAGCTACTCTGGAAAACGTACAGACTCTAGCTTGCCAAATCAAATTTGACTTATTAGGTTATTTTTGCCCTTTTTAAAAAACATCACCATGCCTGGCAAGTTTTCTAATTGAATAATATATAGCAAATGAACTTTTCTTTAAAAAAACAAACAAATCCCCTAAAAACATTATGAAGTGGGAGCTACTTTTGTTTGCCTCCTGTTCGAGCTAGTTAAGCCCCTTCCTTCAGTGAGAAAATTGCCTCCCACACATCAAAGCCCGCAGGCCACCAGGGCATTTAGAGAGAGAAGGAAACCCGCTAAAAACACTGTAATTGGAAGGGCTGGGTTTCTGGGGAGGAGCGGGTCCCCACTGGCCCCCAACTCAAGGCCAGCCTCCCCGGGGGTGTTTCCCCTCCCCCTGCGGCCAGGCTTGGTGAGGGTCATCCCCGCTGGCAAAGGGAGAGACTGATGGAAACCTCCCATCACCAGCCCGTATCCCAGCTCCCCCACCCCCAGCTCCTCCCCTCAGGAATCAAGGGGCAGCCACATGGCCCCGCCACCCCTCCCAGCTGCCCACAGGCGGAGGCTTCTGCAGAAACAGGGGTCCCTGAGCCTGGTCTGGTCCCCCTGGGGGGAGGGGCACAGGCAAGCCCGCGGGATCTCAGGTCGCCAGGTCCTCTGGGCTCTGCTCCTGCGCTGGGATGGAACCCCGGCCCTTGGCGGTCCCAGCTGTGGCTCAGGCCACTCACCCAACGCACCTGTAGCGCCTCCCGGGGTTTGTGTCCAGGACAAGATGAGCTCATTTACATCAGACTCTGCATCAGACAGGACCCAAGAGGGGCTGGTGGATGCCGGCCACTGCCTCGGTGTCTCCCTCCCATGGCAGGTGCCTTGTCCCCATGCAGGACAGCCCGAGGCCTAGTGACAGGAACCAGGTCACACTCACAGCTACGATGGCCACATTCCTGGCTACTCAAACGACCCCAGGCCCCAGGGCAGGAGGCAAATCCAGAGGGCAGGCGAGTCCCTGGCCATTTTTATCCCTGATAAGCCCACCCGGCTCTGCACCTGACAGAGTCAGGACCACATCCTGTGTCCCCCACAGGCCCGGCCCGGCCCGGCCACTTCATCCTCTAAAGCACGTTCTCAATCAGGGGTCCTGTCCCCAGGGCAAGTGACAGTGTCTCAGGGGCTTGTGGTTGTCACGACTTGGGGGTGGGGGGCGGTGCTGCCGGCATCTAGGGGTGGGGGCAGCCTGGCCCGTGACAAAGAACTGGCCCCGAAGGCTGTTGAGTCTGCAGCATGTGTCTGACCCTGACGGGGCCGGTGAGAGGCGGGCGACAAAGGACCGTGTGCCTGCGCTGGACACAGTGCTGAGAGCAGTCAGTCCGCACTCTTCTCCTAAAACTGGACTTCCCCACGGCCCAGGGCACAGCACGGAAGCAGAGCCCCTCAGCTGGGCCTTGGGGGTCTTCCATAACCCCCACCTGGTCCCGGGCCTCCATCCCGCCTTGCCCACCCAAGCTCGCCCTGCTTCTGCTCCTCCTGGCCCTCCTTGTCCACGTCCATCCAGCGGTGGGCGTCTGGCCCGATGCCCAGGTCCTCTGTTTCCCAGTGTCTCAGTCGGAGGCCTCTCAGTCCCGGAGGCCAGAAGTCCAAGATCAAGGTGCCGGCAGGGTAATTTCACTCTGAGGCCTTTTCCCCTGGCCTGCAGGCAGCCACCCTCATCCTCATCGCCTCCCAAAGGCCCCGCCTCCAAATAGTATCACGCTGGGGGTGTGGGGGATGGAGGAGGGGGGTTGGTCAGGGCCTCAGCACAGGCTCTGGGGGTCACACACTCTGAGCTACGAGCCCTGCCCCTCCCGGGCCCTGCACTGTGCCTCCATCTCCGGAAGACCCTCCTGTTCTTTCAGATGCCCGACCTCGTGCTGGTCTCCCCCACCGCAGGGAGCCCCAGAGGGCAGTGTCCCACACCCCATGGGCTCAGGACATCTTGTCAGCGTCAACTCGGAGCCTCTCTCCAGGTGAGCTGGACCCGCCAGGGGACAAGAGGGGCGGTGTGTGTCCCGCAGCGCTGCAGCCCTGCCCAGGGTCGCGGCCAGCAGAGCAGCTGCCCCTCCCCTCCAAAAAGAGGAGCCGCAGGGGGCCCGGCCAAGGACACCAAACACCCCCTCTCTTGTCTGGATAATACGGCTCAGCGCTCACGTTCATCAGCCAGGAAGAGAACCCTAGTGGCAGCACATAATGGCCTAATTTATGCTGAAATTATCGGTAATTTGGGCCATTGAAGCTCAGGGGCTGATGACTGCTTTTCCTGAACACAAGATGAAGATGAACTCTTCAGAGTGGCTGTTTCTGGGGTTATATTTTGGTGTTTCGCTCTTTTTAATGCGCCCACAGCCGAGATATGAGCCCCTTCCGCAGCGGCGCGCCCCTCGCTTCTAGAAACTCGCAGCAGTGCTGCAGACAGGCTGCCGGGCGGCCCCGAGGCCCAGCGGGCCAGAGGCGACCAAGGCTGGGAGGGGGCCCCCCTGGCCGCCCACCGCCTGCGGGCGAGTCTCTCCACTTCGTTTGCATTTTTATTCCTTTACTTGCCTCTCCCTTGATAACTTTAATATTTGGAAATGTTAAAGGCAAATGGAGATGGATGTTTGCATTCGCTTTGGCATCACCGAATGAGATTTGAGTTTCATTTGAAGCTATTAAAAACACATTTCAAGGATATTGGCCAGAATGAAGAAGCTGAGCTGAGAACATTCTAGAGCACTGACCCTTCCAAAGGAGGGCCAGCTCACGGCAGTCGTCCGCGGGAGACAAGCCCATTGCTGGACCCCTGACGTGGTCTTAGACGCAAGAGGGGCTCAGGGCACTGAGGGGTCTCAGGCTGCCTGGGGCCGGCTCAGGGCGGACCGGGAGGCAGCCCCTCACCCGGCCTCAGCTTCATCTGGTCCAGGACAGTCTCCTCCCCGTGAGGGCTAAGCGGGCAGCAACCCTAGGAGCAGGGACGACGTCTCAATCGAGGGCCAGCTGACGTGTCCGTAAAGGGCTGGACAGTGACCAAGGCTTTGCGGGCCACCCAGTGTCACATGGCTCGGCCTGGCACTGCAGTGTGACAGCTGCTAAGGCCACCTGTGGCCGAGCCAGGGCGGCCACGTGCCAATAAAACGTCACGAAATCAGGCAGAGGGTCCTGCGGACCTGATCGGAATCCCCACTCAGCCATAAGAGGCTGGTCCACCAAGTTCACGCAGGTCCCACCAAGTTCACACAGGTCCACCAAGTTCACGCAGGTTGTCAGCTGAATTCAGCTCCATGGTGTATGTGACCTGAATCTATCTTTCTGGGGGACAGGACTCAGCCCCCCACACCGGGGCATGTCCGTGGGCTCCTGGGCCCGTCTCTGTGTGGCAAGTGTGCTGATGGCCGTCCCCACGCAGGAGTGGTTTCTGGGGACACAGCTGCCTCCCGGGTGCCCCCTCCGGGCTGTCACAGAGGCAGGGACAAGGCGTGGCTGAGGGGTGATAGGGTCCCCTGGTCCAGCCCTGGGGGCGCGTGGGGAGCACAGGGGAGCAGAGCATGGGCTGTGGGGCCAAAACCGGTCTATAGGATGTCCCTGTCTCTCCAGGGGCCAGATGTGAGTCTTAGGGAGGCAGCTGAGTTGGCGCCGGCACCCAGCGAGACCCAGTGCCCTCCTGTCCAGCTGTGCTGCACACACAGGGCCTGTGGGTACAGACCTACCACCAGGCTCTGCTTTTCCGATGGGAATTAGGTTCACTCCGCTGCTAATCTGAGTCACATCCCTGAAAGCCCATCCGTGACAACGCGCTCCATCGAGCCTGAAAGCGTGCGGCTTCCCCTCAGTGAGTCCTGGGGCTTCACAGCCTTTCTCTCCACCATCGATGGTGAGACACGGGTTCACATCAGCCGCCGGGGCTAAATCTGTGCCGTCACCCTCTTCCCTCCGTAGAAAATAATCACACGCGGTTCTGATACGGGGAGGAGGACCAGCGCACCTCGGAGAGCGCGCGCGCAGGGGCAGGGGCTGAGCACCGTGGCGTCTCTACACTTGCGGATGATGCTGGTACTACCCGACTTCTGAAACTGTAATTTGTTCTGGTTTCATTTCTCATTCTGAGGGACGTTCACACCATCCCTGCGCTTGTCTTCGGTCTGTGGTGCTCTTAGTTCTGTTATCTTCTTAGTCTTAAAGAGGCCCCTTCAAAACCCCCACCCCCAGGTTGCCCCGGAAGATGAGGGGCTCTGAACAGAGGGGCATCAGGAAGTGGGGAGGGGCCGTGGAAGCTGGGGACAGGGTGGGCAGGGGCCTCGGGGAGGACAGGCTGATCACTCCCTGTGGCGGGCGGGCTGGGACAGGACCAGGACCAGGACCAGGACCAGGACCAGGACCGGAGAGGCCCCACAGCCGACTTCTGGGGGCCTGGTGACCCCAAGGGGCACAACCCCTCCTCCTGGCACTTGCTCTGCGCTCAGGTGCCACCTGCTCTCCGCCGGGTCTGGGAGGCAGAGCACCAGGGATGTGCCAGGGATGGCCTGCATGAAACCTTGCAGGCCCAATCACGGGAAAGTTCAAAGGCCTTTCGATGCTTTGGCTACTGCTACACGTCCTCTTTCACTTACTCTACAAATTCCTCCTGGGAGCCAACTCAATGTCATGCCCTGAGCAGGGATGGTGGATTCCCCAGGTGACTGACACCCTTGGAGCTCGCCAAGTTGTGTGAGGAGAAATTTTCTTTCCTGTTTGGGATCCTGGTGTGATGGCTAGAGCTATGCAGCTGTCTTAAGGCCATGAGGTCACAGGCACAAGGATGGGAAGCCAGTGTTCTGAGGATAAAAAAGAATGAGCCTGGGTCATTGAGGGCCACTTCAGGGCCAGACCCAAGATGATGTCTGGCCCCCCTTCTTGGGAAGAGGAGTTACTCATGTCTCTGCCTTAAAAGTCATTGCCAGTCCAGCGTTCTATTACTTGTAGCCAAAAGTGTCAGGACTGATCCACTGGCAAAGCTTCTGAGCTATTAAGATGTGGATACTAGAATGAGCTTATGTGCTGATGGGCAAGATTAATGATTGGGAGAAGGGGGTTGGAGACCAAGGGGAGGGGTCTTTGGTGGGGATGGAGGCATTAAATGTCCTTCAGACAGATGCCAAGTGCTTTGATGGTGCAGCCAGTAGAGGCTTTTCCCCCAGGCCTGGGGGGTGGGGGGTGGGGGGGGGGTGTGTATCAGGGGAGCGTTCCTGGCCGTTGTGCCAGGATCTCAAGGGTGAACAAGAGTCAGGAGGCAAAGGGTCAGGAGATGCTAAGGAGGGTGCACAATGGGAAGGGTGTGCCAGGCAGAGGGGACAGCGTATGTGAGGTCCCGAGGTGAGCGGAACCACGGAGAGAAGCTCAGAGCCTACGGGCCCTGGGGGGCAGGGGAAGGGCAGGGGAGGCTGAAGCAGTGGAGGCTTGTACTGTGAGTAACTCTGCCATGAACGTGGGTGTGCAAATACCTCTTCAAGACCCTGCTCTCAGTTCTTTTGCATATAGACCCAGAGGTGGAATCGTCAGATCATGTGGTGAGTGTGCGTTTCTGTTTTTTGAGGAATCACCACGCTCTTTCCACAGAAGCTACACCATTTCGCCCTCCACCCCCACCCCCAACAGGACACAGGTTCCAATTTCTCCACATTCTCACCAACATTGACTTTCTTTTTCTTTCTTACTTTTTTTTTTTCCCTGCTGGCCATCCTAGTGGGTGTGAAATGCTCTCTCCTTCTCAGTTTGCATTTCCCTAGTGATTAGGGATGTTGAGCATCTTTTCAGGCGCTTATTGGCCATGCATACATCTTCTTTGGAGAAATGTCTATTCAAGCCCTCCACCCATGTTTCAATTGGTGGTTCGGTTTTTGTTGCCATTGTTTACTTTACTCCTTTTGTGGCCAAGTAACGCTCCAGTGTATGGCTTCATCACAGTGTGTTTATCCATTTGCTTGGACATTTGGGCTCTTTCTACATTTTGTCTGTGATGAATCATGCTTCTGTGAACACTCCTGTACACATTTTTGTGTGGCCCTATGCGTCCACTTCCCCTGGGTCTACCTCTAGGAGTGGAATTGCTGGGTCACGTGCTAATTCCATGTTTAATGTTTTGAGAAGCTGCCAGATTTTTCCAAAGTGGCCGCCCCACTTCACATTCCCTGAATTACTTCGTAACAGCAGAACTTCACGGAACAGAAGAAACACAGAAGTTCCAGAATTGAAAAGACAAGTGGGCCAAGGGGAATATACCTTACAAACCTAGCCCTGGACACAGAGGAGAACTGCAGAGCTCTAAGAGTAAGGAGAACATTCTAAAAGCTTCCAGAGAGAAGAGAAGACATTCACAGCCAGGAAACAAGACTCAGGCTGACATCAGCTTCCTGTCAGCAACACAAGACGAAAGGAGGTAAGAGCAGCATCTTCAGGCCTCGGAGGGAGGATGTAGCCAGATCCGGAGGCCTGGGAGCTGACTCAGTGGGAGCCTCGCCGTTAACAAGACACGAGGATACACTGCTACACACACACCCCCATAACATCACTCACGTTTCAGCAAAAGCATCTCGGGGACTCCCTGCTGGTCCAGTGGTTAGGACTCCATGCTTCCACCACAGGGAGCATGGGTTTGATCCCTGGTCGGGGAACGAAGATCCCTCAGGCCTTGCCACTCTGTTAAAAAAAAAAAAGACAAAAGGCATCGTGAAGAAAGTGAAAAGACAAACTAGTAGTTGGGAGATGTTTGTAATACACATAATTGTCAAAGGATCTGCACTGAGAACGTGTTAAAGCTTCCAACAAATAAATGAGGAAAAGTCACCCCAACAGAATGGACGAAAGACACAGGCAGGCTTGTCGCAGAGCAGGAAGTGTGGACGGTGACACCCGGCAGAGAGATGCTCCCTGCAGCCGATGGGCCCAGAGCAAACCAGAGCCCACCTTACGTCCACTCGGTCTGCAGAAGACACACAACATGACAACCCCTCGTGTGGGACAGGAGGCAGGTCGGTGTGGCCTCACAGCTCCACCACCGGGTCACCCAAGGGGGACTTCAGTCCGTCTTCCCGGGACATACATTCCAAAATGTCCTCAGAGGCATCCTGTGCAGGAGCCAAACCTGGCAACAGCCCAAATAGCGGACAGGAGAACATAGGTTCTCAGCAACAAGCAGGTGGCTGGCAGCCCGCAGGCTCCCACCCCCGCAGGACGAGTGGGAGGCCTCCCTGGGGGAACCTGTAGACCCAGCATGGAAGCCTCCCCGTGGAGGCCTGGCCAGGTCGCCAGGGAGGGGCGGGACCGTGGTCAGGCCGTGTCCTGCACCCGCTCTGAAGTGTGAGCCGCCACTCAGGACTGGGCGGCTATTCCCAGATGCGGTGGCTGCAGGTCCCACCCAGAGGCCCTGAGATACCCAGCCTTGGGCTCCTGGAAGGCCAGGGCCCACCTCTGCCCCTCGCCTCCCCGCTGTGTCCCCCCACTGCAGCTCTGGGGACCCTCACACACCTGGGCCTCAGC
Organism: Hippopotamus amphibius kiboko; assembly: GCF_030028045.1. Taxonomy (NCBI): domain Eukaryota; kingdom Metazoa; phylum Chordata; class Mammalia; order Artiodactyla; family Hippopotamidae; genus Hippopotamus; species Hippopotamus amphibius. The sequence goes on along the minus strand of NC_080188.1, from coordinate 128,564,894 downwards.
CTCCCCAAGGTCTTTCCCTGACCCCAGGTGGCCCAGGTGCCCCTGCAGCCCACCTGAGCCTCCCGCCCATAAGGCTTCCTGCCCAACGAGTGGGGCTGGCCCCGCGGGAAGTCACTGCCCACCCTCACTTTCACGAGGCCCGCCAGGCCCCCCCTCATCTCCCGTCTCCTTCCTCATTCCCTGCTCTTTGCCTTTAGGCCCAGAAATGATGGATCTTCAAGCCCAGGCTCCCAGCCTGGCACTGCTGATCCCAGGGTGGTAACTCCAGCAGCCTCCCTGGCCTCCACGCCCCAGGGGCCAGCCGCAGCCTCCCCCAGCGCGGCCACAAGTGTCTGCGTAGGAGCAGAGCTGCCCAAGGGCCTGTGAGGAGGGTGAGCGGTGACCTGGACCTAAGAGCACATCCTCGCAGCCCCGGCCTCAGCCTGTGCCCCCCACACCCACAGGACAGGACGGGACAAGGCCCCGTGGGGTGAGAGGCGAGGATGATGCTCGTGGCCCCGCCTCCTTCCTGGGCTGGGGACATGGAGACAGGCGGGCTGGGCCGTGTCTCCCCACCTCAGCAGAGACAGTGCTGTCGAGGCCTCTCCCACCGTCTTTCCTGGGGATGGAGATGGACCCGCTGCCCTCAGGCCTGGGCCTGGTGACCTTCCCCCGAGAGAGGGGTCCGCTCGACTGCCCTGGCCCTGCCTTGGGGAGATGCACCTTAGGCCAGGTCAGAGGGCACAGGCAGGTCAGGCAGAGGCCTCTCGATGGCCTGGGCATCCCGGCTGGCAGGACATTGTCCAGCTGAGTCCCGACTGGGGTGAGCGTCCCCCGGGACACAGAGCCCTCACCTGCGGAATCACTCGACGGCCACCAGAAATCCCTCTCGGTCGCCACGGCGAAGCTTTGCTTTCAGAGTAAACTCCCCCAGAACGTGGTGCACCATGGAAAACAAAGTCAACCATGCTGGGACTCAGTGTCCCCAGCAGGGACAGCAGCAGGACACCACACAAGTCCTGTCCTGCACGTCGACACTTGTCTGGGCCTTCAAATGTCACCTTGCAGCATAAATGCCAGCGAGCAGGAGAGGGCTGGCCTGTGCCCTGCAGCCCCAGCCTGGGGTCATTCCTCTTGGGGAGCAGGAGGGAGGCCAGGTGAGGGGGGACCCCTCAGGGACCATCTCAGCAGCTGGAGCCCCCAGTAGCCAGCTCAGGGTATGGTCTGGAAAGAAGTATGCAGCCTTGTTTTTCTGCAACACAGATGTCCAACAACACCGACATAGCAAAACAAATTGTAGGGCTTCCCTGGTGGTCCAGTGGTAAAGAATGCACCTCCCAATGCAGGGGACGTGGGTTCCATCCCTGGTCTGGGAACTAAGATCCCACACGCCACAGGGCAACTAAGCCTGAGCGCCACAACTGCTGAGCCCGTGCGCCTCAACTACTGAGCTCTCGTGCAGCAAACTACAGAGCCCATGTGCCGTGGAGCCTGTGCGTCACAACTAGAGAAGAGAAAACCCACCCGCCACAACTCGAGAGAAGTCCGGTGCCACAAGGAAGATCCTGAGCACCGCGACTAAGACCCAATGCAGCCAAAAGTAATACGTAAATAAAAAAATTAAAGAAAAAAAAAGCAAATTGCGCTCATTGGTTCAAGGAATCTTGCTGTGCAAGAGTGGCAGCAACCGGCGGCCACACACAACCACAAGGGCAGAACCCAGACTCGGAATGCCCGGCGTGGCTCTGCGTCCCCCGAGTGGGGGAGGGGCGGGTCCTGAGGGTGGGGTGGGGGCTTCAGAGAGTCTGCCTTGTTTTGGGTGGGTCCCTACAAAACCCCCACCTCATCGTCTATAAGTTGTGCAGTGAATCTTTCCTTTACGTCTGTGATTCTGGGCTGATGACCAAGTGGCCCATGTTCCCGTTCTCACTTTTCTGTGGTCCAGGACCACCGCCCCCTACAGAGCGTCAGCTCCACGGGGTCCCCAGGGCCCAGTGCACAGCAAGAGACAAACTGAACCAAGACTGAGGGAGGTTAAAGGTGGGCAGGGCGTCCCTCCACCCCGGTGTATGGCCAAGGCCACTCCCAAGAGGTGAGGTGCCGGCAGAAAACGTGGGATTCATAGGGCTTAGATCCAGGGTCCTAAAGTGGCCCATAACAGACTCTGGTGGGAGATGGAGGATGGGCCGCCTAGCTGAGACGGGATGGGGAGGGGAGCCGGGACGGGGGTGATGTGTCGGCTGGTCCCTCTCCCGGCCCATCTCCCAAGCTCGGGGTAAGTGGGATAAACTCAGCTTGGGGAGCTCTTTTGCTTGGCCTCCCTAATGGCCTTAATGTCTCGGGTGAACTCTAACGCGAGTAATTTTGCCTCCCACTCACAGATTTCAGAAAAAAAGCATATAATGGCCCTAGTCCACTTTAGCAGAGAAAATAAAATAGTAGAAAAATAATAGTAAAAATTACTGTGCAACTTTCATCACTGTTATTTTTTTCAATCTGCTCGCTTACCTTTTTTCCTCCCCTGTTTTCCTAAACTTCCAACAATGCAGAGGTTATGATTAATTTCCGGACAGGGTAACCTTTTTGGAAATGCACACCCTCTCCACAAACGAACAGCTGCTTGCGGTAATTAAAGTAATGTCATCCTGGGCCCAAACTGCTCGTGCTAATAAGGCTAATTGACAACAGCAAGCATTAACCATGATTAGTCATACGCATCTAATAGCATCACTGGTGCCTGTAATTTTCTACATGGAGGGGGTTTTACATCTGTTTTCAGGCTCTGTCTGCTTTCAGGCTTTGGACTCTAGGCTATGCTTTGCTCTGAAAAGGATCCCCTTTCTGCCTGGCACTCGGTAGCTAGGTTCTCTTTTCAAAGGTGGAGAACAGAGCACGGAGACAGAACATTCCGTGTTGGCTAGTTTTTAAAATAAAGAACATCGGCTACAATGAAATCCGCACCACCTAGGATCTGGTGCTTATCATGATGGACGGACTCTGATATCATGGATGAAACAGACGCTCAGGACTCAGGGGCAGGATTCATCCAACAAATATCATGATAGAAAATGAAAGGCCCTTTTTGTTTATTTTTTTAATATGTATTTATTTATTTGGCTGTGCTGGGTCTCAGTTGTGGCACTAAGGGCATGCGGGGTCTCTAGTTCCCTGACCAGGGGTTGAACCTGCAAGCCCTGCATTGGGAGCACGCAGTCTTAACCACTAGACCACCAGGGAAGTCTCAGAAGGGCCTGTTTTAAAACATAGGTTTCAATTCACTTGAATGGCCTTGATAATTGTTCCTGACCTATGAAGAAGCAGAACAAGCAGGTGATAGACAATACCATGAAAAAGTGAGCACAACAGACACATGGAAATGTGAATCAGGGACTTCCCTGGTGGTGCAGTGGCTAAGAATCCGCTTGCCAATGCAGAGGACACGAGTTCAAGCCCTGGTCCAGGAAGATCCCACATGCCACGGAACAACTAAGCCTGTGCGCCACAACTACTGACCCTGTGCTCTAACGCCCGCGAGCCACAACTGTTGAGCCCCTGTGCTACAACTACTGAAGCTCATGCACCTCAGTGAAGAGTAGCCCCCACTCACGGCAAACAGAGAAAGCCTGCACACAGCAACGAAGACCCAACACAGCCAATAAATAAATAAATAAATTTTTAACAATGTAAATCATGGGTAAGACTAGGTGATGAAATTGCAGGTGACTTTTTTTTCTTTGAGCTTCTCTTTATGTTCTGGAGTTTCTGTAATGAGCTTGCATTGCTGCTATAGTCAGAGGGAAAGGGTTTTATGAGTTGTTTCATATTGGCTTTCACCTTTCAGTCCAGTCTGCACAAACTGTTAGATTATTTTCCCTGTAAAATGATGTCACTCCCTGTTAAATAAACAAACAAAAAGGAAGAAAAAGGCCCTAAAATCCAATATTTTGTTTTTAATGAACTCTTCTCCTGTTTTACTGTTTATTTATTTATTTGTGGCCACACTGTGGGATCCAGTCTCCCAACCAGGGATTGAACATGTGTCCCCTGCATTGGGAGCCCGCAGTCTTAACCACTGGACCACTAGGGAAGTCCCCCAATATGCTTTTTAAAGAAAGCAAAACAACCAAATATATTTTTGTACCAGCAGAAATTCTGTAAAAATGAAGTGTTTAAAACCCCATCAGGGAAACCTCTCACTTGGGTGTTTGCTCTGCGGGTATCATCTCTCCACCCAGGCATGGAGGGAGCTCTGAGGGGCAGGGGCACCATCTGTGTGAATCATAGGAAACAGAAGCTGATGCTGAATTTCATCCCTGAGGCAGGATATTGGTGAAGGTTCCTGGGGCAGAGGAGTCTGGCAAGGAAGATACCCGAAGCAAGCTTTCCATGGTGGTCCCTGCAGCCCTGGGGACTTTGAGTCGTGGTGGGGGGTGGTGTTTCAGAGAGAAAACCTGGGCTTCCCCTGGGTTTAAAAAGAATACGTCAAGATTCAAGGGAAAGAGGGCCATGGTGGTACACGGGGGTGACTTTCTGTTGGTGCCTCTTAGGCCTGCTTTACCAGGCTGGGGGCTCTAGCAGCCATGAATGTTAGCTGTTAACCTCTCAGGGCTGCCCCTTCTCTGAAGAGGTGTCATCAGCTGACAGAAATCGCATCTCCGCCCCTGCCCAGGGGTGGCCACAGCGAGTGATTGACTGGTCCAGGCATAAAAGGCCAGCCCCTTAACTCAGTACGCTCCACAGCTATGGCAGTGGAAAGTCACAGTCTTCCCAGCTCAGGGTGGCAGAGAAGCTGGAAACGGAGGGGAGAAATCCTGGAAGCAAGAGAGCTGCAGGATGTCCAGAATCTGAGTATAGACTCTGCCAGGGGAATTCCCTGGTGGTCCAGTGGTTAGGACTTGGATCTTTCACTGCCGTGGCCCGGGTTCAATCCCTGACCAGGGAACTAAGATCCCACAAGTCACACTCACGGCAAAAAACAAAACAAAAAGCAAACAAACCACATAGACAAAAAAAAAAAACACACCACTCGGCCCAGATCCCTAGATAACCACCAAACTACACACGCAGGGCAGAGACCTGAGGGAGCTCAATACAAAAGCAGGCGGGTGTGAGAGAGGGGTCCGCCCTCGAAAGACACAACTGCATTGGGTGACATTCATGGGTCTTCTACGCTCTTGATTGGATATATTCTCCAACTTATATAGAGCTCAGTGACAGAAAGCTGAAGCCTTATGGGCTTGAGGTGTCAGAGGGTAGAGCGTGGGCTGGCAGAGCACCTAATTTTCAGCCCTTCTGTACCTCCCAAACAAGGGAGCTACAGAAGGGCTGAGCGTCCAAATCTGAATATCAATTCTGTTAAGTATGCAGAGGGCAGACTGCAAAGGCAGCAGCTGGAAGCTGAAAAACTGAGCAGAAACGTCAGGTGCCACACACTGTGGAGGAGACAGCATTTACAGCTGCAGAGCAGTCACCTCAACTGCCTACAGAGAAAAAGTCAACAGTCTTCAGAAGAACATAACGGGATCCAAAGTTGTGACAAAATACTACCTACACTGTCCAGTTATCAACAAAAAATAACTAGACGTACAGAGCAACAAGAACTTGTGTTCCATATTCAGGAAAAAGGCAGTCAACAGAAACTGACCCCAGATGGACCCAGAGGTTAGATTTAGCAGACAGACTTCAAACAGCTGTTATAATTAATTTAATTCAAGAAATTAAATAAAAATATGATCAAATAGTTAAAGGAAAACAAAGGCCTTAATGAGTAAACAGATGGGAATCTCAACAGAGAAAAGGGAACTCCAAAAAGAATTAAATGGAAATTCTAGACTTGAAAAGTAAAATAACATAAATGAAAAATTCACTAGACAGACTCAACAGCTTATTGGAGATGGTAGGAGAAAGAGTCTGTGAACTCGAAGATACAGCAATAGAAATTAACCAATCCAAAAAGCACACAGGACAAAGACTAAAGGAAAAGGGACAGAGCCTGAGAGACCTGTGTGATGATATCAAGTAGTTCCACACATGTGTAACTGGAAGCCCAGAAACAAGGTGACGAGGAGAGGGGGAGGGAAAGGGAGGGAAGAGGAGAAAGACAGAAAAAAAATAGATGAAGAAATAATGACTTCAAATTTCCTAAACCTTGGGCACATCATAGACAAACTGCTGAAAGCCAAAGCTAAAGAGAAAATCTTGAAAGCTGTAAGTGAAACACACTACATACAGGGAAACAACACAGTGTGCGCCTTAGATAAAGGCACAACGCATGCAAAGTGCTGAGAGAAAATAAAAGTGTGCGAAAGAATGACCTTGGACCCCTATCCTATACCACTTGCAAAAATTAATTTGAAGTGAATTAAAAGTCTTTATGTAAGACCTGACAAGTAAAACTCCTAGAAGAAAACAGAGAAAAAGCTCGTTGACATTGGTCTTGGAAATAATTTTTTGGATATGACACCAAAATCATAAGCAACAAAAGCAAAAATAAACAAGTGGGACTACATCAAACTAAAAAGCTTCTGCACAGCAAAAGGAACAACTGACAAAATGAAGAGGCGACCTACAAATGGGAGAAAATATTTGTAAACTATATATCTGATAAGGGGTTAATCTACAAAATATATAGGGCACTCATACACCTCAACAGCAAAACCCCCAAATGATCCAATTAAAAAGGGGGCAAAGGACCTGAACGTACATTTTTACAAAGGTAGACAAACGGCCAACAGGTACATGAAAAGGTGCTCAGCATCACTAACAAGGGAAGTGTTAGTTGAAACTACAATGAGATATCAGCTCATACCTATAGAAAGGCCATTATCCAACAGACGCGAGTTAGCAAGTGTTGGCGAGGATGTGGAGGAAAGGGAAACTTTGTGCACTGTTAACACAACTTGGTGCAGCCACTATAGACAAGCGCATGCCGTGTCCTCAAAAAAGTAAAAACAGAACTACCACATGACCCAGTAATTCCAATTGCGGGTACGTAGGGAAAGGAAATGAGATCACCACCTCGTCATATACCGTCCTTGTTATGCTGTGGTATGTTCCTTCTGCACTCAATTTGTCGAGAGTTTTTATCATGAAAGGGTGTTGAACTTTGTCAAATGCTTGTTTCTGTACCTGCTGAGATCATGGTATGAGTTTTATCCTTCATCTGGTGTGTATGCTTCTGTGCTCCCCGTCCCCCTCCCCCATGCTCCCACAGTCACATGATCATCGCAGACCTGTTTTCCCTTGGTCATCCACCCGTACTTTAATGAGGCCATATTTTATATACTTCCCAGAAAACGCCATTTTTATCTCAATGATGTCCTGCAGATACCCCTTCAGGTCAACTGAGCAAGTGCTAAGGGATGATCCTTTATCCTGCTTGGAATTCCAAACACAACTGCAAGCTGAAGAATCATGTCTTTTCTAATTCTGGAAAATTACCAGCTAATATATGCTAATATTTCTTCTGCAACTCTCCTTAGACCATGTTACAGCCTCTTGATCCATCCTCCAAGGGCTGCAAGCTCTCTCATCATTATTTTCTTTTTTAATATTTATTTATTTATCTATTTATTTATAGCTGCTTCAGGTCTTCGTTGCAGCACACGAGATTTTTTGTTGTGGCACAAGAGCTTCTCTCTAGTTGTGGCATGCTGGCTCCAGGGTGCACGGGCTCTGTAGATGAGGCACGTGGAATCAGTAGTTGTGGCTCATGGGCTTAGTTGGTTTGTGGCATGTGGGATCTTAGTTCCCTGACCAAGGATCGAACCCGCATCCCCTGCACTGCAGGATGGATTCTTTACCACTGGACCACCAGGGAAGTCCCTCTCATCATTCTTTTCTCTTTATGCAAGTCTCTGGCTGAAGTTCTCAGTACTATCTGCTAATCCATCAGTTCTCTACCTACATCCAGGGTTGTTCTTGTCTATCGAGGAAGTTTTTCTTTTTATTTCAATGACTGTATTTTTCATTTCCAAGATTTCTAATTGTTTTTTTTTCTCCTCTTCTTCTAGATGCTTTGTTCACAGTTTTGTGTTTCTTTGAGTGGGGAGGAGTATTTTGATTTCCGTGTATCTTCATTTCTCTTCTTGCACCTCCTAAACGTCCTTATTTTAGGCTTTATCAGACTATTCTATAAAATCAGTTTCATCTGAAGAGGATCCTAAATATTGAGTTGGATAATTTTTTGATAACATTAGACTTCTGTATGTATTTTGGAATTGGGGGTTGTACGCTCTTCTGAAATAGCATGCTTTTCTTTTTCTTTCTCCCTCTGGGTTCACTGTTTTGTCTAATGGTTTTATGACTGTCTCTCGTGGCTCCAAACCATCTCCTACGATGATGCTTAGGGCTCACTCTGTCTAGGGGACCCTAGAATATTCTGCATGTAGTCACCAGCTGCGGGGCAGGCAGATCCACGTTCAGGTCCCAGCTGCTCTGTGAAAGCTCAGCCCCAAGCAGAGGTTGACTCCCTTTTCCTGCTTGTTTCACACGCGCGTGAGCCCACCCCAGCCCCTGGCCTCAGCCTCCCACCTGCACGGGCCTCTGAATAGCTGTTTCCCCGCCGCCAGCGCCTGAATCCCCAGGGCCACCGCCTGTTTCTAGACCTGGATCTTCTGGCCCTCCTCTCCAATTCCCATCTATTGAGACTTCGTTTCTGGTCCTGGGAGATGTTTCCTTCCTTTGGAGTCCAGCAATGCCTTTTCAGTTTTCTCTTTTCAACGCTCTGGACTGCATCTAATGTACTGAGTTAACCTTGCGGCCGCGTTGAGATCGTATGGCAAACGTACTGCGTCAACTTGACTAAATGTTCAAATCACTTTTTAAAAACCTCCAGAGCATCAGCTGCTCCCAGGTGTCTCCTGTAAGGACCATATGATTGAATTCAGTAAATTTATTCAACACCATGATATTTGTTTTTTAATTGGAGCATTTAGTCCATTTACATTTAATGACCACGTTTGGATTTAAGTCCACCATCCATTGTTCTTTACTTGTTCTTGCCCCCTTTTTCTTTTCTTCTTTTCCTCCTCTTCCTTCTTTTCTGACTTCTTGTTTTTCTTCTCCTCCCTCTCCTCCTCATCTTCCTCATCTTCCTCCTTCTCCTCCCCCCTTCCCCCTCCTCCCCATTCCCCTCCTCCCCATCCCCCTCCTCCTCCCCACCCTCCTCCTCCTCCCCTCTCCTCCTTCTCCTCCCCCTCCCCCTCCCCTCCTCCTTCTGCTTCCCCCTCCCCTCGCTCCTCCCCTCCCCATCCTCCTCCTCCTCCTTCTTTTTCTTCTTTGATTTGCCTTCTTCAATGCCCAAATTAACTTCAACGAGAAGCAGAGTGCCGATAGAGGACAGAGTGCAAAAGGTGTGCTGGGGATTAGTACTGTGAAAGGAGAGGGGAGGAAGTAGCACTGGGGGTGGGGGGGCTGTCAAGCCACGATGCAGATCTGATAAGCCTCCCCCAGCCCAGCCTGGCATGTCAGAACAAAGGCTGCCCCACAGGAGAGCTCCACGTGGGCTGACACGGCTGAGCCCGTATACCACGGCCTTGACCACCGTTCACGGCAGGTCCCCCCGCCTCCCGTGCCTAATCACTGGCCCCACCGTGACGGTGAGGGGGCCTCCAGGGGGGCTACCAGCTGGAGGCGGTCCCCTGCCCATATTTCTACAGCCCTTCAGCAGATCATTCTTCCTTGAAGAAGGATCTGATTCGGCTCTGCGTCCATCACCCGTCGCTCCTGTGCTGCGTAGATCCACATTTCCATCCGCGTGTGGGAAGCGGCTCCTCCGGGGCTTCTCTCCGTGTGGGGAAATGAGCAGGATGAACCACAGCCCCCGTCACGGCTCTAGTCTTGGGGCTGCAGTGGTCGCTGCCTTCTCCCTCCTCCACCATCCGTCCTAAATTCCCCTTATACTCAGCTATCGCCCGTTGGGCTCAGGCTCATCTGGGGACCTGACCCAACCCCAGTTCCCTAGGTTATGAGCCCCTGGTCACCACAGCCTCCTTGGGTTAGGGCCACGGCTCGTACCCATTCCTGGTCATAATTGGAAAAGCAGGTACTGAGAAGCACCCTAGAGGGGCGCCGGAGCCCCACACAAATCCCTCTCCACCCACCTTTGTAAGAGCAGCCCTGCCTCCTCCTGATGCTAAGAGCAACCTACCCCTCTCAGGATGGTGACTCTTTTCGCAGCCTGCTGGCCAAAGAGCCCAGGGTGCCAAGACAGAAGCTGCATCTTGTGATTCAGAGGGACAGACAAGCAAACATCCCTGCTGGGGAAGAGAACCTCCAACCGTGTGGAACCGAGACTTGTAGGAAGGAAAGCAGAATGCCGCCTGGGCCACTGGCATTGATGCTCCATGGGCCTCTCCTGCTTGCACCTCTGGGCTCCCAGGCCCTTGTGTTCTTCCTGTTGAGGACACGGTGCCATCTTCAAAGTCTTCCATGTCCTGGACGATGGTGTCCATCCTTACGGGGCAGTGCATCCAAGTTTGTCGTGCAGGTGTCCACTCAGGCCATCCTGATGCTCCACTGATGTGACGACTTCTGGATGAAACATACAAGTGGGTCTCATGGGCCAGTTCCCGCATCTCCTTTACTATAAAGTGAGTTCCCTGCTCAGAAGCTCTGTCCTGAGAAGGCTACTCCTGTGACTCAGCGATTCTTCAATCCCCGGAGAGTGCGCAGGCTGAGATTCCAGAGCCAGGAAAGTCGAACCCACAGCTGGAAGAGGTGTCTATTTCTGTGCAAACCATTGGCCCTTCCTGAATGAAAGGGGCCGAATGTTGTCAACTTGCTACCAAGTGGCTGGTTGGTCTCCTTGAGGAACAGCGCCACAGGGGTGGCTCGAGGGTGGTCTCCTGTGGGCAGGCTGGACCTTCAGGTGGAGAAGGAGCGAAGCCGGCCCTGGAAAGTAGGAGTCCACAGTGTTGGGTCCCGGCCTGTCCTCCCTCTGCTGCTGTGGCCCATTTCTTCCTACGCCCATCATTTTGGCATTGGCGTGGCCACTGGTGCCAGCCAGCATCAGGTGTTGAGTTATTTTGTCTGCTTGGTTGTTTAGTCCCACTTCTGTCGAAGATGCTGGGCAAACAGGAGAGCCAACACCTTTGCACTTCGTGTCCACTCCCCAGTGCCCACCACGTGCCCACTCCCCAGTGCCCACCATGTGCCTCTGCTCCGAATATTTTTGTCTCTGATGATTCAGTTTCCCTCCTTCTAGGTCCTGGTCCCCACTGGGCACTGAACGTGAGTCTCTCTCTATGCTAAACTCGGGCCACCTCTTCCAAAGCACAAGACCGAGGCTACCACCTGAAGCTCCGCCCGTTGGGGAGAGCTCCCCTGCCTCTGTCCCTTCAAGGCCAGCCCTGACCCTTCAGTTCTTGTGGTAACTGCACTCCCCCCTCCTGCCCCCTGGGGGTTGTGCTGCTACCTGGCCTCTGTTGCTTCAGGGCCCTGGCACCTACTGCATCATGAAGCCATTCCGTGACAGCCACACCTGCTGTTACCCCCGGCCTGCAGAGGAGGCCCTCTTGAGCAGTGCATCCTGGCCGCCGTGGTGAGGTCTGTCCTCCGGGCCCTCTGGCCTCATGTACCGTGTGGATTCCCGCCTGCCCGGGTCCCGAGCCTTTCTCTACCATCTGCATCGCAATTCAGGCATTTCAATCCCAGCCCATTTTTCAACGCGGGCCATTGCCTTTTACAGGCTTCTAAGAGCAAGTCTGTGTCTTCCCCTGGGGTTCTTGACGGGGTGTTGAATTCTGGATCCCCGACTTTATTGCCCTCACATTAATAAACTCCCCCTTATCCAGTCTTAGGTTCCAACCCCCTTGACCAGACCCGAAGAATCCAATCCCGTCCCTGTCGGCCTCCTGTTTCAGGTCCTGGAGCAGGTGATGCTGCAACTTCACCCAGGTTTGAGGCTGGGCGGCAGGGGAGGAAATGGGGCAGCTCCCAAGGGGGCAGCTGTTGCCTTGAGGCAGGAATACCTCAATTGTCTTTGGACAGTAGGGGTGGTGCAGGCCACTTCTACAGACTCAGAGAAGTCTGAGGGCTCAGCTTCTCTATAGGCCTCCACCAAGGGGTCCCCGTCCATGTGTCAGGACCCCAGATTTTCCCAACCGGGGTCCTGACACTGGCATGGAAGATCTGCCTCCCTGAGCACCCGACCATCTTTGTTAACCTTATTTTTTTCTTTTTCATCCACGCCACGCAGCTTGCGGGATCTTAGCTCCCCAACCAGGGATTGAACCCGGGCTTCAGCAGTGAAAGCGCTGAGTCCTAACCACTGGACCACCAGGGAATTCCCTCAACCGTGTTGGAATTGCAGATGTTTTCTCTGTGTGAGGTGAGGGAGTCTGTAAGCTGCTCAGAAGACCCTCTGACTCTCATAATTCTCAATTGTTGGTTAACTGTCCTCAGCTTTTCATGACCCATCTGAAGGGTCTCAGTGCAGCTTAGTAACAGCCATCTATTCCCACTGTCCTTGTAGATATCATTCCCACCCCATCTGGTACATTTCAGCTGCCTAAGGCATCACCCTGGCCACTGTGATTCCCCACCAGAACCAGCTTATCCTTTCAACATACCACTGGCGACCGTTTTAGCCGTCGGACCACCGCCTAAGCTAGTGTCCATGATCCACTCCAGCCAGGAAATGAGCAAGCCAGGCCCTAAACCCCATCTCACCACCTGCTTACCAGGGACATTTCTGCTGCCAAACTGTGCCAGCTGGGTTCTCCAGAAAGCAACACTGAGACCGAGTTAGGAATACAAAAGGCTCACCTGCCTGTGAAGGAAGCGGAGGAGTTAGGTTGCATGGGGGCTGTCAGCCTGCGATGTAGACCCAGTCAGTCTCTTTCAGCCCAATGGGGAGCTGGAGCCCAGGGGCAAAGACTGTTGTTTGGAGAAGCCCCACATTTGGCAGAAGCGGCTAGGCCCTTTGTACCACCGTCTTGCTCAGTGATGGGCTGAGGGCCAGCAGAGCATGACTTAGGCCAGAGTAGACCTTGAAGCAGCTATCAGCTCGAAGTTGTTAGCCAACCCCATTTGTTGAAGACAGCCATCCAGTGCATTCAAGTCCTTTCTGAAGTGAAGCAGCACATCTCTGTTGTCTGCTGCAATCAGGTATAATTCTATTTCACCCATCTATTAACTTCTAGTTCCACATTCTTTTAGTGATGACACTAGAGTACAGCATGCTTCCTTATTAGAGGGTTATTAGTACTTTCAGCTAATTAGATGATGCCAGGGCCTTGAAAGGCAAACTGTTTACCTCCTTCTGCCTTTTGTACTGTAGGCGAAACTTTTTTTTTTTTTTAATTTGAAGTTCTTTAATTCACTAGTGAAATTAGACATCTGCTTATTTGTTTAAAAAAAAAATTTAAATTGTAACACAACATGAGATCTACCTTCTTAACAAAATTTCCCATAGAACTATTGTTGACTTATAGGTCCAACGCCATACAACAGATCGCTAGGGCTTAGTCATCTCATTTACATGGAACAGATGCCCCCTGACTAGTAACTCCCTGTCGCTCCTTCCTGCCGGCCCCTGGCAACCATTCCATTCTTTGATTCTATGAATGTGACTATTTGAGATGCCCCATGAAGTGGGATCATGCAGTATTTGTCTTCCTGTGGCAGGCTTACTCCATTTAGCACGATGTCCTCGAGGTCCATCCGTGTTGTTGCATGCTGCAGAATTTCCTTTTTTCTAAAGGTCAAATAGTACACACACACACACACACACACACACACACACACTCTCTCTCTCTCTCACAGCACGTTTTTCTTTATCTGTCAATGGACATTTATTTCCACACCTTGGCTATTGTGAATAATGCTGCAAAGAAAATGCGATGCTAATATCTCTTCAAGATTCTGATTTCTTTTTTTTCTTTTTTTGGATAAATACCAGAAGTGGAATTGCTGGATCACATAACCTATCTTCCTTCCTTCCTCCCTCCCTCCCTCCCCTCTCCTCCCCTCCCCTTTCTTTCTCTTTCTCTCTCTCTCTCTCCCTTTTTCTTCCTTTCTTCTTCTTTCTTCCCTTCCTTCCCTCCCTCCCCTCTTCTTTCTTTCCCCTCCCTCCCTCCCTCTCTTCTTCCCTTCTCTTTCAACTTCCATACTGTTTTCCATAGTGGTTGCACCATTTTGCATCCCCACCAACAGCGTGCAAGGGTTCCAATTTCCCCACATCTTCAATGACACTTGTTTTTTGATTTCTTTTGATAACAGCCATCCTGACGGTATGAGGCGATATTTCATTGTGGGTTTTTTTTAAATTATTTTATTTATTTATTGGCTGCATTGGGTCTTCGTTGCTGCACACGGGCTTTCTCTAGTTGCAGCGAGCGGGGGCTACTCTTCATTGTGGTGTGCGGGCTCCTTCCTCATTTTGGTGGCTTCTCCCATTGCAGAGCATGGGCTTAATAGTTGTGGCTCATAGGCTCTAGAGCGCAGGCTCAGTAGTCGTGGCACATGGGCTTAGTTGCTCTGAAGCATGTGGGATCTTCCTGGAGCAGGGCTTAAACCTGTGTCCCCTACACTGGCAGGCGGATTCTTAACCACTGTGCCACCAGGGAAGTCCCTTCATTGTGGTTTTGATTAGCAGTTCCCTGATGACTGGTGATGTTCAATGTTTTTCTCATACACCCGTTGGCCATTTGTATGTCTTCTTTGGAGAAATGTCTATTCAAGTCCTCAGCCTGTTTAACTAGGTTATTAGTTTTTTGTTTTGTTTTTTTACACTACTGAGTTGGAGGAGTTCCTTCTATATTCTGGAGAGTAACCCCCTATCGAATACACAGTTCACAAACATTTACTCCCATTCGTAGACTGCCTTTTCATTTTGTTGATTGTGTCATTTGCTCTGCAGAAGCTTTTTGGTTTGATGCAGTACCATTTGCTATTCTTTTTGTTGCCTGTGCTTTTGGTGTCCTAGTCATGAAATTATTGTCAAGACCAATGTCATAAAAGTTTCCCCCGTGTTTTTTCTAGGACTTTTACAGTGTTAGGTCTTATATTTAAATCTGTAATCTATCTTTAAGTAGATTTTTGTGTATGGTATAAGATAAGGGCCCAGTGTCATCCTTTTGCATGTGGATATCCAGTTTTCCCAGCACTATCTTAATTCAAGTATAGTATGATGTTAGGTAGTGTTCTAATTTCATTCTTTTACATGTAGCTGTCCCGTTTTCCCAGCACAAATTATTGAAGAGGCTGTTTTTTCTCCATTGTATATCCTTGCCTCCTTGGTCATAGATTAGTTGACCATAGTTTATCTCTGAGCTTTCTATCCTGTTCCATTGATCTGTATTTCTGTTTTTGTGCCAGCACCATACTGTTTTGATTACTGTAGCTTTGTAGTATAGTCTGAAGTCAGGGAGTCTGATTCCTCCAGCTCCGTTTCTTTTTTTTTCTCTCAAGATTGCTTTGGCTATTCGGGGTTTTTTGCATCTCCATACAAACTTTAGGATTTTTCGTTCTAGTTCTGTAAAAAAATGCCATTGGTAATTTGATAGAGATTGCACTGAATCTGTAAATTGCTTTGGGTAGTAAAGTCAATTCAGTGTTGGTTCTTCCAATCCAAAAACATGGTATATCTCTCCATCTGTTTGAATCATCTTTGATTCCTTTCATCAGTATCTTATAGTTTTTTGAGTACAGGTCTTTTACCTCCTTAGTTAGGTTTATTCCTGGGTATTTTATTCTTTTGGTGAATAGGATTGTTTCCTTAATTTCTCTTTCTGATCTTTCATTCTAAGCATATAGGAATGCAAGAGATTTCTGTGTGTTAATTTTGTATCCTGCAACTTTACTGAATTCATTGATTAGCTCAAGTAGTTTTCTGGTGAGATCTTTAGGATTTTCTATGTATAGTATCATGTCATTGCAAACAGTGACAGTTTTACTTCTTTTCCAAATTGGATTCCTTTTCTTTTTCTTCTCTGATTGCTGTGGCAAGGACTTCCAAAACTATGTTGAATAGTAGTGGTGAGAGTGGACATCCTTGTCTTGTTTCTGATCTTAGAGGGAATGCTTTCAGTTTTTCACCATTGCGAATGTTTGCTGTGGGTTTGTTGTATATGGCCTTTATTATGTTGAGGTAGGATCCCTCTATGCCCACTTTCTGGAGAGTTCTTATCATAAATGGGTGTTGAATTCTGTCAAAAGCTTTTTCTGCATCTCTTGAGATGATCATGTGGGTTTTTGT
The DNA here is from genome assembly GCF_030028045.1 of Hippopotamus amphibius kiboko. Classification (NCBI taxonomy): domain Eukaryota; kingdom Metazoa; phylum Chordata; class Mammalia; order Artiodactyla; family Hippopotamidae; genus Hippopotamus; species Hippopotamus amphibius. Next base: position 128,548,714 of record NC_080188.1, on the reverse strand, counting down.
CCTTCAATTTGTTAATATGGTGTACCACATTGATTGGTTTGCATATATTGAAGAACCCTTGCATTCCAGGAATAAACCCCACTTGATCATAGTGTATGATCCTTTTAATGTGTTGTGGGATTCTGTTTCCTAGGATTTTGTTGAGGGTTTTTGCATCTAAATTCATCAGTGATACTGGTCTGTAATTTTCTTTTTTTGTAGTATCTTTGTCTGGTTTTGGTATCAGTGATGGTGGCTACACAGAATGAGTTTGGGAGTGTTCCTTCCTCTGCAGTTTTTTGGAAGAGTTTGAGAAGGACGGGTGTTAGCTCTTCTCTAAATGTTTGATAGAATTCACCCGTGAAGCCATCTGGTCCTGGACTTTTGTTTGTTGGAAGGTTTTTAATTACAGTTTCAATTTCATTACTTATGACTGATTGTCTTAGAAAGTTATACCTTTCTAAGAATTTGTCCATTTCTTCCAGGTTGTCTATTTTACTGGCATATATAGTTGCCTGTAGTAGTCTCTTATGATACTTTTTTTTTTTAAATCTGCAGTGGATGTTTCCTAATATCTGTCCCCTGGGTTAAATTTGCCCACCTGGTCACAGAAAGCACTCCACAAACGCAGACCTCTCCCCACACAAGGACAAAAGCCTCCTGTCTGGGAAGGGTGATCCAGAATGTATCTCCTCCATGGGCAGGCAAAGCCACAGGGGGCTCCAGGAAACACCAACCCAAGCATGCCCAAGGTCCTGTTCCCAAATCCTTCCTCTGCTGGAAAGGAATGGCAGGTCCCTGAAGGCTATGTGACATGGGGAATGAGTTCTCCCCAGCAGTGCTGACTTTTCTCCTTTCCCTTATCTTTAAAAGGGTGTGAATTACATGTAATAAAATGCATAGGTTATAAGTGTAGAGTTCAATGAGTTTTGACAAACGTCTACACTTGTGTAACCACGATCACAAACAAGACGTATATTTCCATATTCCTTTACCATTCCCTACCGCCTTCTCCTTCAGGAGCAAACAACATTCTGATTTTCTGGACCATCCATCAGTCTGGCCAGTTCTGAAGCTTCGTATAAAGACACACACTACATACTCTGTGTGTCCTGCTCCTTTTACTAAACATATTTTTGAGATTCATACAATGTTGCATTTATAATAGTTCATTCCTGTTTATTGCTGAGTGATATTCCATTCTATTAACATACTACAACCTGCTTACCCATTTTCCTGCTGTTGGGACATGATTTTGATCTTTTGTCAAGAACAAATTGACAATAAACATCTTGTACATCTTTTGTGGACATATATTGAGTTCTACTAGCTCCATGTTTTCATCAGTATCTGGTATTGTTGGTCTTCTTAACTTTAGCCATTCTACCAGGTGGGAAATGGTAGCATTTTTTTTTTTCTTTTTGAGGTACACAAAGTTCAATCATCTGTATTTATACACATATTCCCATATTCCCTCCCTCCCTCAACTCCCCTCTACCCTCCCCGTCCCAGTCCTCCAAGGATGGTAGCTTTTTGTGATTTTAATTTGCATCCCCTAGTGACTAAAGACTTTAAACAACTTCTCATGTTCTTATCAGCGAAGTCTCTTGCCCATTTGTTAAACTGGGTTTCTCACCTCATTTTTGATTTGCACATTTCTATTTTCTGGATGTGAATTCTTTGTCAGGACACGCAGAGATTACTTTTTTCCTGGCAGCCCATGGCCTACCTCTTCATTATGAAGAGCAGAAAAATTTAATTTTGATGGAAGCCCAATTTCTTTTCCCTTTTGTGATTTGTGCTTCATGTCCTAAGAATTCTTTGCCCATTCCAAAGCTGATTAGGTATTTCTGTTTTCTTCTAGAAGCTTGTGTAAATGCTTACATTTTTTGACCTAGCATCTATTTTGTTTTTGGGGGGCATGACACACGGCTTTGCAGGATCTTAGTTTCCTGACCAGGGATTAAACCTGTGCCCTCAGCAGCGAAAGTGCGGAGTCCTAACCACTGGACCACCAGGGAGTTCCCCCTATAATCTCTTTGGTATTAATTTTTGTATACAGTGTTTGATAGGAGTCAAGGTTAATATCTCTCCACACAGATACCCAGTTTCTGGTTGAAAAAACTTTCCTTTCCCCATGTAACTGCCTTGGCAACGTTGAAAATCAATGCACCATGTATTTGTGGGTCGGTTTCTGGGTTCTATTCAATTTCATTGACATATTTCAGGGTCTGCAAACTTTTTCAATAAGGACCGGAGAGTAAATAATTTGGGGTTTGCAGGCCACATGGCCTCTACTGCAACTACTGAACTCTGCCAATGCATCTTGAGAGCAGCCAGTTAGGGGCCAGGTCCAGCAGCAAGCCTGGGCATTCCCACGAGCCCCTCAAAAGTCTCTGCTCCTGTAAGCTTATCAAATGTCATTCTCATGCATACACTCATCTCCTTTAAAACTGTCTTGTTCACCAACAGGCTTTGCCTATTGCTATGCCTGTAACATTTCCATTGTTCTCCTGGCGACTGAACACTCAATGTCTGATGGTCTCCACTCACTGCTGTACTTTGAAATCGAACTGACAAATTCTGAGGAAAAAAAAATACCAGAAAGATTTGATTGGGAGTATACTATAATAACAGCTACTTAACTGAGCATTTACACAATTGAGTATTGTTCTGTTATACAAGGGTGAGTCAAAAATCATCTGCACTCTGGTTACGTTAAAACTTCTGTCGGCCATACTGTCTTATCAGTGCTTTCGTTCAAGGCTACTGTCTCCCCAGTCACTGCTGTGCAGGTGTGAACGTGCTACATCAGTTCACCTGTAGCTGTGGTGTGAACAAAAATGGATGCTCCACTTGTGATTTGCATGAACGAAGAGCAGCGTGCAGTGATTCGTTTTTTGTGGTCTGAGGGTGTGCATGTCCACACACTTCTGCTCACACTGTCAACACTGCAAAAACATCGTTTTGAGGTGGTAAAGCATCCTCCCTATAGTCCTGACCTTGTTCCATCAGACTTTCACCTGTTCGGTCCCCTGAAAGCAGCAGGAAGAGTGAGTGCAGCTCAGCCAAAAACATTTTTTAATGAAGGAATATGAAAGCCTGTTGACAGATGGACAAAGTATACTGAAAAGCAAGGGGATTATGTCAAAAAATGATGTGTCTTTTCTAAAAGTAATTAAAAAAAATTCTACAGCCAGAGTGTGGATAATTTCTGACTCACCCTCGTATGCTGCAATGTGTTACACTTAATCTTCACAACTCTGTCACTTGCTGGCTGGGCGTCCTTGGACAAAACTATTTAACTTCTGTGCCCCTCTTATGTATGTGTGAAATGAGGATAACTAGCTATCTCACAAAATTGCTCTGAAAAAAAATTTAATGCACATAAAGCTTTTAGAACAGTACTTAAGAACTCAATTTTCTGTTAACAGGTGGGGAATTGTACAGGAGAAACAAAACAAAACCACCCAATGCCCTATGTAAGGCAGTGTGAAATACTGTCAGCTGAGTGGTCTTTGCCCTTAAGCATTTATAACCCACCGAGGGCAACAGATTCAAAGGCAACACTGTGTCTGTCAACTGTTCACTAAGTAAGGAGTGACCGATTGGTGTAGACGGTAAGGGCAAAGACAGCATGCACTGAACGCTGAAAGTGGATGGCTGAGCCAAAAAGGCATCAGTAAGGATGGGAACAGGATCCAGAAAGGCGAAACCGGGTCAAAGGAAAGAATGGACACCAGTTAGAGAGTCAGGCATGCAACACAACTCCCGGCCTGTTGCCGTGGTGCAGGAGCAGCACACAATGGACAACAAAGGGGCGGAGCTCTGTCCCAGTAAAACCACCTGCAAACACAGGTGCTGGGCCACACCTGGCATGCGCCATGCTGACCCTGAAGCTGGAAAATGACTAAATCCACCTGACTGGAGTGAAGGCACTTGAATTTTCTGGAGGTACAGGTTGTAAACAGAACCACAGGCTCAAAGCCAGGATTTAGAAAGGCCAGCAGGTGATGTTAGGGGGTTTAGAAGTGAGGAGAGAGATAGTGCTAACATTTATGAAGTGTTTACAGTAAGGCAAGAACTATTCCATTTGCCTTAAGTCTGTGAACTTGTTGCTGTGGTTTCCAGTCCTACGGAGAACACGGCTGAACAAAGAAAAGTCCTCTGTCACACATGGGTGGGGCAGCCTGCGAGTGAACACCAGCCCTGGCCCTGATTGCCCAGGTGTGCACCCCGACTACCACAGGGGGGCCTGGTGATTAGCTGGCTCCAGGAAATGGATAACCACCGGGGTACATATGCTTATGCAAACAGATGGAGGACGAGGGAGACCAAGCAGCAGCGATGTAGCACCACATTCTAAACAGCACTGTGGAACACCTGAGAAATTTTACCTCCAACATTTTTGCTGGGGCTGGATGCCAAAACCCCAGGCTGGGGAGGCGTCACACATGGAGGACAGACACAGCGCAGAAAGGCACAAGCCTGCCACATATCCCCTGAACAGAGCGCACCCGGGCCCTGGCTGCTCCTGCTGTGCGGTACGCGGGCTTCTCCTGAGACGCCGCTGTGTTGCCGGCACAGGGTCTGCATACGCAGCTCGAGAGCTGGTGTCAGGAGCCTGACCCACCGAAACCAACGGTGCTTCTCTCATGAGGGCCTCACACCCTGTCTGGTTATTACAGTCCAAGCAAGGTACAAGAGAAGACTTCTAGAAGCAAAGAATCAGGCTTTATTTTGCTGTCGTTGTTTTAACACAGGTCTGGTATCGTAGACATCTGTTAGTCTTGCATTCAGCATGACCAACCCACAGAAAAGAAAGTAGAAACTCAATGAGCGTGTACTCACTCCTGCCCCAGGGCCGGCACCCTCCTACCCCAACAGCCTTTGTGCTGCCCACCTGTGTCCCCTCCCTGTCACACCAGGTGAGCAGAACAAACACCGCCCCAAGGAGAAACCCCGAGTGCCCTTTCATCAGCAGCAGCGGGGATGAAATAAGACGCGGCGTTTACCTTGGGTGGGGTGGAGAAGCCAAGCAAATCCAGACGGGGCAGGGGCAGCACGTGCACCCCTGGAGCCAGGCTGCTGCCTGCAAAGCTCTCTGCCAGGCGAGACCAGAGCATGCCGTCCACCGGCAGTCCCCGAGGTCCAGGCCACATCAGTCAGCATCCTTGAGACAAGTGAGGACGCCCTGTCCTCTGGAAGTGCTAGGGTCCCGGGGAGAGCACATGAGGACAGTGTCTTCCGCGAGGAGCTCCTGACAGAAAGGGTCCCTGAGGAGGCGTACACAGGGCAGGCACAGCAGCCCTGTGTCTGTCCCAGGGCGTGCTGCTGTCTGTCCCAGGGCGCGCTGCTGTCTGTCCCGCTGCCGGCCCCACTGTCCTTGAGGGCTAGGTCTGCCTCGCTTGGGAAACCTCACCAAGGGTTTCCACACCATTTACAATGGGAAAGTAAATCAGAAATAAGGCATCAGACATTTGACTTTTTTATTTCCATATGCAATGTAATGTTTAGGCACGCTGCTTGGGATGCTATTTCTAAAAAAATCGTTGGCCATTTTTCAGAATATCCTTTTGGTTTTAAATACTGGTCAGGAAAAACAAATGATGTAAAAATACGTGGATAATTTTCTATTACAGAAATGAAAAACTGATTTGCATCTAAAAGTGCAAGAGGTGAAGTAATTTAACCCTTTCACCAGACAATATGGCAATATACAATATATTGCTTCAGCTGTTTGAGAAGGCTGTGATGTATTTTTATACTGACATAGAAAATTATAAATTACATTGAATTAGTATCCATAATCACTATAATATGTACACAAACCAGTTCTAAAAAAAATACACTGGTTTAGAATTTACGAGTGAAAACCTCACAAGGTACAGTAAAACAATTACCATGCTTAGGTGCCAGGTTTTGATTTCTAGTTTAAAAACACTAGCCTGTAAAATGAACGCGCTCTAATTCCATCAGCAGCACGAGCATTTTCCCGCTGACTAGCCTGGTGTGATCTAGGGCTGTTCAGTGCGCAGACTGCTCTGAAATGTTCACTGGTGACGCTTGTTAACAAGGTAAATTTTGGTGAATGGGTTAAAAGGCAGATGAACAACCAAAACAAAACAAAAAATGAAAACAAAAAAAAAATCCAAACCACACGCCATGTACACTCCAAATATTCTAGTGTTTCACCTGTAGGGATAATTGGTTCAAGCAAACGAGACTTTAACAGAACATATGGCTTTACAATAACATCAATTTATCAACTAAGTTGTAGCAATAAATACTTAATCTCTACCAATAGACTTACATTTTTTGATCCGTTTTAAACAATACAGAAAACAGTTACCAATCAAAAACTGGTTATAAAAAGAACACCAAATATTTCTTATGCAAAATCACTTTTGTAAGTTAGAACAACCAAAATAACACTTAGAGGGCATTTCAATCCTACAATTCCTCGCCAACCTGGAAGAAAAATGAATTCAGAATTTTGTACAAGGTGAAAAATGTATGAAAACTGCCTAATACTTTGGTCACACTAATAATTGTCAAATAGTTATGTTTCAAATACAATAGATCTGTGTATTCACTTTTATAAAACTATTCTTACAGCCATTTTTAACTATAGTATTACTACTATTATTACATGGGTGGCAAGATCTTATTTCACAGGCTACCCATTGTTTAGAACAATATAAACATACGCAAAAGTTCTTGGTATTTGTCAATGTGCAATATTTGTACACGTCTGGGATTCTCTGTACACGTCTTAGACTCTAGAATAGAAAGGTTGCTGGTCCTGATCCCTTGCAGAGTGAGTGCAGCGGTGGCGGCGCGGGGCCCCGACGCAGCCCGAGCCCGCGGGGGCGCCTGCGGTCCTCGGTCAGCAGCAGCGCAGCAGCAGCGGGGCGCGCATCATACGGGGCCGTTAACCGCCGCGTCACCGGGCACGCTCGGCTGCTCAGTCCTGCGGGGTGAGATGGACCTCTGAGGACTCACAGCAGACACGACCCCGCGCAGCTCCCCGAGGGCGCGGAGCGTTTGACTACCGTCTATGCATGACCAGCACAAAGCCTGCCCTCAGCAGTTACTTCAGGGAATGCTTCTTAAATGAATTTTCCTAAAGCTCAGAAAATCTAGCTGAAGAGCTCTAGTTTCAGCTTCAGCTACCTAAGCATTTAGCAAGGGCTGCGGAGGAGCGGGGGCTCCAGAACCACCCTGCCTCAGCCCCTCAAAGGCACAGGGACAGCCTGGTCGGTGCTCACCCCTCTTCAAAACAGCTTTTTCTCTGTTCCCTACGTTGCAATCCACGTAAAATTTCACTTGAAAAAAACAGGATTCTGCTACTGGCGGGGTGGGGGTGGGGGACAAAAGAAAACTTGGTGACAGGACCAACTGTGAGAAAAGAGGTGTGCACTTCAGCAAATGCACTCCCACGGAGCAAACGTCAGGGGTAACGCTGGGGGTGGGGTGGGGGGATACGACAGGAACAAAGTGGTTACAGGACACCCAGGACCTCCCAGCCAAATGACAGCCTGAACAGGTAAGACATTCTTGGTGAAGTCACCTACAGCTCATGAAGGAGACTCCAGAAAGGATGCTCAGAGCTGAAACTGGGAAGCACACGTACTCTGCAACTAGCACGCAAACTTCACAGATGCTTCAGACCCTGCTAGTCCTAACGGAGACCCACGAAGTCAGCTCCACACACACACGGCAGACTCGACCCACCTTCCATGGTGTCTCAATACATCACAGAGACACAGGCACAAGCATTCTGGAACCAGACATAACCAGCACACGCCCTGCCTTCACCACTTACAAGCTGTGTGGTCTTAAGCAAATTTCTTAACCTCTCTCAGCTCAGCTTTTTTCTCCTGTAAAAGGGGGACAACAGCCCCCTACAGAGCTTGTGGGGGGCGTGTCACCCTGCCTCTTCCTCCCCAAACCTCCACTAGAGCCAACACACACAAGCAGTTCTTGTAATTAATTTGTTTTATACACACAAAAATTTTTAATTACAAAAGCAAACCCCTCATGCTAGCTGTAATTTCCAGGCAAGAAACAAAAGCGGGGCTTGCTGCGCCAGGAACACACAGGTCTTCCCACCAGTGAGCAGAGAGTGCCCCCTGCTGGTTCCCACTGGTTACACTGCCCCTAAAACGCCTAAATTTAGGGGGGGCCAGGTGAGAGAGCAAGTACCTCTCTGAAATGGCTTTAAAGGTTACTTTATTCCCTATGGAAGGAATATACAAACTTGGATATATTTAATCAAAAAAGTTCACTCTGGGCGGCGCTGAACAAAGGCCCTTTTGGTCCAAGGGCAAACCCAGGGTGGCCCTCGGGGCTGGGGCTCTGGCTCGGCCAGTCCCTCCAGACCACCGGCTCAGTCTAAGCAAAAGCTGACTATAATGTCACATTTCAAATCCCTTGGCTCTGGAGGTGGGATTTTCACACTTCATCCGGACAAGACATATACACGTGGGTGAGTCAAAATCAAAACCAAAGAGGACTCATCTACGAGGTGAGAATATTTAGCCACACATGTGAAAGGGTCTCCAGGAAAGCCCTCCTGTGCGTCACGTGCACACATCTGTGGGAAACGGGCACTAGGAGCCGCTGGTGCCTGGCAGCCGGGTGACCTCGGGGTGGAAGAAGCCCAATCCTGGAGGGGCTCAGTATCAGGCTCAACCTAGTGCCTCACCAAGAAAAGGGAGCAGGGAGGACACGCCGGCACGAGAGACCCGGCCCCAACAATTTCTCAAAGAGCCACTGACGTTACTGAACCTCCAAAAACCAGTCGGTTTTCAGCTTCTGGGGCAGGACATGAACTGTTCCGTCTAAGTTCTCAGCTCAGCCACTCTGATTATCACATGGAACCAAGAAAACACCACCGTGCTAACAAGTCACCTGAGGACAAGTGTCATGACCCCCCACCCCCCCACCCTGATGCCAACTTCCCTCCCAGCTCCCAGGAGGCAAGGACAGAGCGGGGCCTGGGCAGGGTGGCAGGAAGTGGGGGCTTACCTCTGCTCTGGGCTGCTGCTAGGGGGCCGGGGGGCCACAGGCTTCCCCTCTGCCGCCTCTGGGCTCTCCTCCACATCTTTACAAGCAGCATCTTGAGAGGTAGACAGTTTTCCTTCCTCACTGCGGTAAAGAGGACGACAGGCAGCATTAGGCGCCCGGGCGGCAGCACTGGGTGGAGGACGAGGGCGCATGCAGATGGCGCTGGAAGTCATGGCGGCCATGGGTCCAAGCCCCGGGGCGGAGCATGCTCGGGGAGGGGCCACAGGGACCACAGACACGACTGGGGAACCACGGAAGGGAGGACCACACACAAGTGGGAGCCGAAAGAGGGACAATGTAATGCGGCTGGTATCTGGTAAAGAATGGTCCCACTTCACTGTACATACCGATAGGATTTCAACACTCTGAAGCCAAGTGTGCAAAACAGAAAAAGAAATGTACAAGAGTTTCAGAATACTCCTATAAATGAGGTATTTGGGGGAATAATATGTCCACGACTGCACATAAGCAAAACTGCAGACTCGGTGAAGGTGTCAAATGAACCTGTTTGAAGGAACGAGTCTTTAGTTAAAGATTTTTGCCTTCAGGGCCGAGCCCCCCATCAGCTTGCTGACTGATGTCACGTGAGCAGGAGGCCACACGGCCTGAGCCAGGATGGACTTCTCGAGCTGTCCGCCAACAGTGCGTGAGCAGGACGAACCATACAGGGAAAGAGAGGCAGGACAGTGGCCAGAAAGGCAGAACCAGGTCCTAAGGGGTCAGAGGGCTTGGGGAAGCGAAACGTTGAGAGGATGACCTTCCCCATCTAAGGCTCTTGGTGGAGAAAGACAAGCAGCCAATGCTTTCAACTGTTTGTGGGCTGGAAATGCAGATTTTTGCCTATTTTCTCTGGTGTTCCTATTGTGACACAATTCAAGATGGCACTAAACTGAGCTTAAGGGCAGCTAAAGGTTCCCTTTGGGACGGTCCATCATTCTCAGCGCTGGGTCCTATCCCAGATTTGCTTATGAAAAGCCTCACTTGACTTCTCGGTGGCTTTCAGGTGGGTCTGGGCAACATATGAGGAGGAAAGTGAACAGAAGCCTAGGTCATAACTCCTCATAATCTACCCCCTTCTCCACTCCCTGCACACCAAAGCAACTACCCAGATGTGTTCAACACACATTACTTTCATTCTTGTAAAACGTACAGTCCTTACACACGTGTACTTTGAGACAAAGGACTGGCCTTGAACTGCAGGCCTGCCTGCATTTAGCACTGTGCCCGCACAGCCTGCAGGACCGTCTGGTTCCTGCTGACTGCAGCACCGCACCCCACGGCGCACACCTCCCGTTTTACTGCAGCTCCCACAGCGACCCGCGCCTCCGTGCACAAGCTGCAACGCCGTTGCCACTGTCTGCTGGGGCCCCCGGGGACCCGCTTGGGCATTTCTCAGGGCTCCACACCCAGGGGTGGAAGAGGCGTTCCCCACAACAGCGTTCCTGCAGCTCCACAGCCCCAGTGATACTCAGTACTCCCCACCTTCCCAGCTCCTGCCAGTCTAACAAGGGGTGTCTGGTGATGAGTGAGTTCTGATTCCCTCTCCTCAGTTTGCCCCTCTGGGTTTCCCTGTCTGTAAACCGGCGAAGGATATTTTCTGCCCATTTTCTGATTTGGGTTGTCTATCTTTTCCTTACTTGTTTGAACACTAAACATTAATTTCTGACTGATTTAGAACTGTAAGCTTCCCCCCTTAATTTGCCATTTGCCTCTTAATTTTGTCTACAATACTTTATCAACCAGAAATTCTTAACTTTGATGTAATGCAATTCTATTCTTTGCATGAAGTTTATGCTTTTGGCAGTTGTTTTGTTTTGAAAATAAGACCTTTTCGGCCCACAGGTCAGGATACACTGCACTTTCTTCTAACTACCATGAGCCTTTGGCTGCATCACTTAACTCCAGTATCTCATTTTCCTCATCTGGAAAGTGGAGTGATAACCACGGTACTTAGCTTACAGGGAGCTTGAAAGAAATAAACAAGTTAACACATGTGAGACATCTGGTCCAGTGCCTGGCACACAGGAGGCGCTGCACACGTGCTCCTGCCCTCGGAAGCGTCCAGGCTTCATTTGTTCCCTGGAGTGAGCCAGCCTCTGGCCCGCACTACCTGCTGCACCACCCACCCTGGGACTGAGCTCCCTACCGCCACACCGGCCCCTTTAACTATCTGCGTGCTAGTATCACACTGTTCTAATTATTTTGACTCTGCAGCATGACCAGTATCTGCCAGGGCAAGTCTCTTCTTTAATCTTCTTATGGTTCTCTAAGCAATTTGGGAAACCTTCTATTCCACATGAACTTTAGAGTATGTTTATCAAGTGTCTGTTATAAATCCAACTGACACCGTGACTACACCTGCACTAAACTCGCAGGTTGATTTGCGGGTGGCGGGCGTCTCTGCAGTACTGAGCTGTCCTGTCAGAGTGGGATGGCCTGCACTTGTCCAGATCTCCTCCTGTGGCTGCTTTTATTAGCACTTTTGAGTTTTCTCTATAGATATCTGGGTTAAGATAATTCTTAAATAATTTATACTTTGATGCATTGTGTGACTGGTCCTTTTCTTTTTATTATACATACACCCCAGCTGCTTATTACTGATGTAGAGAAAGGTTACTGACTTTTAAAACTGCTCTCCTACACAGCGGCTCTGCTGAACTCTTCCTAGTTGCAAGTTTGCTACTGACCTAGATGTAGCTGACCCTTATTATCTGCAAATAATCAGTTTCATCATTTCCCATCTCATCTTTACCGATACCTCTATTTCTTTCTCCTTTCCTCTTAACACTGCCCAGGACTGCCTATACAGGGGCAGTGACAACGGGTATCCTTACCTGTTCCTTACATTAAAGTTCATGCATCTACAATGTCTTCATTAAGTATGCTTTCTGGTGCAGTACTTTGGTATTTAGCTTTTATCAAGTTAAGGAAATTCACTTCTCTTCCTGCTTTGCTCAGAGTTTTAATCATATATAGCTATTTTCAAAAGCTTCATCAAAAACATCAAATGACTTTCATTCTATTAACAGGCAGTGAATCACATGGGCAGATTTTCTGATGCTGAACCATCCCTGCAGTCCAAGGATGAGCTCTAACTGATCATTGTGAATTATTTTTAGTATACTGTTGGGTTCAGTTACCAAATATTTCTATCGAATTTTTCCATTTAGTTTGCTTGTAAGTGACATAAGCGGATCATTTTTGTAATTATCCTTATCTGGTTTTGGAATTAAGATTTCACTGCCTCATAAAAAGATCCAGGCAGTTTCTGCACTTCTTCTATTTTCTGTAACAATTCAAGATAGGAATTAGTAGATTAACATGCATGGAGGGACTTCCCTGGCGGTCCAGCAGTTAAGACGCCACGCTCCCACTGCAGGGTGCATGGGTTCGATCCCTGTCCAGGGAACTAAGATCCTGCATGTTGCCAGGTGCGGCCAAAACAAAAACAAAACCAAAAAACCACCACACACAGCGCAGCACCGAATCCCTCCTGTCACTGACGCCGTGGTGACAGGAGGCTGAGGCTGACCCGTGAGCCTGTGCCTTGCTTTCCTCCACAAATAACGGCTGGTTTGTATCCTTTGCCAATTTAAAAGAGTTATTCTTAGATTGCTGCCTCTTCCTCTGACATTAGGTTCCTCCTATATCCTGCTACTGCATGTTTCTTTGCTGGTTACAGCTTGTCTTTTCATTTTATTGTGTCTTTTGGAATCCTAGAAATTAAATAAAGTCAAATTTATCAATCTTTCCCTTTATGGTCTGGCTTTTTTATGGTTAAGAAATCCCTTTTCACGAAGTTGTAAGATACTCTCTTATGCTGTCTTCTGAAAGCTGTAGTTTTGCCTTTCATATTTATGTTGAGAAAGAGATTTAATTTTGTTTTTCTCCAACATGGATAATCACTATTTATTAGTCCCTTCTTTCCTCACCAACTTACGTCACTCTAACATGCACGAGGGTGAGGCAAAACTTATCCGCACTCCAGGTATATTAAAACTTCTGTCAGCCGCACTATCTTATCAGCGCTTTCCGTTCAAGGCTACTGTCTCACCAGTCACTGCTGTGCAGGTGTGAACGTGTTACATCAGTTCATTTGTAACTGCAGTGCGAGCAAAAACGGATTGCCCCACTTGTGATTTGCATGAGCAAAGAGTAGCGTGCAGCAATTCGTTTTTTGTGGTCTGAGAGTGTGCATGTCCACACACTTCTGCCCACACTGTCAACACTCCAAAAACTTCATTTTGAGGTGTTAAAGCATCTTCCTGTATAGTCCTGATCTTGCTCCAGTGGACTTTCACCTGTTTGGTGCCCTGAAAGCAGCAGGAAGAAGTGAAGACAGTGGTGCATTCGGGGCTCGCAGCTCAGCCTAAAACATTTTTAATGAGGGAATACAAAAGCTTGTTGACAGATGGACAAGTGTATTGAAAAGCAAGGACATTATGTTGAAAACTGATCTGTCTTTTCTAAAAGTTAACTGAAATAAATTCTACAGCCAGAATGCGGATAATTTTTGACTCACCCTCGTAAGTGTAAGGGGTCTGTTTGCACAATTCTGTGCCGAGGTCACACACATCATCTCAATAATAACAAGTCTTGCTACCTAATGTGGTGAAGCCCCCTCACTCTTCTCTCTTTAACGTGATCTTGCTTGCTATTCTTGGCTCCCGCTGGTCTTCTCTGTGAATATCACAATTGGCTTCTCCCTTTCGTACAAAACTCCACTGGATTTTGATCAGAAATATGTTCATTTTATAGATTAATAAGAAATGCCAAAGATATCGTCCCATTAGCAAACATGGTACACCTCCCTATTTATTTAGGCTTTTGTTTTTATCTTGCAGTCTTAGTTAGAGACAAAGTTTAACTCCCTGTTTAAAAAGGGGAGGGACACATCTAAGACATTTTGCGTTGGTTTATGAGATGCAATTGATTTGTGGGTGTATCCAATAAACTTGTTAAACTTCTCTCATAATTCTAATGTTTACCTATAGATCCCACTGGAATTTTTTATGTAGAAAATTATAACCTACAAACAAACAATAACCATTTTATTTCTTTCAAATCTGTATACCTTTTATTTACTTTTATTTCATGCTGCAGGTGCCAAGTCCAGCAGCACAGTGCTGAAGAGAAGCAGTCACTGTAGGGCGTGCTGTCTGGGTCATGTCTTTGAAGGGAATATTTCTTCAAACTAGTGCTTCGCTGTTAAGAATAAAACCTGTGGCAGACTTTCAGTAGACACTTTCATCAGTAGCTACTTTCTATTTCTAGGTTGCTAAATAGTCACAAACAACTTTAATTTTTATCAAATGCTTTTTTGTTTGTCTATTTAAAGTCCAAAAGGTTTTTATCCTTGTATCTGGGAATTACCTTCAACAATCTTTACAATGTTATAATATCCTTATATTCATGTGATACATCCTTGGTCATGACTTAAAGACACATTGCTGGATTTGGTTTGCTAGCTTATAACTTCCAAGTGCTTCAAATATAGACCCACACATGAAATTAGCCTACAATTATTTTTTCTTTCATGCTTTGCTTGTTTTGTGTTGACTTCATGAGTTGGGAAGCATTACTTCTTGTGATCTGACCCCTGTCTGTGTAAGATGGAGACCAAAGCTCTAAGCACTGGTTTAGTTGCAGTCTGTAGGTTTTGATAGAATGTTTTCATCATTCTTTCAGTTTTAAGTTTTTAATTTTCATTATGATTCCTTTTTTGACCCATGAGTTTTTAAAAGTGAGGTTAATTTCCAAATGTGTTTTTTTAAACCTGTCATTTTGCCACTGAATTCTGCTGGCTGCATTGTGTCTGGAGAAAATGACTTGTATAACACTGAACCCTTGGCTTAGATGGTCCAAGCTGTGGAGCCTGCATCCAGTGCAATTCCTATTATGGCGAGAGATTTGTCAGTTTTTCATACTCATGTATTTTGAATCAATTAGTCTTCTGAACCTACAGTCTTCTAAACACTATTAAAAGGGGAGGGGTGCAGACACTTAGGGACCCAAATTCCATCTCTTCGTTAAGATTTAATGAATTTAACGTAAAGATGTCAGGCTAATGTCTGAGCCCACTTTGGAATCAAATTAAAGATGTTAGTATTTGTGGTTTCTCCCCCACCACCCTCCCAACAACCTGAAGCTGCCAGTATGAGGTAGCCCTGGTTACCTTTTGAAGACCGCAGTTTCTGTCTTGGCATCTACAGTGAGGCTGAGAGTTTCCTTCACGCCGCCATTCATCACTGTCTCAGTTACCTTGTCTGTACTTTCTGCATCCTCCTCTCCGTCAGAGCTGGCTTCCATGGCCACACTGCCTGGCGCTGGAAAGAACACACGGCTGACCGTCAGAGACACCTGTGCACCTGGCCACCCAACGTCCCCTCTGCTGCTTGAAGAAGAGAAGTGAGGTGATGTGCCTGCTGTTGCCTCTTCCCGATGCCCACGAGGGAGGAGCTGCGTGGGGCCCCCGCAGCACAGGATCAGCACGTGCCCTAACCCCGGTCTCCCCAGCTACCCGCACCCCCGACTTCCTCCCAGAAGACAGTCCTGTCCCTCGTGTTCTCCAGCTCCCAGCACAGGAGAGTGGGCAGCCATACATTCTACACCACAACCCACCAGAACCCAGTTCACAGTTTATCCACGTATCCTTCTCATTCGTCCTCCTCCTCTCACTTGGCCCACACTTGGGTCCTATTCTTTTCTTTTTTTAAAGTTACCTTTTTGTGGCTCCCTGTGGGTTACGTCTTTGCTCTACGGGGGGAACCGTGTGGTGCCCTGGTTATGCGCGTACACTCTCACATCAGGCTTCCTGAACTCACACCCAGCCTTGCCACGTGCCAGCCGCAGAGCCCGGGGCAAAGCACCCAACCTGTGCCTGAGTCTTCTTATCCACAAAATGGGGATGTTTGAACCTACCTGTAGAACCGCTGAGGGATAAATTAGGTCATCTACAGACAATCTTTAGAAGAATGACAAAACACTAATTTCTGGGTTTATTAATTTTCCAGAAATAAATTTTCACAGCCCCTCGGTTCCTGTGCTCTCTACCCATATCCTCATTTCTTTGTCTAAGGACTGACATACGACCAATTCCCTCTTCTCACCTCTTCACTGACCTCCGCCCTCTCCCCTCACTTTCCACACCCTTAACCAGGTTGAAAACAGTTCAAGGCCTATGCAAGGAACAAGTGCATATTTTGAATGGGACAGCAACTGGATACCCTTGACCATTTCATCTGTTCATAAAGGTGGGAAGAAGATAAACAACCACAGAGCCTGAAATGTGCCCAGACACACACGTGCACCAAGAAAGCAAACTCCAAGGGACAGAAGAACTGGGTGCAGGCTAGGCTTGGAGCGCACAAGACTAGTTCTGGTTTTATTCACCCTGGGTGCTGCAGGCTAGGCCGTTCATCCTCTCTGGGCCTGTCTCCTTTCCTGTCTTAAGGGGACTGAATGACTAGTAACTTAGTTCCCTTCCTCCTTCTAGGATCAACATGCTGTGGTTCTGGAATAAATACACAATTTCTTTTCATCAACAGCCCTGAGCACATCAGACCCACCAACTCATTTTCCTGGGTCCTCTGAGCCTCTTGAACTTTTTTAAAAACCTGCTTTGCAAAGACAACTTTTCAGATCTAGAAAACGCAGCCTAAAGTTAAAGTGTGAGCAACCAGCACAGGAGCGGCCCACAGGCGGTGCCCCGGGGCTCTCTGCACCCACCTTCTGGCTGCACTGCCAGCGCAGCCACACTGGGCGTCAGAGGGTCCACTGGCTCAGTGCTGGTTTCCATTTCCACTGGAGAATTACTCCTTAAAGAATCTTTTGTACTTTTAGAAAAGAGAAAATTCAGAAGTTAGCAGTGGGAAATAGACCTCGGTTATCATCATCTGCAAAAACACTCTGAGCATCAGTTCCCATCCCACTGGGGAGACAGAGCTGGTTACAGACTCCAGGGACACACAGATCTACGCGCGGATGGCACGCTGGGAGTGGCAGAGGAGTGTGGGTGGGTAGATACTCCGCTAACTTAGCAGGGCAGTCACGAAGGGACTTAGAGGTTCTAGACAGTTTCAAAATGCCCCCAGCCCCTCACAGTCACACAATCACCATGTCCCAGGGCTGGGACAGCAGTGCATACATTGTACGATATGAACTGCATCTACAGTGCCATTTGTACAAAAACCCTGATCACCTCAAGCCAAACTGCCCAAGGGGCTTGGCTCTCTTAGTGATATTTAATGTGCACAAGGGCTTGTAAAGGGAAGCAAGCTGCTTCTACAACATTCTCAAGTAACCGGAAAAGCAAGAGGTGGAAACTTGACTGTCCTGTACTGCAGCGAAGTTGATGAAATCACTCATCATATTTTGGAGACGTTTTCCATACATCTCACTTTTACCTCTGAATAACAGCTCACCGTCATTATTAGAGTTGCTATAAAGCCTCCTCCTTGGTTTGTCTACAGAGGTAACTGCTAGTTCATAATAGTTTGTGTTCTTATTGTTTCCATTACCAGTGACTGTTCAGAAACATCACTTGTTAGAATAAGGAAAGCAACAAAGTCTTTCAATGGGGTGGCGGAGATTGATTTTTCTTCAGTAGATGAAATAAATCAATGTTAAGCAAATCAAAGTAAGTCTGACAAGACATGACATCCACGGTTAATACTCAAATGCTGACAATATTACTCAGGAAAACTACAAAATGACAGTTTGCTGTTACTGAAAATTACAATTAACAAGACGGAGAGCCACACCTGTCACACCCCTTAATTTACAGCACTAGACTAGCTACAAATGGAATACAAGTTCATGTTACCTAGAAGTTCGAGATCTACTCCTCATTTTCCTGTAACACTCCACACTGAGCTGCCTGCCAGGAATTCCTTGGCTTTGCCTCGCTCCCAAGCCTGCCCTGACCTTCGTCAGCACCTGCTGACAGACTTCCTGGCCATATCTCCTCAGCCTACCTTGTTATGACCTACCCCTTCCCCAGTTCATCCTGGATGAAAGGAAGGAGAAGGAGGGCTGTTTCCACTGTAACTCACAGCTATGTCAGTATCTCCCCCTGTTGATTTTCAATCTTGTTTAAGGCACTATATTCAACTTGGAAGAAAATCAAGCACAAAACAGTGTCAACAGCACACCCAGGTGAGCCCCGTTCTCATGTGGAAAGCTTCAGCGAGCTGGCGCACGCGCTCACCTCAGGGAAGACGTGAACTCTGAGAAAGAAGCCCAGCCTGTCTCCTTCGTCGGCATTGGCTCCTCTGTGCTCCAGACGTCAGACCCCACAGAGTCTAAGGGAGCACCGTGCGTGGTCTCCATGGGGACATCAAAGTTGGCTGACCAGCTGGGTGCTAAAAAAGAGGGGAGGAATTTCACTTTGAGGAGACTTCAGTATTGTCAAAGTATTCTCAAATAACACAAGTAGTTTTCAAAAACAGATATGCAATGATAAAAAAGAAAAGACCACAGCTGTGGGACAAAGGGTATGCTAATACACTACTGGTAGAAGTGGACACGGCACATACCCTCGGAGGGCAAGTTAATGGTATCCATCCTACTATAAACCTGGGTGCTTCCTCTGACCCCTTAGCAACTCCTCTTTCTATGACCTTTTTTCCAAGAGAGATTATTACACAAGAATACAAAGCCACACATAAAAGAATGTTGATGTTAATTTCTTAATTTTGACAAATGTACCAAGGTCATATTACTATCGGGAGGAAGGTGGGTGAAGGGTATACAGCCACTCCCTGACAATCTTTCCAGCTTTTCTGTAAATCTAAAATTACTCCAAAATAAATAGTTTATTTTTAAAAAAAAGCATGTTGGCTATTCAACCGCAGTAAACTGGAAACAACCTTAATGCTTCCCAACCCACATCCGGCCCCACTCCACACTCACACTACTTTCCATGGCCTCCCGCAGCCCACTACCTTAGCACAAGCAGCAGTAAGGCTCCCTAGGACAGTAAGGAATCTATAGCTGGTCTCTGTCCCCCACCCCCTCAAAGTCCTTGGAATCTCTGAAGCGACAAAGTTTTTTTGTAGGCTAATGAGATGACTGGTGGCTCCTGGATAACCTCAGGATGGGGGGGGGGGGGGGGGGGGGCAGGGGGGCGACTGATTAGACGAATTGGAATTTTCAGCCCTCCCTGCCCCTCCCCCAACCTTCTAGCAGGGCAGAGGGGCTGAAGTCGAGGTAATCATTAATGATCAATGATTGAATCAATCATGCCCACTTAATGAGGTCCCCATGAAAACCCAAACTGCAGGGCTTCAGAGCTTCTGGGCTGGTGACAGAGGGCGGCATGTCACAAGCTCCACGGGGACAGAAGCTCCTGTGCTCAGGACCCTTCCAGACCTTGTCCTATTGATCTCTTCATCTGGCTGTTCATTTGCAGCCTTTCAAATATCCTTTGGGATAAATTAGGTAAAGTGCTTTTCTGAATTCTGTGAGCAGTTCTAGCAAATAATCAAACTCAAAGAGGTCACGGGAACTCCCACTTTATAGCCAGCTGGTCAGAAGTACCAGATGGGGGATGGGGACAGGGCAGCTGTCTTGTGGGACTGAGCCCTTAACCTGTGGGATCTGACTCTAACTCCAGGTAGTTAGTGCCTGAACTGAGCTGCACAGGACACCCAGTTGGTGTGGGAAACTCACACATTTGGTGTCAGAAGTGAAGTTTTGAGAGTAGAGAGGAGTTTTTTTCTCGTTGGCTTTCTAGGTCCTGCAGGCACAGGAGTGCGTTCAGAGGTGGGAGAAGCAGGGCTGCAGGGGCGCTGCTCCCTGTCTGTGCGGCTCCTCTCAAGCTGCGGTTGGGGTCCAACCTGCCGGTCTCTGTTTAAATGTCGCCACCTGAGATGTGTCCCTTCAGATGAAATCAGGCCTGTTTGTTCACTCTCACCACACACCACGCTGGTCCTTCACAGGACTCAATGCTGAATCCCCAAGTCCTTGCTGGGGATAAGCTGGGTGTGGGGACCACTGTTCTTTACCAGGGATGTTTTCTCTCACACTCTGCAAGCCCCAGGCTGTAAGGAAGGAATGCTAGGCTAGGGAATCTGCTACCTATTTGGGGATTCTCCTAGAGATAAATGACCGAGAAGTACCTGTGTGTAACAGAAGTGTTCCAATTTTACAGACACACCTTACTGTGACTTTGGGCAAGTTATTTAACTCCCCCTAGCCTGGGTTTCCTCATTTATTCAGTTCAAATAAGACCATCTACTTAGTCCTGAAGGTTAGATGAGACCTGCATCCAGCAGGTCCTGAACTCGGGCTGGTCCTATGCCTACTGCACTGCGATCTGCGTGCGCACACGACCAGGCACCCCTGGCACCGAGGAAGAGTGACATCGAGGTGTCTGAAAATCTCACCTGCAGCCTCAGAAAAGGCAATCTGACAGGCATCTTCACCTGCCCACCACATGCAAAGTCCTGGACTCATTCCATCCAAGTCAAAGTTCCACTTCATAACTACATCAAGCTACACAAAAATGACTTTCCTGTTCTTATCATTCTGGGATATTCTTTCCCAGATTAGCTCCCCAGAATTAGTCTAATATTAGAAACTCTTCTCAACAGTCCAGAAAACCTCTGAAAGACGCCAGAGAGACTGCTGGGGATGGCGGAGGCTCTCAAAGTCAGGGGGTGAGGCAGCTCAGAGCCCTGGAGAGGAACATCCTCCACTCCCCGGCCCCACCTCGACTCCTGTTGACCTGCCAGCACAAAGGAAGCCTTTCCCAAAGAGCAGCGCCAGGAGGGCTGAGACCTGTGAGGGCGACCGCACCCCACAGAGTAAGGGTGAACGTGACCTTCACCCGGGATGTTCCCCCACTGTCCCCATACCCAGCTCCAGAGTCACCATGACAGCAGTACTGAGTCACACCAAGGGTGTGGTCTCTCTCCAAGTCACTCATCGCCCACTCAGCGACCTCAAAGAGCCACAGCCTCTGAAATATTATTCAGCCTTAAAAAAGAATAAATCCTTGCCACACGCTCCAATGTGGCTGAACCCAGAGGACATCATGCCAAGGGAAACACACCAGTCACACAAAAACAAAACCTCTGAGAGTCCACTTAGACGAGCTTCCCTAGGAGTCAAATTCACAGAGACGGAGGCAGAGTGGTGGCTGCCAGGGGCCAGGGCAGGGGGAACAGGGAGCGGTTGTTTAACGGGTATAGCTTCAGCTTCGCACGACAAAAAGGCTCTAGAGGGTCTAGTGCACAACAGTGTAAATATGCTTAACACTACTGAACCGTACACATGCACGCGCACACACATATCCTAGAGCCAGAAGATCAGGGTCTGTCTCTTTCTCCCTGCTGTCCGGTCCCTGTGCTGATCAGCTCCTGCCGTTTCTCAAGTGTAATAGTGAGTCTCTTACTGCTTTTCCTGTCTCCAGTGTGCACTTTCTAATCCAGCTTTCACACTGCTGCCAACAGTGATCATCTCCAAACAGATCAGATAGTGCAATTCTCAGTAAAACCCTCAGGGGAGGACTACAACCATCACAATAAGGTTCTCGTTCTGGCCTCTGGCCTCGTCTCCCACCACCTCACCCCTTTCTTGAGCTGTTTTATTAAACAGCTTGTGGGGGCTCTGCGCCTTCATATGGTTGTTTTCTGTGCAAACTGACTAATCCCTATTTGTCCTCATCACACATCCCATCCTCTGGGAAGTCTGCAGATGCCCAGGGTGAGCCGGGCTCTCCCCCTGCAGCTCCCCCAGCCTCTGTTCCCATCACAATGGACTGTCAATCTCTGCATTTCCTCAGCAGACTCTAAGCTTCTGGGCAGGGCCTGTGTTCCAGCTCCTGGCACACAGGGAACCTGACACAGGCCTGTTGATTTGAACTACATCACGTCCTGGTGAAGAAGGTGAGCTGGGGGAGGAGTGAGAGGACAGAGCATCTGTATTCTCTGGCTCCCCGTTTTCGAACCTATAACCCATAGGGTCTGCTGAATTACTGCTAAGCTCTGAGGTCATGATGAGGTTGAACCTGACCTTCAGATCTGGGTTTCAGCCTCTAGAACTGAGTCATAAAGGCCTTTCTGGCTAACAGGAGGCACTGTCAGCCTTGAGGAAAGCCCCAGTAGCAACCCACATGGCTTCTTCACATAAAAATTTGTCTGAACTCTTAGGAGTTAACGGTATTTTTAAAAGGTCACCTAATGCAAATTTTCTTAGTAAGCAGCAAAACATAAATAAGCACTTAGCTGAACAAGTATTAGGATTACAGGATTCATAAATAAACTGTGAAGAACGCATTTAAAACTGTTTAAGCTTTAAGCTATCTCCTCTGGGTTAAGTGCACTCCTGATTCTATAAATCACAGCTTTCCTCATCTTCCCAGACTATGGTCTTCCCCTTCTGCTTCGGTACCCAGTCTCTATAGCCATAGGACAGACCCACCAGTGTGCTCGGTCCTCTAGCCAGACTCACACAGAGAGTTTCCAAACTGTGAGAAGGTGCTCTCCCATCAAAGGCGTACTTGCTCCTCCCCTTAGGCCCGGTGCTTGAGACTTAAACCTTCAAGGGCACGCAAACGACAACAGGTGCTTCAAACTTAACTATTCCTTCAGAAGTCATCTCAGATACTGCAGGCTATCTCCAACACCCAGCGGCTGCTACGGAAGAAGCCGGCAACTTACGTTCATTCAGGTCTACCTCCATTTTATCCTCCGTGTTGGCACTGCTGGATTCAAACAAGTCTTGTTTTGCTCCATCTTCTTCTTCAGAGTCTGTACTTTCCTCGCTGTCGGTACTCCCCGAGCTAAGAAAAAAAGGACCACAATGTTTAATGCTGCCTATCAGCCACCAGCTAAACCCAAAGAAATCAAAAGTCATCCAACAACAGAAAGACCGTACTGCCCTTCACCTGGATCACATATGCCTGGCCTCCTGCTAAGACCAGTCCTTCTCTGGGTCACCAGCCGCTCTGCCACTTGGGCTCTGCTTGAAGACGTAGATCATGATCTAAGCAGCTGCCCTATTTGGAGGGTGTGTGGAGGTGCCCCCCTGGTGGTGGGAATCTGCATTTCCTAATGACCAAAGATGCTGAGCTGCTTCTCAAGCGCTCAAAGTGTCTTTTCGCATCTTTAGCTTCTTTTAAAAACTGGGTTGTCTTTTTTATTACTATAGAGTTATGCGAGTTCTTTACATGCTCTACATAGAAATCCTTTATCAGGTACATGATTTGCAAATGTTATCTCTTAGCGTATGCTTTGTTCTTCCATCAAGTGTCTTTTGAAGAACACAAGTGTTCAATTTTGATAAAGTTTAACTTACCAAAATTTTCTTTCACGTATAGTGCTTTTGGTGTTGTATCTCAGAAAATGTGCCTAATCCAAGGTCACCAAGATTTTCTAGTATTGAGTTTTCTGGTTCTCTTTCTTTACATTTAGACCTGAGATCCATTTTGGGTTAATACAGCAAGAGGTGTATATACAGTAAGAGGTGTGGACTGAATTCATTTTTTAACATATATATGTCTAACTGTTCCAGCACTATTTCTTCAAAAGACTAGCCTTTCTCCACTGATCTGCCTTTGCACCTCCACCATAAATCAGATGTCTATATATGCGTGTAGGCCTGTTTATTTCTGTCTCCCTGAGCTATTCCCTGTCTTTTTTTTTTTAATTTTTTTTTTTTTTTTTTTGATGTGACCCATTTCCAAAGTCTTCATTGAGTCTGTTACAATACTGCTAAATTTGATTTTTTGGTTTTTTAGACGCGAAGCCTGTGGGATCCCAGCCCCCCAACCAGGAATCAAACCCACATCACCAGCATTGGAAGGTGAAGTCCCAACCACTGGACCATCAGGGAAGTCCATATTCCCTGTCTTTAATTACTGTACCTTGAAGTCAGGTAATGTTAATACTCCAATGCTGTTCTTTATGAAAGCTGTTTTGGCTATTCTAGGTTTTTTGCATTTTCACATGAATTTAAAAATCAACTTGTCATTGGCTACCAAAAAACCTGTTATGATTTTGTTTGGGACTACACTGAATCTATATCTATCTGGGGAGAACTGGTATCTTAACAACATTAAGTCTTCCAATTCATAAACATTTATCAAGTTGATTTCTCTCAGCTGTTCTATAATTTTCAGTGTATGGGCCTTGCAATTCTTTTGTCAGATTTATCCCTACATGTTTAATATTTTGATGCTACTATGAACAGTACTGTTTAGAAATTTGAACTCCAATTGTTGGCTGCAGTATGCAGAAATACAGTTATAATGATCCAAGACTATGCAATCTTGCTAAACCCACTTAATTGTTCTAGTAGTCTTTTTGTAGATTCCAATAAATTTTATACATACATAGTCACACTGTCTATGAACAAAGTTAAATTTTACCTTTTCCTTTCCAATCTAGATAACATTTATTTCTTTTTCTTGCCTTATTGCACTGGCTAGAACCTCCAGCACAATACTGAAAAGCGGTGGTAAGAACAGATATCTTTGTTTTGTTTCTGATTTTGGGGGGAAATCATTCAGTCGTTTAACATTAAGTATGATGCTAATTGTAGGCTTACTGGAGAAGCTTTAAAAAAGCTGAAGAAATTCCCTTCTATCTCCAGTTTGCTAAGCACTCCTATCAGGAACAGATGTTGGATTCAGCCACAGGCCTACTGACTGATTTTCAAATGTTACACCAACTCTGCTTTGCTGGAATAAGCCCTGCATGGTCAGGATGTACCACTGTGGTATTTATTTGCTAAAATTTTTAAAGGGGTTTTCGCACCTATGTTCATGAGAATAATAGGTCACTTTTGTTTTCATATCATGTAAAGTAACGCCAGCTTTCGGTATCAAGTTACAATGATGAGGCTGCATAGAAGGAGATGGGTACTATTCTCGCCTTTTCAGTTTCCTGAAAGCTTCTGTACAGAACTGGCATAATTTTTTCCTGAAATGTTTGGTAGAATTCACCAAAGAGAAGCCATCTGGACCTTGAGTTTTTTTGTGTGTACATGGGAAGTTTTACACTAAAAATTCAACTTCTTTACTAGACACAGGACTATTTGGGTTATCTCTTTTTTTTGCTTGAGATTTGGTAGTTTGCGTCTTTCAAAGATCATTTAAGTTGTCGGATTTACGGGCACAGAGTTGCTCCTAATGGTCCTCATTACCCTTTCAGTATCTGTAGAATCTGTAGTGGTGTCATCCCCCTCATTCCTGATATCAGCAATTTCTATCTCCTCTTTTTTCCTTGATCATTCTGTCTAGAGGTATATCAATTTTATTAATCTTCTCAAAGAACAACTTTTAGTTATGACTCATTGATTACAATTATTTTCTCTACTGTTTCTCTGTTTTGTGTTTCTCGTCATTTCTTAAGGTGGAAGTTGAGGTCACTGACTTGAGATGTTTCTTCTTTTTTAATGTAAGCAGTTAGTGCTAAAAATGATCCTTTAAGTACTGTTTCGGTTGCAACCTCTAAATCCTGATACAGTGTTTTCATTTCCTTTCAATTCAAAATATTGTGTAATTTCCCCTGTGATTTTTTTCTTAAACTCATATGTTATTTAGTTTCCACATATTTGGAGATTTTCTAGAGCTCTGTTATCGATTTCTAATTTAATTTCATTGGGGTCAGAGAGCATATTCCGTATGACTTGAACCTTTTTTGCTGAGACGTGCTTTATGGCCCAGATACGACCTCTCTTGGCAAATGTTCATGTGTACTTGAAAAGAACACATACCCTACTGTGAAGCTGGGTGGAGTTCTTTACAAATGCCCAGCAGGTGATGCTGGTTGATAGTATTATTTAAGTGTTCTATATTTTTATGGCCTGCTATTTCATCAATGACTGGGAGAGGAGTACTGAAATAACGGATTATAATTGTGGAATCTGCCTACACTTCTCTTTGCAGTTCTATCAGTTTTTGCTCTGTGTATTTTGAAGTTCTGATGTTAGGTATGTAGACATTTACAACCGACATTATGCCCTCCTAATAACCCCTTTATGACCTTTTCTTTATTCTTTTCCTTTGAAGTATACTTTAATATTAACACAGACCCCACTATCTTTTATTTTAACCTGTTTAAAATTGTTTTATTTAAAATTTAAGTTTTAAAATAATTTAAATTACTTCCCATAGGCAGCATAAGTCAGGTCTTATTTTTTAAATCCAATCTGACAAGCTCTGCATTGTAATTGGGACTTTTGGAAAGAGAGAATTTTTAAAATTAGGGGGAGGGGGAGAAACTGGATTGATCCTAATGGGTATCAAACGACACGACTGTCTCCCCAAATCAAATTAACCTTTAGAAACAACTTTTTCCTCTCCCGGAGACACGTTCTGTCTTTTATAAGAAACGACACATAACTCAGCTGCTGCTCCTGTTACTGGTAAGGGAACACAGACTCAGATGTTATGATAAGACTACCTTCCTCAGCACCGTTTCCCAATCAGGAGAGGCTGTGTCACAACGTCTCAAGAACTATGTCTAAACATGTGAGGTGTTTTCAAGGAGATCGCCCCGACAGGTTCACATGGCAGACAAGTGCACTGGCACCAACTCATGGCAACTAACAACGGCATTTCTCATCATTACCAAAGCACGGATCTCTACATGTCTGAGAGGCTAGAATGTACGTCTCCCAATAGTCATCTGTGTGATGTACTGGGTGCTGTTACTAGTATAACAAACTATTTTTCACCTTGACCGTCTTTGGGACTCTGGTGTAAATGCAATGTGCTTTTCCTCCCATATATCTTCCTCATCAGAGCCGCCATCATCGAACTGCTGTATTCTTTCTTTACAACATGCTTCAAACAAGGCAATATTTCCCTAAAGAAAAACAAGACAGAGAAAACAAATTCAAAAATCAAGTTATTTTTTGCAAAAGTTACCAATGTAAATCATATTCTTCCATATATTAAAAAAAAAAACAAAAAACAGTGCCTATCACATATACCAAAATAAAATGTACGCATCTAATGTCAGTTTCTGTGTAACAACAAAAAGTTCCCCCTAAAAGACTGCCTTCAAAACAAGCATACAAGAAACTGAGACTGTCTACATATACCCACTCTCATCTAGTGAAAGCACCGTTTTAATTCTAAGAGCCTCCCTGACCCACCCTCCTAAGATACAGCCCCAGACCTACCCTAACAGGAAAAGCAACCCTACTTCCTCTGCTTTACACCAGGCCAGCTAAGCAGCGACAAGTTAGTTAGTTTCTAACTTATCACAACAGCAAATAAACCAGTGGTCTCTTGTGCTGAGTGACATAAAAATCAAGATTGTGCCCATTCGAATGACACTAACCCCATGTCAACCTGCTGATGTGGCTGACCTGGTATTTCAGAACCGCCTGGTGAGGTGAGGCTGGCCCTAATCTAGCCCAAGTTTCTCTCCAGGTGACATTCAACAGATGTAAGAGGCAGCAGGCTGGAGTCAAACTGCAGTCTTCGAAGCTAAATGTCTACATTGGTTTTATTAGCCCTGTCACATCAGAAACCAGGGTTGAAAATTCACATGCCCACAGGGCCAGGCAGGTCATGTGAGTGGCTGGAGTCACAGGAACCTAAGGTGTAGGTTCCCAGTGCGAAGGGGTCCAGTGCACACAGCTCTCGCAGGCAGGCTCTGAGAGAACCCCGCTCCCACCTGTCCATCTTACATATGCCTTGTCACTCACGAGAGGCATTAATACTTACACTTTCATTTGTATTGAGAGTAAAGTTGATGTCTGATACCCGATCAAAAGAAACACTGTAAACCAAATATAAGTGCAGGAATAGTTAATTATTTATAGACTCAGAAACAGTATTCATGAAATTCTCCAAACTTAAAATATTTACACTATCATTAAAATCTCCATAAGTAACAACAAACAAACTCTGCTTGCATTAAATGATACTGCCTCCCTTGGTATAAGGAATTTACACAGGATGGGAAGGCTGGAATGGAAGCCTTTTGAGACATAATAAACACACCCTCGAAGCCTTCCTATAAAATTAACGTCCATGGTAGAAACCATGGTTCCATGGGCCATACTTCATAACCCCAAAAAAGTTATTTGCAAAGAATAAACAGGTTGAAATATAAAAAATGGGTGACAGAAGCTGTGAGACCCTGAACTTCCTCCAGGTATAGCCAAATTTATACATAAAATATAAGATACCCCAAAAGCCTTATGCTATAATACGCCACAGACAGGAAGAAAACAGGGATTAAAATAAGAATTCATAGCCTATTAAACATAATTTTTGAGTAGGTAAGGCTATCTTATAATTCTCAAAAGATCTGTTCTAATCAAACATTATTCCAAGTACCCAACACAAATTAGAAAGGGAATGTGGATTTCTAACTAGTAACTCTCAGTAGATGAATCCAGACAGTAAAATGCTAAAACACCACATGGGGAAACCTACAGGTTCTGGTGTGAGCGCTCCTGGGACACAGACACAAGCACTGTGTGGAGACGCCTTGCTCTTTCTGGATTCAAATAAGCCAGTTCCTGGGGCAGCTGAAAGCCTTCAACTACTGCTCTACTTACAGGGGAGCCTCCAGGTCCCTGGGCCAACACAGGGTGTTGTTTGGCACAACTGAGTGTGCCGAGAAAATCTTTTAGCTTCTCACCTGCTATAACCCACAACATGTGACAAACAACAGCCTCCACTGACTGTGGCTCAACCAACTACTGAGCACCTACTGCTAGCACGGAACCCCGAGAGGTGCTGGGTGCTGAAGAGCATCGCCAGGGAGCCCCATGAGAGAGAACTCTGCTCAGGGAGCTGTGACACCCCTCTTGTAAACACTTCATTTATAAATACCTCTCATCTCCCAAGGTCAGATGCTATAACACTTGTCTTCATTTCTGTGCACAGCCCACACATCTTCTATTCATTAATTCTGCAAATTACCAATAATTCCCATTTGGGTGCTCCTCTGTCCCTGACTGCAGAATGAGTGAACTGACTGCCTGGCTCTTGGGGGAGAAAACCCAACTCCGCCTTCCAGTTAGTCACCTAGAGAAGAGAAAACACGTGGGGTGGAGCCGCTCAGCTGTACGATACCCCATTCACTGTGTGCTGTAAAAGAACCACGCCTGCTCACACCACTCACAGGGGGGTTAACTACCTCAGACGATGCAATCTAGCACTATAACGTAAAAGAAGAGAAGAATGAGTTGAGTTCCTACATCCAATAAAAGTAAACCTCTGTGAAAGATGTCAAGTCCAAGGGCAAGCCCTCTTTGTGGGAGTGACATCCTATTTCTATGTGTCATCTGGGTGCTTCAGGCTGATAGCCTGGTACTAAAGGAGCACTTGGAGGGCAGCTTCCTTGCAACTCATGAATGTAAGAGTTCCGGGAATCCAAGAGAATCAAAATTGTCTCACAAAGAGCAGGCGTGCAGGAGACCCAAACAGAAGACATACTCACTTGCCAATGTCATCTTGATCTGCAAACTTCTCATCGTTGAAGCCAAACTGGTCAATAAAATTGGACGTCATTTGTTGCATCTGATAATCAGAAAAGGCCTGGCAACCCCAGGACCAGTGACAGTGATATAATGATTCTAATGACATTCTACAAACTATTTGCCCATTTGTTTTTCAGAAACCATCTTATTTACATAGCCATAGGGCTTAAAAAGTTGGTGTGTTTTTCTTAAAAAAAAAAAAAAAAAAAAAAAATCAAATAATTTCAGACACAATTTACCCCAAAAGGTAAATGTTTGGAATTTGGTCTACAAATTATTCTAATGCATGTCATGTAACAAATGTTAAGTGACCACTGACCTCTATACCAAATTATCTTTAGAGAGGTTTGGGCCTAGTTCAAAAAAGTGATCAAGTGACATGTGACAGTCTGAAATTATATGGTCACCTCTGAACACAACCAACTTTATCTTAAGATCCAACAAGTGGTAACCACCCGCCCTCCCTCTCTGCATCTCCCCACCCCCGTCCACTAGAGCAACATGGCACCAGAGGGAAAACGACTCATAATCACAATCCTACAGTAAGTCAGGGACACCTCATTTTCTTTAAAAAGACTAAAGTCTTGGAAGCTAAGAAGAGCAGAAAAGTAACTACTATCCTACCTATCTTAGAGAGAGGACACAAAGTTTTAACACTGATCTGAAATCACTCTGAAAAGCCTACAACACTCCAAGATCCATGGAGAAGGCAGTTCTGTTTGCTGCTCCGTTTCTAGAGAGCACCAGGCTCACCTGGGTTCTCTCAGGCAAGAAGGGGGCCTTGTTAAAATGGACTCCACAAAAATGCTGCTACTCTCATTTCAAACCACAAGCAGGCCCAGGGGAACACGTGAAGTCAGCAGACACACTCCATGAGGAGTACAGAAGAGAAAGAGACAAGCAAGTGCCACTCCTCACTCTGCCCCAAGCAACAAACACGGGACACAAACAATGTGCGTGCTGCCCGTGGTTAGCACTGCGTGCGGACCGCGCGGGACACAAGCAGCAGCTGGCGGCTGAACGAAAGGCATCGGCTCCTGAGGCCACAACTGGGGAGGCCGCCAAGTTCTCCGTCTAAGCAGAGCCCACGGACTCCACCCTGCAGACAAGCACTGCAGGCGGCCTCTGCCGTTAGGTCCTGAGTATTCATCCTGGTGGCAGGGAATTATGGCATGGATAATCCAAAGAGTGGATAATTAAAAATAAACCTTATATTTGGCTTTGGAAGGCATCTTTTCCTTAGGTCTAAAAAATGCTGCATCTAGTTTACTGAGAACCTAAACCCTCACTTTTCTCTAACTCAATACCCACTGCCCCCTGTTCACTCTCACACATTCACGTAGCCCCCTTTCTTGCCCACAGGGACAACACTACATAAGCACACGAGGGCTTGGGGCCGGCCCCCTGGGGTGCATTTGGTAAGGTACACCAAAGCTGTGTGTGTTCTGGTGAAAGCAGAAGGGTAGGGACAAGTCCTTGGAGGCTGGGCTGAGTTTTGGACATATGAATATAAAACATGGGAAGCAGAAAGAAACCAACTTGTCTGAACTGCTTTACCTTTTATAAGGTATGACACATGGTTGGTAGCTTCAAAGGCAAAGAATCACGAAGTGATTCTTCCAAGCAAGCAGATATAAGCCAGGCTCTGAGTTTATTGACAGATTAGAAATTTGGTCACACAAGGGGAAAAGGTCCTTTCCAACTGTTTTGGTTCCTTATTTTTTTTTTCTTTTAAATGTTCTGTACTTCTAGAGACTATATTGTAAATCTTTTGAGTGTAAAAGGGAAGAAATACTCCCTAAAGTGTTCCTTTAAATGCTTCCTAACACTTTAAATGCTTCCTAACAGCATGCAAATACTAACGTGTTATAAACGTGCATGAGAATGCACGCATGTACGAACATACAGCTGTCTATGCAGACACACATAAAACATGCACACACACATCTGTGCTCTCTCTTCATCTATGGGGGGAGATACTCAGCAGCTGACAGACAGCCTCCACGCAGTAACGCAGAGGAAAGAGAAAACCAACAAACCGCAGTCCTCATTAGTTCTCGGTCTACTGTAGCTTCCAGGAAGATACAACCAGCAAAGAACTTAGGCTTCAAATCTGATTTTTATTACTAAAGCTCTCAAGGCTGACTAAACCCACATAAGTGAAGACTGTCACTGTATTCTGCTTAAAGCTTTATAAAAGTGTGTTGGACTCTGAGAAATCCAAATGTGGAAAGCACTACAGGGTTGTGCAATTATCAAAAACTTTCAATTATACAAAAAAGGGAAAAAACCCCCACACTTCTCAGAACTGTCACCCTGGCCAAAGTCAGGGACTGTTCAAGTTGCTGAGAAGGGAGCCCACCGCTTTATTAAGTAAATCTCTTTGGTGGTCCCACCTGGGCAACAGAACGTCCCCGTCCACCTGACCCGCCCGCCATGAACAAGCCTGCTGGGCATGGGGGCGGTGGAAGTAGGTGTCTCCAGACACCCTCCACCCTGTGGGACAGCCTTAGGAGGAGGAAGGGTCAAACACCAGAGGTGAGGAACCCAGAGGGGGCACCAAAGCTGTGAGCACATCCCGAGTCAAGCATGGCCCCACAGGTTTGTAAAGCGACCTGCCCTAAGCTCTCTGCACTTGAGCATTACCAAAAGAGCTAACTTCAAATGTGAACAAGAATTCCAAATTGATATATATAAACTAATTTGATTACAATGGAGATCAGCATGAAAGTCTTAAGTTAACCCAGACTCGTATTCTTGAAGTCAGAAAAAAATACTCTGGAGTATATTTCTTACTTTCAAAATGATCCATGACAGGTTTAGTTTAAACATGCAAAGAAAAGTTTACTGGAAGGCTGTCAAACAGAAAAGAATAATTATTCTCCCTACTCATAGAGGGTTACAGACAGCGGATAAAATCCACAGGAATCGGAGCCTGGTGTCACTAAGGCTGTTTGGTGACTGGAATCGCTTCGTATGCGCATCAGCAGTCAAAGCAAAAAACAGTCAGAAAATTCTCCCCAGAAAAGCTATGATCTGGAACCAGACAGACTTCAAGAGACGTAGCGAATCCACTTTCCAGATACTGAAATGTCACCAGTCCCCGATTAAATCAGTTGCCCGGAAGTTCTGAGTTTATTAGCTTCTTTACATCTCAAAGCTATTCACCAGATCAAAATCACCTTGAAAATGTACACTGTACACCATCAAGCTTCTCTGTAGGAGGAGCAACGCAGCACTGGGATTCAGACCAGGTGGAGGGGGCTAATTCCACCCTGTCCGGGTGCTGCAGGGTCGGGAAAGGGCTGCTGGAAGGCGGGGGGCTCACGGTGAGCCAGCTGGGCTCCGGGGTGGCCAGCGCTGCCAGACAGCAGGCAAGGTGAGAAGCAGCAATGAGGCCCTGGCTGCTCGGCAGCGCCGGCTGTAGGCTGGCAGCCCCCTGCCCCTCTCCTCGAGAGGCTGGCTTCCAAAGGGCACCATGTCAAGAATCAAGAGAAGCCAGCCAGCCTCCAAAACACTACCTCAGGCCCAGCCTGAAAACGCGAACGTTCAACTGCCTTAGTACCAAAACCAAGCCACTGCCTAGCTCGACCTACCCCAGAGCACATCGGTCTACTTGGACGCCAAAAGGCAGGGCCAGAATAATCACCAGAAGCTTCATCCTGGCCCTGGTGTAAAGGGCTCACAGATGGAGAAAAAAGAAGCTAAGCCACATTCAGTGCTGGGTGGGAAGGTGACGACACTAATTCCACTGCCACCACAAAGCAACGGACAGGCTGCAACCCGGTCCTGACGAAGGGCCGCGTCTCCGTGTGAGGAGCTGCTGACTTTCCAGGGGGCTTCTCTGTTCAGCTCCCACATCTGATTCCCAGTGGGGACAGTGAAATCACTCCTCACCTCCCCAAGGACCACCAACACATAACAATCACCACCTTTATTTTTATATCCTGCCTTCTCCCCCACAAAGATTACCAGCAGCTGACAAACAGCAATGAATTTGAGGACAGGAGGAATTACCGCAACTAAAACTTAACTTAGATGTGTCTACAGAATCTGAAGACATTGGAAGCATGTAGCCATTTGGTTCAGGGAAACTGGAAGTTACTCTCACTGATGTTAAACAAGCCTCTTACTCTTACCCACCAGCGTCTATGGCAGGAACCGGCTACTGCACAGGCCTGCATAGCGGGCGTGTCTGCGATGCTTACTCAACTACGCAGTTCACACACATCGCCTGAAAGTTTACCCAACTCTTCATTATTACCAGACCTGAAGAAACATTCCCTGGAAATACAATCAACATAAACCTTCCTCTCGTGTACCCAACACATTCTCTTTTACATGCTTTTGCCTAACTAACAAGTTAACCCCAAATTACACCCTAATGCATGTGTGACTCCAAAATTGATACATAAATGGCAACTAAACTAAGCATTTAAAATAAAAACAAAAAGCAAAACTTTAGGCATGACTCACTTGCTGCAAAGAAGAATCCTGTGAGAAACCCGTTTCTTTAAAGTCAATTTCATCATCACTGGATGAATGAATATGGCAGGTTGTAACCTATATGCATAAAAATGTAAAAAACTATTTAACAGAGAAAAATTTTGGACATTTGTATCAGCATTTTTACGGAAAAAAATCACATTTAGTTTTTCTCTCAATGTGTAACAACAGCACAAACGAAAATAATTAACAGCTAAGTTGTAAAATCCACCCAATAATTCAAGGGTACACATCACTCAACCAGATGGGTCGGCTACCTGTCCGTCTGCTGCCCACGTGTGGTTACTTCACTCACAATTAACAGCACAGAAAGCATGTGAGAGGGGAGGCACTCCATTTAAGTGATTTTGATAATTATCTCCAATTAGATGTTCACAAAGGGAAGGAAGAAGTAATGGCTTAGATAAAATATAAAAAATAATTAAATATGCCAAGCCTGAAGGGTAAAACTGCAATTCCCAGGGGTCACTAACGAGCCACTAGAACAGTCAGGTTTAAGTACAACCACTTCACTTTAAATTCTTGCATTTCTTGCCCATTCTAAGAAAAGCATTGTTCATAAGTGCTAAATATGACTTGTCAACAGTCCCCTGCTCATTACAAGACCCCAAACCTTTTGCCCCTTAAAATGTAACCCCCTGCCCTCACAACTTAAAACCAACTCACGTTAATTAAATAAGCAAAAGCATAAACACGAATTGCTCACTAATTCATGGTAATTTTTATTAATTCATAAATGTATTAATAATTAGAAATGAAGATATACAAATGGCTAAGCACCGCACAGTAATTGCTATATAGCAAGTAATCATGTGAGCAGTCTAAAATTCTAAGAACAAGCACTATACTCTGAGGGTAACTTGCACTGTATTTTCTGAGTTATTCATCCTGTACTTTTCGGAGAAGTGTTCTGGGCGGAGAGCACTGTCCTCAGGGGAGACACAGCGGCCATTACCTGCCACCCTTGAAGCTGTGCCTAGGGGCCTAGAGTTATAGACACAGGCCTGATTTGCTCTGTGATGTTCTAACACTGATTCAAGAAGTCCAAAGTAGAACCCCAATGGGTCTGCATGTAGCATGGCTCATGAAATTCTGAATAAATCACTGCCTGAATAAAATTAATTTCTTTTCCCTTTGGCCATCGCTGGTGAAGACACTAAGTCCAAGTGAATAACCCAGTGGTTCCAATTAATTCCCTCTCCATCCTCTATAGAGTACAGACAAAGCATTCACTCTAATTCTGAATCTGGCCTGATGAAATCAAAGGCAGAATTTGTGATCAATGAATGGAGCCTGCTTGCATCAACTGTAGCTTTAGCAAGTCGGTGGGATAGATGTGGGGGCGGAGTGGGGGTTCCAAGAGAGCCCAGCAAGAATGCATAAGGGAGGTGGTGGAATACTGCTTGGTCATGGCAGCTGGCACCTTACGGGGTGACTGAAGTCAAGAGCAAGTCAAGAGGTTCCACTGCAGTGGATTTAGGAGCTTTGGGCAACTTGGCCGGCAAGTCAGTACAAGAATCATACTAAGCCCATGTGTGTTGTAGGGGCGCAGCCCCATGGCCGGGGGGGGGGGGGGGGAGACGACGGACACAAAAACAGAAGACAATTCAAAGGGCAGGAGAGGTGAACTAAATAAGAGAGAACAAAAAGGAGTTGACTACTCCCGGTATATCTTAGAGTTGTTTAAGGTCAAAAAGGATACAATGTATCCTCATTCATACTTTTGGCTACAAAATAAGATTTTAACAGCTTATTAATTAAAAGAGGAAACTAGCTTTTGTCCAGCAACTACTACCTGCCAGACACTGCGAACCCTTATATATTCTCCTTAACTTGTCTCCTCAAAGCAATTAAAATAATTTTTTCCTCCAAAAAGAAACTGTTTTAGAAAGTTATTATTAATAATAACAATGCATGCACACCTTCTCAACTATCGCATTGAAAGATGTGGTGATTCTGATTCTACCTACATCACACCCAGCCTGAAATCGTTACTAATAAAATGAGCTAAAAGATGATTTAATTTACCTGCAGGGGAAACCTTGTTAATCATAGTCCCTGATCTAAAGTTCCAAACCCACACCCTTTTCTGAGGCATCTTCAGCTCAGTGAAAGCCTCTGCCACTTCCTCTTCTTCCAGCTCAAATCTTAAGTCACATTGTTTCTCCTGTCCCACGATACCTGTCCACCCTACTGTCAAAATGGAACCTGGAGTCCCATCACTTCTCGCCAAGCCTATTGTCGCCTCCCCAGGGGGAAGTCCCTCCCGTCGGGATTAACACCAGTCTCCCTGCCTCAACCTTTTGTCCCCACTACAGTCTATTCTCAATCCAGCAGCCATAATGATCTTTTAAATCATTACAGGCTTTTAAATCACTGACATCAAATCACGCCCTTTTTATTTAGTTCCAAACCTAATGGCTTTTCATTTCACTAGGACCACAACCCCAGGAGCCTGCAGTGAAGCTGCACGAGATCTGGCCATAGAGCTTCTCAGATCTCTGGCTCTCCCTCACTTGCTGTGATACAGCCACGTGGGCACCGGGCCAGCCTCTGCACTCGCTCTTCCCTCCAGCCTCCACACAGATGTTCTCAATGACATTTTCCTAGACCACTTAATTTCAAATCACACATCTGCCCAAAACACTCCCTGACTCCCTTCCCCTAGTTTACCCACCATTTGTTTATTCATCTCCACTGAGGTGGGGATTTTTGCCAATCTTGTTTAGTGCAATAATCGCAGTGTCCAGCACACAGTAGCCACTCAAATATTTATTGAATTAATGAATACTAATAAATCACTAAATGAGAATACAGAATCATAACTTTTAAAAAAGTAACGACTATGTAAGAACACTCTTGCCAAACAAGATGTATTCTAAGTAAACTATACTCTTGATGCTGCAGTGAAAAAAAAGCTTTTCAGATATTACCTCCATTCATAATAAAATTTTAGTCTTATTAACTGTTGCTAAAAGAAAAAGCCAATTAGAGCTTTCTTTGTCTTGGCTAATTAGGATGCTAGGAGAATCATTAAGTCTGACCTGACTGGTAACCTCTGAGGGAAAAGTGGAAGCTATGGACTCTGGCATCCCCTGCTACACGTGATCCCGCTGTGGACCCCAGCACCTACATGACCCGGGGCTGGTTAGAAACGCAAACCCGCAGACCTTCCACCCAATCTGCTGGATCTCCAGGCAGTTCACATGTGCACATTTGTACTACTCTACACAACCTCCTAAACGACTTCATAAATGACCTCACCAACTACTTCGACACTTAAAAACAATCCTCACCCTTGCAGAGTAAGGCAGACAGTAAAACAAACTCAATTTTCCAAAGTCAGTACAAAAACATTTACGTTATCTAAATTTACTCTACCTAAATCCTTACCAATTTTTACAGTCTGGGGGCTTACTCAAAACAGTGCGGTTACTGGATGTAATTAAAACACCAAATTACTATTACTCATGATAAAGGCCCAACATAAAAACATGAGCAGTACATGAATCTCTTGGGCAGGCACTCTGGCATCACGGGGTCAGAAGATGGAAGTACTTCAAAGATCTCAGAGAGAAGGAAATCCAAATGCTGCCCTAGAGGTGACAGCAGCGTGAAGATGGATGCTGCCCTAGAAGACGGCAGGAGCCTGGGGCTGGCACAGCTTATCCTATATAACCAAGCAAGTCCTCAGGCCCATGGCCAGTAGAACAGGTGAGTGTCTGCTGTTTAAATGAATGAATCCTGGCTGCGGCTAGAAAATTAAGAACAGGCCAGGCCCATCTAACAATGCACTAACTCAAGCATTTGGTGCTGAACTACAGGTGGACTCAAGTCCTGTGAACATACCTGAAATAATTCCCAGAGAGGTATCTGAGCCATCATCCTAAAACCAACTAAGTCAGGGCAGTGTACCTAACCTATCTATTTGGGGAGGGAGGCAGGCAACAAGCAAGCTATTACTTAACTGCCAATTTCAATGATGAATGTACCTAAAACAATTAGAAGGGAAATGCTTTTTTTGGACTTTGCACTACATGACTTGGTGGGCACTCTTTCTGCATGACATTTTCGCAAGGGCAAGACCCACTGCATGTACCAAACTGTGTTTAGAATAATATTCCAACAGCACATTTTCCCTGGAACATGGTACCCAAACCTACTGGGACAGAGCCTGAAACATTCTGGGCAGAAAATGAAGAGCCTGGAGGATACAGTTCAAATCGCCCTGGTGGCCTAGGACGAATGTGTACGGATCCTTAAACACCTGGAACACCCATATCCCTAAAAATACTACAAAGTCCAAAGTTCCCTACTGGGAGGACTTACGACTGACTAACTGCAGGTGGTATCTGAGTATCGGGTATTTGAAACCAAGGAAGTGAAGAGGTCCTGAGAGATCAATGCAAAAGTCTCAAGAAACAACAAAATCATAGAGTGGGGTGGGGCTACGTCAACACAGGGTGTGAGCGATCCCAACAGGGCTCTACAAAGCTGACCATTTTTGCTGCACAAACCAACTGCTTCTTCTGTTTTCCTGTGGATTACTTATGTAGTCCAAGTACTATGGCAGGAAGTGTAACAGGCAAAGGAGAAATGAGCTTCAATCAGCGTGACACGTGGAGCCCATGATGATTTCTCCTTCCACGCACGTGTAAATGTATGTCTAGATGTGTCTGACCCCACAGGGCTGTGCACTAATTGTGCGCTGCGAGCCCATGCTCCTCTGTGTGGACATACATGACGTTACACACAGTCACAGACTAGATTACTGACAGCATCGTGCAAAGTAGCTGAGTGTTATCTGAATTGCAATGAGGTCCTTCTTTATAAATATATAAACTGCTCACAAAAGAAATCTGCTTGAGTTACCAATGATAGAGTGTTTTTAAAATCCTGATAACAAGTTCAACTGGACATTTTTTACTTCTACTTGTCAATCAAAGGACAATTTTTAAAGAAGTTTCCCAAACCAGATCAGAATTAGTACTCCTAACTGGTTCCTTATAAATAAGAAACATGACAAAAATCCCCTTCAAGGACACCACATTGCCTGCAATTCTTAACAAGGAATCAAAATGGGAACCTCTAAAATTAGAAAGTTCAATTTAACAGCATGAGAGAACAATTTCACCCTACAATAAAACCCTGATTATCCAGAATTTAAACCAATTTGACTGAGGGGAAAAAACCAATCTACAGTGGGTAATACATTCATTAAAAATTACTTAACCCTTCCTTGGTAACTCAGGGCTGTCAAAGTGGATGTCATTTCCTCTGCTGAGCTGTAATACCCTGAGAAACTAAGGGCCACTAAACCTATTTTAATTAAGTGGCCCACACAGCTGCCCTTTTATAGTTCTCTCTTAACTTCATAATTCTTTCAGCTCCTAATACCTAATAATTCTCTCATTATATCCACCTTAAGAAGCCACCAATCTGTTAAGAGTCTGGAAAAAGACAACCAAATTTGTTAGACAATCTACAAACTAGGAGGCAACAGGCCCTTCGGGTGTGTGACACAGGATGACCTAGTGACTGCTCTGTAGCACCCCCTCACCCCCGTTTCTAAATTCTGTTCTAAGCAGATAAGGCTGCCTAATCATCGAGGTGTTACTGTATATCAGAAATTCAAGACTGCAGCTGTGGAATTTCAAATATAGAATTAAATGCCTGACACATCTATTTCCATGTAGAGTCAAGGCCACCACCCCAATTATCAGCTGGCATGTGCTTGCAAAAGGAAATGGCTTTCCTCATCTTGAAAAGCAAAAGCAATACTTACCTTAAAACTTAATGTATTAAAGAAAACAAAGACTACATTCCAAAGTCCAATATAATTTTTAAAAATATTATCAATGCCATTATTCCCTGTCTCAAAGTACCAATCTGTGAAAGCTGGGGTTTCAAAGTCATCTACAAAATTTTCTCCTACTGGGAATGATTTTAATGAGGGTACTCAACTCTGTAACATTAGAAAGCATCCAAAGGAATATTTAGGTTTTGTAACCACCCGGGGTTATTTGGGCTTAAGGCAACAAATCCAACACAGTAAAAGGAAGCCGAAAGGCCACTCTGTTGAGGTGCTTGGGGAGCAGGGCGCTGAGGGAGGTGGAAACCGAGTGCAGGGGAAGCAGGGGTGGTGAGCAGCTTCTCTGCATCCTCCCATCGTCCCAGGCAGGAACTGGGAGCTGACTAGACAAACCAGCAAGAGGACCGTGGACACTGACTTTTATTGGTAAGAAACATGAACTTATCCTTGCCTGCAAGTACTAGGACAAGTGGAAGATGTCTCACATCTTTCTGAATAAATAGGCAGAGGCCAAGAGCACTGAAATCATAGAAATGTAACCTTGTAGAACCTACTAGATCTACCGTGTTCCTCTTGTTAGTTTCTCCTAAGGAGCTTGTGCAGAACGTCTCCCATTGCTCCCTGACTTCGTCTGGAAGATCTTCAGAGGGAGAAAAGGAAAAAAGCATTATCACTTCAATGACTTACACACTGATAAACAGGTAACATAAGAGGGCACCATCCATATGGCTCATCAAAGACAAACAGGCCCTGAAGGCTGAGCTCTCGAGGAGTGAGCTTACAGCCATGCTCAGTCTGAACCCCAGCAACTTTTCAGGAACCACACCCCCATGGTCTATGCTTGGTGCCAAGAGCCCCAAGCAGTTCTTTGAATTTAACAAGTTTTTAAAGACCTTTCGGTAAAAACCAAACCTGGAAAATACGAATGTTTTCAATGAATTCCACGTAAAGGTAACAGTCTTTAAGGTGGGGGTAAAAGCAGTCTTGCTCCAAGTCACATGAGCTTAGGAAACACTGCAAATGTCAGCTCCTGCACACCTTCTTGAGAAACTGACTGGCATCTGGCCAATGAATGTCCCATGGAACCCAAACTGGCTTCTCAAATTGCTCAAAGGTAATGTTTCCTAAATCTCTGTGTCATAGGCCAACATATGGATACATATGTAATAGTGAAAGCTACCTTCTACAGAAATTTTAAAGAAAGGATACACAAATACTTTTCTGAGAAAATGAAACTATAGCTGTAATCTTGGAGGCCTCACTAAAGTTGCCATCGGGCAATTCTGGTTTAAACACCCGGCCCCCACCACCTGGCAAGCAACTTCCATACAACGAAGACTGATCTAAAACAACAACCACACACATGCCAGTTCACGTGCACGGCTACGGACATAACGTGGTGACCTGGCCTACATCTCTCTCAAGAGGCAAAATTACAGATGGACAAGCCCTAATGTGTCCATCACTGGGCCACAACGATGCTTTTTAGTGCACATTCAATAGGTAACAGCCTCTTGAACACAAACATCCTTAAGAGAAAA
Organism: Hippopotamus amphibius kiboko; assembly: GCF_030028045.1. Classification (NCBI taxonomy): domain Eukaryota; kingdom Metazoa; phylum Chordata; class Mammalia; order Artiodactyla; family Hippopotamidae; genus Hippopotamus; species Hippopotamus amphibius. Next base: position 128,507,350 of record NC_080188.1, on the reverse strand, counting down.
ACAGGAGGATAGACAGGGAGATGATTTTCCACAAGTTACTAACTCGGAGCGCATGCTGTACCACAGAGGTTACAGATTTCTTGCCTTCAGAGTGAGTCACAGGACCAGCAATCCCGCTGGTACCAAACCTGGACACATGGAGTCCTTAACGCTCTCATCTGGGAGGAGGTGGACTCAAGGCCTGGGTGCCAGTGTAAAAGGCAGCCACACAGTTCCTTCCAAGTAACCTTGGGCTGATTAAGTTGAAACGCTAGTACAGAAGGAGTCCTTTAGGAAACTGGCGAATGTCCCTCATTTTAGTAACAGAGAGATGGAAAAATGCTGATAAGTGCCTTAATATGCCAGTTAAAGAAACTCAATCCATAGGCTATGTGGGGGCCTTCGGAAGAAAATAAAAAGCAAGAGTAAATTATAGCTCAAGTGGCTCAGCCTACGAGCGCTTCAAGTTCAAAGGAACGATTTAGTGAGCAATGTCCGTAGAGAATGAATGTGGGTAACTCTAGTTACTGGCTGAGCCTGCCAATACTTAATAAAAGGACTGCAGAACTAAGAACAGAGATACAGCAAAGAACTATATTGTTCAAACACCATTCTCAAGAGCCTCATTCAAGTCTCGAGTTAATTTGGAAATATAAGGAAACTCCTCAGATAGTTACTTAAAAAGCTATGGATATTTCCACTTTACCCTTAAATCCTTTCTCCAATCCAACAAAAATGTAATGAAGATTCCATAAGCCCATTACCTTTGATGAGTTGCTGCACTAAGGCGCTGTTGGGGCCCTTATCAGTGCTGTGCACGATGCAGTTGGCTATCCTCGTCAGGTGGCCCATGTAGCCATGCCGTCTTCCTCCTTCAGCCCTACCAGGAGTAAAGGACAAATATTCAGACTCCTGAGAGGAGGGAGTGATGAACAGCTTGGTAAGTACAGTGGATTTAAACAATCATTCTAAAAACTGAGGCGCTGAAGACAAGAATGGACAGAAAAGGAGGGTGTGGATTATGACCAGGTCGGGGGTGGAGTGCGGCAGAAACTGTCCACTCAAAAGAACACAGGGTCGTCACACTCAACAGGACAAATTTTGTTCAAAATTCAAACCATCCGTCTTCAGTAACATATTATCTTTAAAAAAAAAAACCCAAACATTCACTGATGTAAACGATTCTGTGACTTTCCTTCCTATCCTTCTGTGAAACTATTTTTCAGACTTAGATTGTAGGGAACTGAGGTGAGATTTCTGCTGGTTCATTTTGCTAAGACTTCAAATTTTAATCTTAGCAATCAATCATCAGAGACAGTTACCCACCAATGGCATTTCTCAAGTTAAAATACTAGCTGACTTGAGGACCTGGCCCAGATGAGAGGTAGTCAACTTGTATTTGGCCTGTATCCCACTTGGACAAGGACCTTCACGTTACTCCCCATCCCTTCCCCACTGAGGGTCTCATCTTCACAACTACGACTCATCTTTATACTCAGACAAACTTCACATCACTGTGATTTCTCCGCCTGAGTATTTACAGTGTCCAGACTGTAAATTCTATGAAACAAAAGACTTCTGACTGCAGACAGGAGGGAACAAACTGAAGAGATCTTTACTTAAAGGGAGAATCTTTCAGGAGCCACTAAAAAAAAAAACCATACTATGCTTGTAGGCTTGCCTGGAAAATATCAATAAAATATCTGCTGATAAGCTTAGAAGGCCTGGGGATACCTAAGGGTCCGAAGGCATAGGGGTCTTGACTCAGCTGAGTTGCTAAGAGCCTCTTTTAGTTTCACAATAAGATCCGAGACCCAAGCACTCCTTCTGGACAAATTCTTAGAAACTCTGCCTATTCCCTCAAGCCCCCACAGGTAAAAACAAACACCCATCTCCAAGTTTTTTGGCCCAAGGCTCCCAATGTTCTTTAGGGTTCCTGTTCAAGGAAACCTTAAAAAGCTCTTTAAGGACTCCCCAAGAGGGGAGGAATACTATTAGCCAGGTCTTCAGAGAATGGAGCTCGCAGGGAGTAGAGCACACAGGACACCTCAGCACTGCTGAGACAAGGAGGCAGAGAGAGGAAGGAGGGGTCAAGGAAGGCTAAGATGGGTCAGACACATAACAGAGATGTCAGTCTGGCCACAGACAGCACCCCCAAAGGAGCTCCATTTGGAGGAAAGTATCTGAGGTCCACCAAGACTAAGCCCCTGCCACACACAAACTACACGCCACCTTTCCCCACAGAGTCAAAGCAAAGCCCTATCGGGGTTCAGGAAGCAACTTTTAAAAACCAAACCTCAGAAAGCAAAGCTGACACCTCTCATGAGTCACCTAACTCTCCTGGGCCTGCAAGAGAAATGTGAACAGAGACACAGAGCAGGAAGACTCCTGAGAAAGGTTAGACTATAAAGGGGCATGTGACAACTTTATGGGGTGATGGAAACATTCTGTGTCTTGTTCTGTGATGGTTACATGACTGCGTGCATTTGTCAGAATTCCTAGAAATGTATACCCAAAAATGTATATTTCAATAAACCTGACTTAAAAACAAACAAAAGAGTTATACCTCGAGAGTGTTTCCCAAACATACCCACCTGCTTCAGAATCTACGGGATGGCATAAAAGCTCCCAGGGCATTAGAGAGGGATGCCTATTCCAGACTACACCGCTAGGGGAAAAACTCTGTGTAACAAAGCTACTCACATGCAGCAACTAATATTTCAAGTAATCTTGCCTATCAGCTAACGGAAATTTTCTAAAAAAGGAAATACTAGGCAATTTTACCCCCTTCTAGTTCCATGCACAAAGTGACTCTTCTCTTTCAGGAGAACCTGGGGTAACAAGGACAAAGGTGCTAATTATCATCAAGGAGGACCTGACTTTGTAATTCTTTTCCTGCAACTCCCCATTATTCTCAGAAAACCAGCCATTCACAAAGGACCAAGAAGTTTCAAAGGCAGCAACAGAGGTGGGGAGTACCCCTGAGTACTCCCAACCCCTGGTTTCCCCTCAAGACAAGCAGAAGACAGGAGGATCTAAAAGTAAATTATTAGAAAAACATCTGTTACAATTAAATACTCTGGAAGTCCCAAGAGAACCATGTGCAACTACAATGTGGCCTATATCACGTAATTACATTCACTGTTCCCTGTCTAGGGCAAGGGAGGAGATTTTCTTCAAATTAAAAATCAAACTGAACTCCTATCAGAAAACAATTTACTTACTGTTTCTTCTCGTTCATTTCCCAGGCGTCAAGTATTCGTTCTATCAACTGACATTTTTGAAAGAGCTGAATAAAAAGGAATGTTCCAGTTTAACACTGACATAAATGTCAAAGTGTCAACATTTTAAAGTATAACAGCATTCTAGTTAAACACAAAAGTGATACCTATCACTTTACACACATAACCCAGCAAGCTAAACATGCACAGCTGTGAATTACTGGCTAAATCAGATGTGATGTGGTAATAAATGTACTCAGGGCCCCCAGAACACTACAGGGATTCAAGACAGGGCCTGTGTCTTCAGCAGTGAGTCTACAGGGAACCACTACTTCACATACTGCTACTGGTGAGCAGCTAACCTAAAGCAAAGCCAGGTTTTACTTTGAAATGGAATAAAGAAAATTATGCCCCAGCAAAAATTCAACTCACAATCCACAGCAACACTTGTACTTCTTAAATGTGAGCAACGCTTACTTCTATATGAAGTAACATCACTGTGTTCACATTGAAAATAGGTGTGGCTGGCCAAAATTCTGCACACCCACGACCAGTGATGTGGCTGCACTGTCAATGCGTAGAGCCAGTCTTATTCAAACGTCACTTGCCTCCCACCTACTTGGTCACTCCAGGCCAGCCTTTCCCACCATCAAGGTCTGGGCGTAACCCAGCATGAGCTAGAGAAAGCCTCACAATCACAGACCCTCCGGGCAAGAAGACACCTGGAGACTGATTTAGTAAAATCGCCTCATATCTAACAAAAGAAAACAGACCCCAGAAGAGGCTTGCCCGACGCTGCACAGAACTCACTTCTCCCAACTTCAGTCATACACTCAGCACCAGAAATTAACACTCTGGGCAAGTCAAACAACTGTTCAAACGTTTTCTGCAGTGTTTAAATTTGTATTGTTCTTTTAATCCCCAAAAGATTTCTAAATCTTCAAATTTATTAATTTTACCAAATAAGTAAGCCACTTAGCCTTTTTTTTTTAAGTTCATCTAATGGTTAATTGTCCAGGATATGATTTATAGAATCACTGGTTAAAAGTATCAATACAATGAAAATAAGACAGTTTAATATTTAGACTCAACTCTAACCTCCCACCCTTAAACCTCAATTCACTTCACACCTCAAGTAGAAAAATGCTATAACCAGGAGTGGCAGGAAAAAAGACACCAAGCAAGCTTACATGTTTCAATAACAAACTGTCACCAGTGGAGTCTTGATCAGTAATTGTGCTATTTTCTGTGTTTTCAAAAGGACTCGCAAGAATCAGTGCAATACAAATTTCCACTTGTGTGTGTAAAAAGTTATTCCACGTATATCTGAAGAACATGTCCTACAAAAAAGAAAAATAATGCTTTCTTTTATTCAGTCACCTACATGTTTAAACCACTACTTCAACACATGCACCAAATAATGAATTAATAAAGTAAAAATGATGTGTTCCTAGTACAACAGGACAAATTAAAGGAACATAATTTATTTAAAAGGCAGTTTAAACATCTTCACGGACTAAACAGCAAGATATCTGCTCATTCAGCTTGTCAGCATTTGCATGGAATCTAACAGAGAGCAACAACAGACACAAAGAGAAGACAATAGTAAATTCCTCAAAGAGAAAGGGAGGATCTTTTTTGTTTTCAAAGTGACTAATACAGCTACTAAGTTCTGTACGTTTTCAATAATTTTCAAAGAAATTTATGAGAACTTCATTTTGACTCAACAAATGTTTACCGATGACTTCCGAGCAGCGCGCAGTGCTGGCTGCGACATGGGAGACAGGCAAAGATATGGCCTCCAGTTTCCAGGCGCTCATCGCACCTTATGAACAGAATAACCGCTTGGGCATTCAAAAGTCATCGAACTATCAGTGAGGGCCCAAAACAAGAAAGGTAAGAAAGGTATGTGCGGAACTCCTGATTACCTAAAAAGGTGATAGTGGCACAGAAAAAAAAAGACAATTCCTAAAAGCCCAAACACATAGTTAAAGTATGTGTTCAGGATATCACTGAGGTATGGATTAGTGATCCACTCAGGAGTTTTATCAAATTTGTCACTCAAAAGTAGCTCTAAGATTAACAACAGAATGAATTAACAGTAGCTGTACACACCTTACTAGTAAGATTAAAGACTAGTAATTGATGACTTCAGGGAGACTCCCAGAGATAGGAGTAGAAAGTTATATCCCTGTCTGAGGGTAGGGTAAAAACTATGTCCCCAGAGGACAAGGGTTATGCTACCAAGGAAACTGTAATCCTGTAACATCTCCAAAATGTTCCTGCTCTCCACGCCCTCTACTGTTACTCATTTAACACAAAGCAGAAATACAACTAAAAGTATCTCGGTGATACTAGAAAGCACAATGGCACGGCTGATAGAGCATGCGTGGGTTTGAAACTGGATGCAGATTCAAATCTTGGCTCCATCACCTCCTAGCTGTGGAATACATCCCCCTCTCTGGGCACAATCTGAAAAACAGGGTTTTAAACCCGGGATCACGTGAGAAATGTACATGAAGTGTACATTCAAAGCCTTTCATGTAAAGAGCAAACCCCCAGACCCTCCTTTGAAACACACGCCAAATTCCCGCCAGTGTACAGTGACCGCCCATCTTGGAGCCCTGTGTGTGCTGTGAGAGGGCAGGACAGAGGCACAGAGCAGGCAGAGGCTCCGGGGCCAGGCCCGTGGATTCTAAGCATGGCCTGGGAGCTGGGGAATTCAGAGGTCAGGGAAGTCCAGATAACTCCTGGGCTCTTCCGTTTCCCTTCCACTCCCTTCTGCTTCCACTGAAGCAGGCTAAATCAAAAGACAGTCTCAGATGCCCTGTACACCATCTCAGTGGGAAGAAGATCAAAGCTTGTCGCTTGGCTAATTATGAAGAGAAAAACCAGGCTGTAGGCCCCCATCTTTTATTGCTAACACAATCCCCTGAAGAGCGTGACTGCACTCACGCTATCCTCCACCAAGACTAAGCTTCTTGAAGGGAACACCTGTCTCAACAATCTTCGAAATTCTCTTAATATAGTTCTTTTTTGTTTTTAACTTTTAAAATTTATTTATTTATTGGCTTGTTGGGTCTTCATTGCTGCACACGGGCTTTCTCTAGTTGCGGCGAGTGGGGGCTACTCTTTGTCGTGGTGCGTGGGCTCCTCGTTGCAGTGGCTTCTCTTGTTGCAAAGCACGGGCTCTAAGCACATGGGCTTCAGTAGTTGCAGCACGTGGGCTCAACAGTCGTGGCTCACAGGCTCTAGAGCACAAGCTCAGTGATTGTGGCACACGGGCTCAGTTGCTCTGCGGCATGTGGGATCTTCCCGGAGCAGGGATCGAACCCACGTCCCCTGCGTTGGCAGGCAGATTCTTAACCACTGTGCCAGCTAGGAAGCCTTCTAATATAGTTCTTTATGCACAGCAACAATAAATTACTACTGAAAAATTAAAAGCATTCAAACTTAATGATAAGCTCAAGGAGAAAACTATATAAAAGACTGTTTACACTCGGCCCAAGAAAAGTCATCGACACATATTGTAAATTTATGAGGTCTACCTTCGGTTACGTAGCCATAAAGCATCAAGGGCAAACGAAGACCTCGTTCAGGGGACAGCTTACCAATATGACCCCAATGCTGTTCAGCTCCATCAGGTCCCTGTTGATGCTGCTGGTATTCGTTTGGAGGAGGCTGGATATCAACCTAATCACATTCAACCGGGTGTTGCCCACGGGAGGGTCCAGCACGCCCCATGTAGTCTTCATTACGCTTTTCTGAGGAAGAAAAAGCTTTCCAATTAAATTCAGTTCGGTAAACAAATAAAGGCGCAGGAGTATGTACTAAGATACAATGCTAGGCACACTAAGCCAGCTAACAACTTGGCCTAACTTCTACATCTGAAGGAAAATCCGAAAGTCCTATTGATACCTTTAAGATATGATGAAATAAACATGAAGGAAAAAAATTAAGTAATTTTCCCTGGACTAAAAACTTTATAAGAAATCAAGTATCCACCTGTCTTCAACATTCCAAACACCACAGGAATAAAGCAGAAAGCTACCGAAGTCCATGAAAAAAAAGTGCAATATTCCAAACCTGACCAGAAACCTAAGAAATTAAGAAAAGTTACAAGTGGTTTTGGAACACAGGTCTCCATCTTTGCCAAATCTGTGATAAAAATGCAAACACAGACGTTGCCTCTGGATCACGACCTTGAAACAGGATCAACCTCAAACCTGTTCTTGTCCATAAAAGAGAGTTTCTACTCTCTGAAATCACAACAGACAGACACAGGACATTTCAGAACTTCAGAAGTTTGGCAGGAAAGGGTGGTGACCTGTAAAGACGAGGCGACGACGGTGCCCTTCTCCACGTCCCCGTCCATGCGGCATCCCCACCCCTCCTGCCTGCACTCCTCCAGGCCCAGTGGAACCGGAAGGTCCCCAGGTTCACTCCCTGCAGCACAGCTCGAAGGAATGTGAATCTACGCACACACCACATCACGCAGTAAAACCAGCCACAAGCTGAACTCACTCAATCTTAGTCATGAAAGAGAGGAAGTTCAAACAAGACACTGCCTTACTTTCGAGTCAGGCCCAAGAAGCGAACCAGTGTGAGTATCCACATTAGACACTGCCATTTTTGTCCACCTAGAAAGAAGACGGTGGCACCTGAGACACAGGTCGAGGGTGCCTGGCCACACCCTCTCCTCAGGTCCTCCTCCTCCAACTTCCACTTCTGTTCTCCTGAACAAATCCTTCTTCTTTCCTTCCTCTCCTACCCTTCTTCCCAGGTCTGGCATGAAACTGCCACTGTTAAACACCAGCAGAGGCACTTTCCATGGGGGGGACGCCAAACACTCTGTTCTGCATCCTGTGCAGGCCGAACCCAGGGGAGGCACGTGGCAGAGGTGGGATCACTGCCTGCTCACTGGCAGCCCTGGTCATCTTAGGACACAACCTGGAAGCTGCAGTAGACTCCCCACATGAGGGACATAAACTACTCTCTGCTCCCTCCACAAAATGGTTAAGTAAACAGAAAGCATCTAATTTAGAAGGAAGAAATTAGTATACTGAATTCCTAGGAACTCACAGAGACACACTTTCTGGAGCCTGGCCCACCGGATGCAATGATGTGGGGCAGAAGGAAAAACCCAAGTGTAAGAAGTGGCGCGGGCGGCAGAACTCTCATGGAACTGCCACCCTAGAGATGCCGAACAGAAGAGCCTCATCCCCTAAGCTCAATCTGCGCCAACCCGAGGGGCTGGGGTGTCACGCAAGGCACCACTATGGACCACGGACACCCCTCTTTTGGAGGTCTTTGCTGTCTGCTGTTTGGGCCTTCAGTGGCTGCCTGAGTAAACAGTCGTTTCTGGGTTAGCACACAGACACTCCTGACAGAAGAACTAACACTCCAAGGCACATTCAACTGGATAAGATACCTGTCCATCAGGCAGCGACACTGCTCCAACTCAGAATAAGACAACCCAGTTTCAAAGATTAGTTCCTGAAAGATTAACTTTTACCGCAAAGATGTGACAATAACATGCTATGAGAAGAAAACTATCTCACTGGCATATAAGTACTCAGATTTTATAGAAAGAAAGAATAGAAAGCTGAGTTTCCTAAGCAGATAAATATCTGAATTTTAATTCTATCCCATTCATCAATTCAGATGCTATATATAGATAAAAGCCAATTAAAAACGAGCTTAAAAGCAATGGAAACAATTGCCAGTGCACCTTTTAACACACTTTGCACATGGGGGCTACAGCCAGTACTTTAATTCACAAGGTTCATCTGCTTTCTTAAATCAAACTACTGAGCTGGTCAGTGATGCTTGGGAGAGCTGCCTTACCTTGGGTGGCTCAAGCAGGAGTTCATGAAAAGATCCAAGTCTCCCTCGGATGGCTTCTAGCACACTCTTGTTGACTGAACAAACTGAATGGCTCATGCCTGGTGGGCAGATCTCTATATGGCCTTCAAATCTTGAAACAAAGAAAGTTAATTTTATTTATTATTTCAGAACAAATAATTCATAATAGCTACAGAATATTTAGTGATTACAGCAAAATTTCTGGAAGGACAGGAAGAGGGTGTAATAAAACCTTGATGGGGATCAGCCAGCATGATCTGAAACCCAGAGACGTATGGTGTCAGGTGAGAAAGTATATGCCATTTCTCCCCATCCTCTCCTAAACCGTCTAACTCCTTATACCAATTATACGAATATCAGGTCTCTAACAGAGAACATGGAAAGCAGCAGGAGATGCCTGAATGACAGGGCACCCCACACTGCCGGCCACTGGAGGACTGTCAATACTAAACAAGCCTGTAGCTGCGCTATACAGTTTCTTGCGACCAATCACACTTCTTCCTATCTAAAAGGCTTAAATTGCTCTTCTGTATGAAGCTCCATCTACGCCCCTTGCAAACCACTCCTTTTAGGAAAACAATTACAAGTGGAATGAGACTCCCAAATCCCACTCAGTATTAGTAAGCACAGGGGTTCTCCAGGTGGGAGACACGAGGAGGGAGGGGTGATGTCAAACTGCACTGCTACTGCAAGCAGAGCCACGTCAAACCCAGCACTCAGACCTGGGAAGGTGCGAGCAGTGCCGGCTGTCTGGGGCCCTGGGAGTCTGCTCCTCTTCCTGGCAGGACAGCGCCCTACCTCCCAGACGCACCCCGCTTCCTCACCCTCTCACCAGTTATGGAAACTCTGTCCACTGTTCCGGGTGATTAATGAATACAGGGCACAAACATTCACTGATAAGCTGTGTGTGACACAATTTTCATTTCTCTTGGGGAAATATGTAAGAGTGTGCTGGATAATATATCAGTAAGAAAGGTCTGTTTATTGAAAGACTGTCAGGTGTCTATAGAAGGCGGCCACGTGACTTAACGTCCCAGTTGGAATGTGTGAGGCTTCACTGTCACCAGCACTGGCTACCTGTCTGTCTGTGTTTGGTTTGGTTATGTTTAGTTGACTGAATGGTGCTCCCGCCCCTCCACCCCCCAAAACCCTATGTATGTCCACATCCTAGTTCCTAAGCTGGATGCCTTTTCTTCCTTTCCTGCCTCATCGCACTGCTAGGGCCTGCAGCATGAGGCTGAACAGAACAGGTGATGGGGAATATTCCTGCCATGGTCCTTGATGTCAGGGGCTATGATTTCAGTCTCTGACCATTAAGAATGATGGTAGCTATGGGTTTTTTGTTTTTCAGTTTCCAAGTTCCTTTCTATTCCTGATTTGCAGAGAGGTTTTATCATAGAAGAATTCAATGAAGTGACCCCATGGTTTTACTTCTTTGTCTGTTGATGTTTGATTTTTATTAAAATTACTTTTATAGAACAGTTCTAAGTTCACAGCAAAATGGAGGGGAGGGTACAGAGAGTGCCCACATACCCGCTGCCCCCACACATGCAGAGCCTCCCCCACTGTCAAATCTTCCACCAGAGTACATTTACCACAAGCCATGAAGCTACCCTGACACGTCATCACCACCCAGAGCCCAGGCTACGTCACGGTTCACACTAATGGGCTTCGACAAATGATGACACATATCAGTCACTAAGATACCACACAGAGCATTCACTGCACTAAAGGTCCCCTGTGCTCCACCTATTCAATTTGCCCCCATCACCAACCCCTGGCAACCAGTGATCTTTTTACTGTCTCCACAGTAAACTACGACACTTCCCAGAATGCATGTAGGCTTTCCAGATTGGCTTCTTTCACTTCTTTCTTTTTCGTTTGCATTTAAGTTTCCTCCAGGTCTTTCCATGGCTCGAGGGCACATTCTTTCTAGTGCTGAGTAATACTCCACTGTCGGGATGACCTACAGTTTATTCATCCACTCACCTACTGAGGATACCTTGGCTGCTTCCAAGTTTTGGCAAGAGTGGATAAAGCTGCTAAACAGCTGTGTGCACGTTTTTGTATGAACGTAAGTTTTCAACTCCTTTGCCAAGGAGCATAACCGCTAGATTGTATGGTAAAAGTATGTTTAGTTTTCTAAGAAACTGTCAGACTGTCTTCCAAAGTGGCTGCACCATGCTGCGTTTTCACAGGCAACTAAAGAGAGTTCCTGCTGCTCCGCGGTCCTGCCAGCACTTCATGTCGTCAGTCAGGTCCAGTGAATTGCTCGTGTTGTGCTTCTTACTGATTTCTGTCTAAATGATATGTACATTTCTGCTAGAATAGTTTTAGATTTACAGAAAAATTGCAAAAATAGCACAGAGTTCTTGTATGACCATACCCAGTTTCCCCCATTATCATTTTACATTTGTCAAAATTAATGAACCAACACTCACACATAAAACCCATACTTTACTCAGATTCCCTTGGTTCTTACCTGAAGTTGTTTCTCTGTCCCAGAATCCACCCAGGACACGACACTATGTTTACTTGTCAAGTGTCCTTCCTCCTCTTGGCTGTGACAGATACTCAGACTTTCCCGGTCAGGTACTTTGCAGAATGTCCCTCAGTTGGGATCTGGTCTTATGGGTCTTTGAAAGGAAGACCACCCAAGCAAAACGCGATTTTCATTGCATGCCATCAGCACACAACATTGGCTGCTGACTCTGATTATCTGGCCGAGGAAGCGTTGGTCAGGTGTCTCTGTCAGACTTGATAGAGTCACTGTCAAGTTCTCATTTTATTCTCTCCTTCCACACTGCACTTTTTGGAAGGAAGTCACGAGGCGCAGCCTACACGTAAAGAGCGGAGAGTGTTGTTCTGCCCCCTTGAGAAGGGATTATGATCTATTTGGAATTCTCCCACATGGGAGACTGGTCTCTTTTCCCCCATTTATTTATTCCATCATTTATTTATATCAGTGTGGATGCAGGGATAGTTATACTTTGCATTACAGAACAATACTGCTTTATTTTCTTGTGCAAGTAGTTCCAGCTCTGGCCAGTGGGAGCTCTTTGAGCTGCCCGTGTCCCTCTCCTGCCCCTTATGGTAGGTTTTTCTTTCTGAGCACATCCTTACCCTCTGCACTACACGATGCTCCACACTCATCTTGTATATTCCTTACCCCAGCTGTAGAACCAGCCATTCCTCCTGGCTCCTCTACTGGAGGAGAGTATGAGAAACCAACATCTGGCCACATGGTGTGCTTGTTCCCGGCGGTGCATCACAACTTCTAGGCCTCACAAAGCAACTGCCTTCTTGGTTTAACACGTCATATTTCAGTATAAGTAACTTCCAGTGTCCTACACTGATTCTTCCCTCAACTATGCCAAAGTTTCCAAATGAGCTCAAAGGCATTCTTCATTTATGTTCCATTTTTCATTTCTAGCATTTCCATGGGATCTTCCAGATCTCTGTTAAAAGTCTCCCTCTGTTCACATCTTGCTCACTTTTCCCACAAGCCTTTCACACAGTAATCACAGTTATCTTAAATTCCCTACCAGACAGCTCCAACGTATTTGAATCTAGTTCTAGTGACTGCTTCTTCTCTTGAAGAGTTTGTTGGGGTTCTTTTTATCCTGCTTCTTTGTCTTGCAGTTGTTTGGGTGAAAGGTATTTATCTGCAATGGACACACCCTTTTTTCTAGGTCTTTAGTGTAGGGTTTTGGGTCAATTTAGAGTCAGCAGTTGAGCGAGGTTTGGGTGCACTAAAGACTTCAAATTTGTCTCAAGTTACTTTGTATTTATAATTAGGAGAGGACTGCCAAGTTTTTCTCAACATCTGCTCTGCCCTTAGCTGAAGTTCTTCCCTTGAAGCTTGCTCCTGTGCTGACGGTCTCCTTCTGCCCTGCAGCCTTCCTCCATCAGCACACTGCTGTAGTCACTTGATGTGTGGGGGCCTGGCAGGGAGGACCGCTCTGTTGTTCTGGTTCAGCCTCAGTCTCAGGCAGCAGAAGTGCCCATGGGCCTCAGGGGTGGGGCCCTCTCGGTGACCCTGCCCTTATCTCAGTGGTGGGGGCCCTCTAATAGCCTGGGCCCTGCACGTGTCCCTGCCTGTCCTATGGGATAGAGGTTTTCCCTGGTCCCCTCCCCCAATGCAAGGTCTTCACCTATGTCTTTGGGGTTATAGGGTTTGCTACCTTTCCCCAGCGGCCTAAGGGTTTTGTTCAGCAGAAGCAGGAATGAAGGGTCCTCTGCTGCGCTCCACAGCCCCACTCTACAAGGCAGCCTTTCTTGGGGGCCTCCCCCAGCTGGCCGGCCACCAGTACTTCATGGGCACATGGTGTGCTTGTTCCCAGGGCAGGGCTCACAGGTGTGTGCAAAGTCCCGCATCTATGGTTCTCAGGGTGTCCTTGCTCTCCCTGCACGTCAGGCGCTTTGGGTGTTACATAACCTACTCTCATTCTACTTTTATAAAAAACACACTGGGGGACTTCCCTGATGGTCCAGCAGTCAAGACTCTGCGCTCCCAACGCAGGGGGCTCAGGTTCGATCTCTGGTCAGGGAACTAGATCCTGCATACTGCAACTAAAGATCACGAGTGCCGCAACTAAGACCTGGCACAGCCAAATAAATAAATAAAATTAAAACACACACACCACACACACACACACACACACACACACACACACACACACACACACACACAGGAACTATCATTTTTTTTTTTAAGATGAAAAATGAAATGATATATGAAAGTACCTCAGTTCCTCAGTAGAAGATTAGAATTATATTGTACACTAACTTACCACTACTCTCCTTATTTTTTGAGTTTTATTAAAATAATCTGAAATTTACTGTGTTTTTTCAACAGTGGACTTATTCATTCATTCTTAACATAATTTTAATAGTCATATGAATCTTCACATCCCTGTTTCATTTATCGTTACTTTCAGTGATATATTTCCTTATCTTAAGTTCTTTATTCTACCTTATTTTTCTCTTTGGCTTTGGTAAAGCGCATCTTGAACTAATTTACCCCGGGAACAGAACACAGATGGAACACTGAGGTCTCATATGCTTGAAAATGCCTCCTGCCCTCACACAGCAACAAAGTACTTCCGGGTCACAATCCTGCCCTCTGTTTTTCAGTGTTTATTTAGCTTTACAAATGAGATGTCTGGTAATCTGATTTGCTTTGTAGTTAACCCATTTTCTCTTGTCCAAACATTTTTAAGATTTACCCTTTATCCTAGGGATTCAGAAATCTCATAAGGATAAGATCTTAGGTGCCCACCACCCCCTGCCCCTCTTTAAAGTTAATTGTGCTTGGTATCTGATAAACCTTTGCAGTCTAAGGATAAGTTCCTTTTGATCAGAAATTCCCTCCTCTCATTTATTACTGTATTGTCCCCATTCTCAAGCCAGAGTCATCAATATAAATCTCACAGCACCAGCTCATGTGCTTTTAAATCATTTTAAGAGATGATGCAACTGCCTTATAGCATGAGTAGCAAGATAACAGTCCTGTACCACATGATTAATACCTTAAGTTATTGGTTACATTATTTAAAATATGATTTACCAGGGAAGACAAAGGCAAAGTCAACACTGCAGATACAATCCCAAAATTACAACACAGCTGAAGTAGCGCTGCCACATTGCCCTCCCGTTATCACTGACCAGAGATTAAAACACCAGAAACAGATGACTTTGGGAAGCAGGGGTTGGTAAGGCTGTGTTTACTATTTTGCTAGAAACCAAAATGACATCTTTAAAAGTGAACCCAGGAACGCTGGATGGCGACATTTTCACATGCTGCCGGCAGACCCTGTCTCGCCCTCGCCGTGCCCTCTGCTTTACTGGAGGGTCTGGTAGTGAGGAAGAAAATACAGATTCTAGTCTCTAAACCACACGCCCCGGAATGCAAACACGCACACAGCTCTGCAACTCTCACTCCCCAGAGAACAGGTGGGAAAATGCGGACAAGTGAGAAGTGAGTTAGCTGTGGGAGTGAACCGTGAAGAGTGATGTGGCAGCACTCAGTGGCTGGCCCAGAGGCACACAGACAGGAAAAACAGACTGGATTTTTGACCCCAAAACACACACAGCACAAAGCTTTCCTTAAGGCCTCAAGCCACCTGCCCGTCCTTTTTTAAACAGCTTAATGAACTGTGGTGCCCACATGTGAAACCTCGAAAAAAACACCCTGCACACCTCAAGGTAGCAAGCACTGGACAGAATCACAAGATGGGAAGAACCCTGACTCACCGCTCGGAGGAGAGCTGCACACCAACCAGGAACAGCTGTGTTCAATTTTCATATGTGAGAAACAAGCTTCTCTCATGTTTGAGCCATTGTGCACGGGGTTTGACATATTATAGCAGCATTTTGGTAACGACTACAAAACCCCAAGTGACCAGAATCCAAACATTGCCAATAGTGTTTACCAAGCCACATTCAACTACATCTATGTATTGCATTCATATAAAATTATTTATACAGTAGAAAAAGATTTAGCACTTGAAATTCAAGGGCATGATATTGTAGCAATCAACTAACAACTCTTAGCTGCTAAAAATTTTAAAAGCAAAACCAAATGGCTCATTTCGCAAGACAGAAGGAACACTTACGTTGGTCGCCGTGTCTCAAGTAAAGTCAACAATATCTGGATTGCACTGACTATGGCCGATTCATTTTTCTCCTTGTGGAAAATGTTTGATAGAAGCTGCTCTATAATTTCTTGCCTAGGGAAACAAATCAACAGTCAAATGCTAATTGTAACATCATTTAACACTAATAACTTTGGAGAAAAAGACCACAGTATCAGTAAGACAAGTATTATATAAGAGCTCAAACTCACTTGTGCATATCTGTTTCACTTAACAATATTTTATTTTTACTATATCTATAAGGAAGGCAAGTGACTTTGCTTATTATAAATGTAACACAGACATATAACCTATTCCTGTCCCCTCCCCTTAGCAAAGTCATCTAGGCCCTGCTTGCCTTTGCCAGTCTTGTTGAGGGCCAAAGCCTATCTCAAGACTGGAAGTCACCTCCCACTCAGATGGTGGGGCAGGGTGGTAATAAGACTCAGAATGCTTCACCCCCACAAAAGGAGGGGAATTGTTTTAAAAAGAAACCATAAATGTTTTCCCACAAAGGCATTAATGTATAATTAACAAAGATCTAAAACGGGTACAAGAGAACATCAATTGCTGCATTTTATTCTACAATTAAAATCTGGTAAATCAAAATAATGTGGCAGCAAGTGAAATAGGTTTGACTGAACTACTGCCCAAGAAGTGTACTGCACAGGCTCTTCCCGTGATGCGCCACCCCCCGATACGTGTACACAAGGCCACAATCAACTCAAAATACAAGGGCGACCTGCTGCGTTAAGTGAATTTATCTGGAGGTTCTCAAGGAGAACCTGCTTCTCAGGGTCTAAGTGAGTTTTGGAACCCACACGGATTAAGAAATGGAATCTGCCTCGCGATGTGGCATACAGCTGGCTGCCCCTGCTGCTCACCAGGCAGACAAGCCAGTCACCCACAGCACAGTCGTGCTCCCTGGATACTAACACCAGTTCCTTTGCCAGGTTAGGGCAGCAAGTAGGAGACCATCTCTTGCTCTTTGAGGGAAGCAAATAAAACTAGTATCTAATCTAACTTCAGAGGATCCCCCTGCAGAAAATAGCTTTCAAGTACTCCCAGGCCAGCACTAAAATTGCTTGTGAGACCTCTACCCAGATCAGTACTGTAAAAGTCACTCAACACACAGCAGTCAATAGGATAACTATTAAACTTGGAATTGAGCTCTGGAAAAGACTTTTTTTTTTGAACTTTTATTGAGATACAGTTAACAGACAATAAACAGCATATATTTAGAGTGTACAATTTGGTATCCCTATCTCCCAATTCATTCCCCCTCACCCCTCCCCACCTTCCCCACTTGGTGTCCATATGTTTGTTCTCTACATCTGTGTCTCTATTTCTGCCTTGCATTTCCTCTTTCATAGCTGTTAGCATGTGCCTAATGGAGGTGCTCCTATATTGGGTGCATATATATTTATAATTGTTATCTCCTCATCTTGGATTGATCCCTCGATCTTTATGTAATGTCCTTTCTTGTCTCTTGTAACATTTTTTATTTTAAAGTCTATTTTATCTCATATGAGTATTGCTACTCCAGCTTTCTTTTGATTTTCATTTGTATGGAATATCTCTTTCCATCCCCTCACTTTCCATCTTTATGTGTCCCTAGATCTGAAGTGGGTCTCTCGTACACAGCATACATACGGGTCTTGTTTTTGTATCCATTCAGCCAGTCTGTGTCTTTTGGTTGGTGCATTTAGTCCATTTATATTCAAGGTAATTATCGAGATGTATGTTCTATTATCATTTCCTTAACTGTTTTGTTGTTGTTTTTGTAGGTCCTTTTCTTATGTTTCCCGCTTAGAGAAGTTCCTTGAGCATTTGCTGTAGGGATGGTTTGGTGGTGCTGAATTCTCTTAGCTGTTGCTTGTCTGTAAAGCTTTTGATTTCTCCCTCGAATCTGAATGAGATCCTTGCTGGGTAGAGTATTCTTGGTTGTAGGTTCTTCCCTTTCATCACTTTAAATATATCATGCCACTCCCTTCTGGCTTGCAGAGTTTCTGCTGAGAAATCAGCTGTTACCCTTATGGGAGTTCCCTTGTATGTTATTTGTCGTTTTCCCCTTGTTGCTTTTAAGAACTTTTCTGTCTTTAATTTTTGTCAGTTTGACTACTATATGTCTTGGCGTGTTTCTCCATGGGTTTATCCTGCCTGGGACTCTCTGTGCTTCCTGCACTTGGGGAGCTATTTCCTTTCCCATGTTAGGGAAGTTTTCAACTATAATCTCTTCCAATAGTTTCTCAGGTCCTTTCTCTCTCTCGTCTCCTTCTGGGACCCCTAGAATGTGAATGTTGGTGCATTTAACATTGTCCCAGAGGCTTCTTAGGCTGTCTTCAGTTCTTTTCATTCTTTTTTCCTTATTCTTTTCCGCATCAGTGATTATCACCATTCTGTCTTTCAGCTCACTTATTTGCCTTTCTGCCTCAGTTAATCTGCTATTGGTTTCTTCTAGTGTATTTTTCATTTCAGTTATTGTGTTGCATATCTCTGTTTGTTTGCTCTAATTCTTCTAGGTCTTTGGTAAACTTTTCAATCTTTGCATCCAGTCTTTTTTCAAAGTCCTGGATCATCTTCACTATCATTATTCTGAATTCTTTTTCTGGAAGGGTGCCTATCTCCTCTTCATTTAGTTGTTTTTCTGGGGTTTTATCCTGTCCCTTCATCTGGTACGAAGTCCTCTGCTTTTTCATTTTCTCTATCTTTCTGTGGCTGTGGTTTTCAGTTTCACAAGATGAAATACTGCTGATACTGCTGGATACTGCTGTTTGCCCTCTTGTGGAGGAAGGTATCTAGGAGGCTAGGTGTGTGCTTCCTGATGGGAGGGACTGATGGTGGGTAGGGCTGGGTGGGCAGAGCTCAGTGAGGCTTTAATCTGCTTGTCTGCTAATGGGTGGGGCTATGTTCACACCTTGTTGGTTGTTTGGCCTGAGGCTACCTAGCACTGGAGTTCACAGGCTCTTTGGTGGGGCTAATGGTGGACTCTGGGAGGGCTCACACCAATAAGCATTTCCCAGAACCCCTGCTGCCAGTGTCCCTGTCTCCTCGGTGAGCCACAGCTGCCCCCCACCTCTGTAGGCAACCCTCCAACACCAGCAGGTAGGTCTGGTTCAGTCCCCTATGGGGTCACTGCTCCTTCCCCCTGGGTCCTGGTAAGCACATTTTTTTGTGTGCCCTCCAAGAGTGGAGTCTGTTTCCCCCAGTCCTGTGGAGGTCCTGCAATCAAAGCCCGTTGGCTTTCAGAGTCTGATTCTCTGGGGATTTCTCCTCCCGCTGCTGGACTCCCAGGTTGGGAAGCCTGACATGGGGCTCAGAACCCTCACTTTAGTGGGTGGACTTCTGCAGTATAACTGTTCTCCAGTTTGTGAGTCACCCACTCAGCATTTATGGGATTTGATTTTAACGCGATTGCGCCCCTCCTACCGTCTCATTGTGGCTTCTCCTTTGTCTCTGGATGTGGGGTATCTTTTCTGGCGAGTTCAAGACTGCTTTTTTGTAAATACGTATATTCTTCAAATAGCAGCCTCACCCCAGGTAGAGAGGTACCGACAGGGCATCCAACAACAGATGTCCACCTCCTCATTCAACTACAGTGTCTTACTTTCCAGAGAGCAGCATCACCTTTCACAAATCCCGGTGCCTGGAGGGCGTGGCTACCAAAGAGGCTGCCACTCTCGTGGCTGCATCAGGTCGGGGTCCAGCACACCCCTGAGAGCATTCTATTCATGGACAAAACCGATGTGACAACCAGCAGAAGTGTAACGGTCAAGATGCAACACAGCAGCTGAGCCACATTCTGAGTCTTATCTGAACATAGAGATATCACCACATGCAGAAGAAACCATGAACTGAAGGAGTGAGCTTATTTAACAGGATAAAAGGAGTGCTTTCATATTCTTTAAATAATAAGGTATTTATTTACAAGTGAGAAAGCATTCACTTTCCCTTTTTAAAGAATGGAGTTCTTGGATGGGCATCAGTAAAGTTCATGATGTGAGCTGTCTCACGCATGAGGCCAGCCAGGTTCTTCACCCAAGCCTTTGAGACGATGGCTCACTTCTGCTTTGTTTTTGTTTTTATATAGGCAGCTAGATAAACACGTGATTCTATAAAACTAACTGGCTCTACTGGGCTCAAAAGCCAAACCACTCTAAGCTCATTAGTATCAAGAATTAGGAGCTGCATGGTCCAAGCCTCTCTAACACAACTAGTTTTAAAGGAATTGTGAAATTTCAAATTTTCCCACAGAGCCACTCAATTAAATACATTCCATTTCCCAAGATAACACTCACTACCTGACCCCTCGGTCCCTTTCTTGGAGACCTTCTGGTGCCCCTCCCCATCCTGACCATGCTCTTTAACCTTAGCTCACCGCCAGCTTTTCCTGCAGCGCTAACCTACACTTCCTATTTAAACGTATGGTGTTTACATGTAACACTGGCATCCAATCTGTGGGCTGTTTGGCACTGACCTATAACGAGTAGGGTAATCTGCATGCCAAGTAGACTGGCTTAATAACATAACATCGCTATATGAGGTAATAATTAGCCAAATATACACAGATATATAATAATATACAAAATATATAGAGATACTGTTATAATTAATAAAAGCTTACCAAGCTCTCAGGAGCCTTTTGTCACTGTGTATTTTCTCAACCAACAGGTACTAAAAGAACGACTATAATGTGGAAACACATCTGATAGGGAAAAGGGCTGGTTCTCATCCTCAAGAGTGTGGGAAGCACTGTTACAGAGTTAAGTCTCCCCAATGCTCAGAGCAGTGAAGATTTAACTCAGGGACACCACGGAACCCCTGACTCTTTAGGTCCACGCAGCTGAAGAAATTTACTCCAACTGATATTTAATGACATCAGTTCTGAGTGTGTACTATCTGCATCAAATTACAGTTGCCTGACCGAGGACTAAAGACATGGTCTGAAATATATCAGCTAGCACATATGCAGGCTCCAACAGCTAGATCCCATATCCCGGTCCAAACAGAGCTGAGTGAAGAGAGGACTGGTACAGAAGAACTCCATGATCACAACTGACCGTCTGACCCTCAGGGTGAACCTGCATGGTCTAGGAAGGGAGCCAAACAGCACCTGCGGCCACGGAACACTCAAAACGTTAACTAGCCTCAACCAGCCTGTCCTGAGTGTAAAACACACACTGGATTTCTAAAGCTTTGTACAAAGACAAGAATGTAGAATACCTCACTAATTTTTAAATGAACATATACTGAAATATTATTTTGTACCTATTAAATAAACATAAAAATTAATTTCACCTAGTTTTTACTTTAATATGGCTACTAGAAACTTTTAAATTACATGTGACATTTTTATTGGACAACACAATCATGAACCATATGAAATTCGTGACAGCCAACATTTTTTAACCTTGAGTAGGTTAATTTTTACACAGTTCAACCTAATACTTACTACAGTTATCAGTACTGTGTACTATAAAAGGAGTGCATATGCCATTAATGCCCAAGCATAACTGAAAGGGGGCAGGTAAGATGACATTTTACTCAGAAGCCGATAATCTCTTCTGTTTTGCTACTTGAGAGGACAAGTCAATTCCCTCCTATTCTACAACGCACATTGGGAAAATACAACTTTATTTCTCAGAAGACAGAGTTTAAAACAAGATATTTTGTCTCTAACATGTTCCCAGCTTGTCTCACACTTGCCAAGTAAATAATGCACGTCTTATTCTAATAAAAGGGTCTTCCTGGCCAAAAGATGCAAACGAGCCTCAATATACAGGAGGACTAAAAAAATTCCGACAGTCATTTAAAAGCACAACAGGAGCAGTAACCTGAAGCGAGACCGCCATTCGTACACAATAATGCTAACTGCATGCACGCTCTCCAGCTATTCACCCGAAGTGGGGAAATGCCTTAGTTTTGTTCATGGAAGTAACGTTCAGTTATACAGCTGCAGGTCGAACCATACTTGATGGTAAACACTCTTCCTGAAAATGTGTGAATCTAGAAATACCAGTATGGTGGGGTTGGCCATTCACAGATTTCAAAATAGTACACCATCCCCAAGCTGTCTTCCACCTAAAACACGAGATGTCTCTTCATTAGGAATTGCCTAAAAATAAGGGCAAAAGCAATACAAAGAAACAAAACATACAAGAAACAAAACATAACCCTGCAAATCAGGTCTGGTCAGGTTATCCCAGTCAGCTGCCAAGGTATAGTGAATCCTAAGAATTTCTGATCAAAAATCACTGACTGGGAATTCCCTGGTGGTCCAGTGGGTAGGACTTAGCGCTTTCACTGCTGAGGGTGCAGGTTCAATCTATGGTCGGGGAACTAAGATCCCACAAGTCGCACAGCCCAGCCAAAAAATTTAAAAAAATAAAATAATTAAAATTTAAAAAAATTCACTGACTAAAATGGGTCAAATTAGTTTGTACATCTATCCTCCCCAGAGATCATGGAGGCAGTGACTGCAGTTATGATGTCACTGCCCCATCTCATAATAGGTTTATAGAATTTAATTTACAATTATATGAAAAGTCCAAAGCCTACATACAAGTGTCATCTATGTACATTCTTACCCTATAGGTCTCCAATGGGCATCAGGAGTGGCTGAGGTCAGATAAGGCAGATCCCTGCCTTTGCACCCACCCAAGGGTATTTTCCAGGGACCCGATTCCCACATAAGAAACACTTACCAACCGCTTACACTGGTAGCATATCAAATAGCACCAACATGAAGAAAGAACAAGAACAGAGTTTCAAACATACTTTTCTAGAGTGGCAAGCAGGGGATCTGGTTCTGTACTGTTCTGAATTTGTAACATCTGGTCTCTGCTCAGGCGAACAATTTCACAAAGTGACTGTGATGCATTTGAATGCCGCTAAAGAAAAGAAGTACAATTTTAACTATAAAACATATTGGAAGTTAAATCTATAATAAAAAGTTAGTGAAAAAATTGCTTACGAGGTAACACAAATTAACACTGGTCATACGCTTCAGAAAATAAAAAGCCAAGGACCAAAGAAATAATATATGTACAGCATGAGTATTTTACCCTGCTAGGCTTTACTTAACAATACTGCAAACAAAATACTCTTACTTTGTGTAGGGAAATGTGATTCAAGTTCTGGCAAGGAAAAATTCCTACAATTAAATACTTGAAGAAAACCATATCCCCTAAATTTATATACTTTCAGCAGCACAGAAAGATAAACACACTTCTTTGGCTTAAAAAAAATAAACACAGCTTTCTGGGATATACTAATGGATAAGAAATATTACTTCTTCCAGTGTGTGGTGTGCTGCCCTACAAGAAAGCTCTGAACTCTCAGCATCAAACCCCTTATGTTCTGTGGCATGTGACACTGAACGTCACCTGCGCAGTGCAAGCAGAGCAGCACGATTCCAGCACAGATGACAGCACACACCAGGATACCAAAATCCACTGTTTGCAATCAGGAGCCTAACATTTCCTTAATAAACCTAAATTGGTCGGTATAGTTTAGCATGCAATTTGTCACTTAATACAAAACTGAAGTATCAAAAGGACTGTCCAAAACACAAAATTAACTTTCTTGCAAGTCAAGTAGAGAAGGTGCTAAGGCCCCGAACGCTTCGTCCACTGTAAAACAAAACAAAACAAAACAAAACAAACAAAATGTTGCTGCAGAGCTGGGCTTCTCCGCTGTCAACTTCCCCTGGCCCCTCCAGACAGGGGCAGGCTCCTACTGAGCGGGAAGCTAGTAATGAGCAGACCTGGTCCGAGGACACGGCCTCCCCACCCCGTAGACTGGGCAGCCTGCACTCCTGTCCTCACTTGCGTGGGCCTGCGACAGCCACACTTCAGAGCTTGGGAAACGTGCTCCTGGAACCATTCTACTCCCCAGCACAGCGGGAGCGCTTATCACCCCAACCAGGCGGAGGGCGCCTTCGAAGCTCTAGCACCCGGTACACGTCCACACTGGAGTGTCCTTCCTGAGCGTCAGCAGCGACGAAGTGCAGGGGGCATATGATGGACTGCCTCAGGGGAGGGTGGGGAATTAACAGCCCCTTTAATGGTTAGCTCTTTTTTTTTTTTTTTGAAAGGGGTGGTAGGACGAGGAGCCTGCGTTAGATAAACTCCAGGTACCAAAAGTTTTTTAATGGACTAGAGTAGAAGGGGCCACATCTACCTCCACAGGAAATTTGTCTTGGTGGGGAGGACACCCTCTGGCCCCATGCTTCTTCTCCTGCACTGCTCCTCTACGGCGCTCACTCTCCAATTAATCCACAAGCTAGAGGTATCCAAGGAGGCTGCCCGTGCCCCATGACATACCCTGCATGTTGTTTGAACCAACTTCTTTGCAGATACTACAGTGAACCATATGGAACTGTCATTCCGTAGGCAGAAATGGCCAAACGCTGGCAGCTCCACGAGGCTCTGTCCACCACTGATGGCGGCAACAGGAGCAGCAGCAGAGGAGCAGGGTGACAGCCTCCTCTACAGAGGCCTACCTACCCTGGTCCTGGTGACCCCACCCCACCCCACCCCCAGACATCCCCTCAGCACGGAGCTCAAATGTGCAAACCCCAAAGCAGCTTCAGTCCTACTACCAAGTCAATCTTCAGCACCCAGGACAAAGGCCAACCTGTCAGCACAAAAGCCCAAGCCAGGAAGTGGAACCACCAAGAGCCCGTCACCCTAGGTGACAGGATCCTGCTGCGCTGTCTGGAAAGCTTTAGCCAGAATGGAAAGAACAAATGCAGGCAGATGTGGCCACATCATTTGGGCTAAAGATGGGTATAAGAGAAAAAAGAAGTGTGGAGGAGGTTTGTAACAAAGGCAAGCAGATGCAGCACGAAGTCCCAGCTCTGAAAAAGAGACGGTGCTAGCTAGACCCAGGGCTTACTGGCTCACACTTCAGGAAATCTCCTGAGTATCGGCAGTATTTTAAAGAGACTTTGGTGTTTAGAAAACTGTCAACTTGAAGAATGCCAGGTAACCACTGTTATCTACCCTCTACCTTCACACCCAGAGTACAATCATGCTCTGTGCCCAAATAAACACGGTTCTTTTTTTTTTTTAAATCAAGTTTATAGTCACACAAGAGAACTTACATCTTCTTCTTGCGATGGATGAACTATTTCCACAAGCCTCTGGATAATTTTCTCCTCATTTAACCACTGTAAAACACATTGTAGAAGTAATCATAGCAATGAATGGCTCTTGTTCAAGCCCCAATGAAGATTAACATACTTGGAAATATCCATCACATTTTAAGCAGAATGTTACAGGTTTTCTCTGGACTTTGAACACTACAGGAAATTAAAAGTCCCCCAAGGAAAATGCCAGTGAATATATTATTTTAACAGTAGCTACAGTACCAACTACTCCCCAAATCATAATACCCACATCCAAAACTTCTATACATCAGCTTCTGAGTCATGGTAATTCTCAGACACTGACTGTTAAAACGGTCTGCACTTTGGATATGAGGCAGGAGAGCAGGGAATGGAACTTACACATTTTCTTTAAGAAAGCATTCACTTTAAGAGAGCTTCAAAAAGGATGAGAAAAGCAAATTTAATATTAAGCCTCTGGCTTAAAAGACGATGAATTTTTAGATTCTAAAACCAAAACAACCACAGAAAATGTGGGGGCTGGGGGGCACCACAGAAACAGTTTATCTGTCCTGTCACATGTTAGCAAAAGCTATTATCATGACTAGGACACTCTCTTCTTCAACTATATATGAAATATTGCCATGGATGAAAACATGAAGAGGATGAGAAACATGAAAAACCAGCTGGTGTAACACTAGCTCCACAAGGAACAGAAACACATCATAAACAAGGCACTCATTACCTAGAACAGGGACACACACACACACACGCAAAATTTCAAAGGTTAAAAGGGATTGGGGTGCGAGGAGGTGAAGGTAGGGGTGGGTGACAAGAAATCAAACACATTTTGCTAAAGGCACGTAGAGAAATTCTTCGGCTGAGACTATGCCAAAGGAAAATGCAAACAAAAGTTATCAGGAGACTACCATAAAGCCAGAGGCCCAACTTTACATCTTAAGATGTTTTAAAATGTGCACATGAATTACCCTGTGTTTGAATCCGTTCCAACACAGATTCTGACTCAGTGGGGCAGGGGTGAGAACTGGGATTGCTAACATGCTCCTGGGTGACGTCTGGGACCACACTGTGAGTAGCAACAACCTAAAACAGGATGCAAACACCTCTACAGAGGAAATGGGGCAGAGGGTCCTGTCACCACGGGAGAAAGCAGGAAAATTTGTGGGCTGTGAACAAATCAATCCCCCACCCTCACTGCCTCCACAGCCATTAACAAGCACCTATAGTCCAAGCCCAGGGTGGGCCCCCACATCAAAGTTAAGACATGTGGGAGTTGCTAACTACCCTTCCCCCGACCTATGCCCTTATTAACCACCTAGCACCATACCCCTCCAGAAGCGCACCTATTCCTTTGGAAGGGGACCCTAAAATTCAACCCAGAAGTGACCAAAGGAATTCTAAGAAACCATACTGGATAATTTCCCTCAATAATAATCTGAACATAAAGGTGACGGTCCCTCTATCCTTAACCCCCTTCCGTGGAATCCCCAACCTCTACTGAGAAGAGACTCACATCCACAAAAGGGAGGCCAGAGTCCCAGTTTAGGGCCCTTTCCCCCAGGCAACTCCCAGGCCACTCAGCAGGTCCTCTCAGCTGGTTTTCTCACATGACCATGGCTCTCAGTAGACCTCTGCCTGGCCCTACAGTAGACCCTGCCTGACCCCACCCGGACTCTCGCACTCACACAAACACACACCCTGGCACGCCTGCCCACCTCGGCAGAACGTGCCCTTCCCTGGGACACCACCTAACACCACTCCTTCTGCACCTTCAGGTCTTCAGCATTTTCAATAAAACTCATTTCCAGAGTTCTAAGGTTTGAGATTGAGTATTAAAGATGGATTGGACTGGGGAATGGTTCTGCAAGGAGGCAGTGAAGGGGACAAAAGAGAGGAAGAGAAGACAAGAGGCAAGGATGAGAGCCTGTGAGAAACCACATCCTCAAGTCACTCACAACCTCCTCTTCCCACCCAAATCCCACCCAAGACAGCTCCTCAGGAGGCATACATGTTCTGAAATAACCATCTCCCCAATTCTAAAATATGTGCCCTTTTGGAGGTAAACTCAACTCTACTTCTTACCCCATGCTCCTAGGTGTCCATGAGAGGAAAGTTACTTCTGAAGCCAGATTCCCTGGAAATACCAACACCGCTTCTTTTTGACTTTTAGAGATATCCCTGCAGTGTGACCATCTTCTCAAGAAAGAAACCTCACACCATACTCAGATGGTCTTAGAGCTCCCAACCTTCTTATTTCTGCTCTAACCACCAGATCAGCTTTAAGACAAACCCTCAACCCATTCCATTTTCCCAGTCCCGCTGAAGAACCAACCAGCAAAGGGAAAGTACCCCTCACAAGGACACAGCCTATGTACCTAGGGATGTGCACATCGGCAATCCTAACCCTGAAAAATCTGAATCTCTTCCAATCTTGGAATCCTCCTTCCTGCCCTCCCACCCCACCCCCACTGCCCACCTCCCAGACCACTTTCTACCAATCCCCTGGAATCCTGCCCCTCTGAGCAGCCCAGCAGCCCAAGTGCCACGCCCCAGCCCATCCACAGCAGCCGTGAGTCTACTCACATTCAGCACTTCCTGCCTGGGCTGTGGAGGCTCGATGCATGTCAGGAGCCTGAGCAACAAGTCCATGATGGCCGACGTTCCTATGTGTTTTATAATAAGGTCCACAAAGTCACGTTTCTTCTTTAGGAAATCCACGATCTAGAGGAAAACAGCCACAACTGAAAGACACGTCACTAGGGAACTACCAACTTTAGGATGCCTTCAGGACTGACTCATCTAGCTGTCCACTCCAAAATCCCACCACCACTCTACGGTGAAGAAAGGCAAACACTGAATTAGTACTAAGAGGTCACACTGGAAAGCCTTCTAATTCTAATTGTTACAGTACTCAAAATCTTTTTGGAAAAAAATTTCCCTAAATTACCACGTAGTCCCTAATACAAATACACCATAACAGAATCTTTTATTTCTGTTCACTTTCATTATTAATTTGCAAAGAATGAGGATTAAAAATTTAACACCCTATAAAGAGCAAGTGACTATACCACTTAGTTTATGGACATAAAGCAAGTCCACTAGGCTTTACATGAAAACGCAGAATAAACAATCAAAATCCTAATTGTACTCTAGCAAGTAGGAAAAAAAAAATCAAAACATAAAAGTGCCTAACCCATGTGCCATAGAAAATCACATCTGCATTTTGTTTCAGCAATTCACCTCATCAGATTAACACAAGGATGGTGAGTGAGTGTGGAAGAGGCTGACAGTTATCCCAAGGGGATACGGAAACAGTCATGACCACCACCTGGGTCTCTGCACAGGAAGAAGGCACCTGTTCTGTCCTGGACACCCTTGTGTTCCTTCTGGTCTGTCTGTGTGCATAAGTCATCTGACCAAAAGTCCCAGAAGCAGCATGGCCAGCATGGCAGCTGCCCTGACAAAGTCTCACCAGAGTCGCCCCAAAGCCTGTGAGGTGGGGTTGTTCAACTCACTGTTACAGACAGAGGAAACTGAGGCTCAGACTGGTGAAGTACCTCGCTAGAAGGTAAAAAGTGGCTGCCTTGAGATTTAAATGCCCCCAAAGCCACAAGTCTGCCATTATCCCACACGACATGTAACAGCCAGGGATGAACTGAAGCTGCCTCACAGCACCAGGTGTAAGTGCAGGATTAACCATCATGTGCTGCTTCTCTAGAAGATGAGGTTAAACGCTGTAACAGAAACCCCAAGAAGTTATACATAATTAACCCACTCACAACTGAGTAACATGATAGTTTTTAAAAGCAGAGTGAAGAGAAGAAGAGAAAGTCAAATGTGACCAAAATACTGCATTATTTAGTGACAAAAGCACTGACTCTGGAGCCCAAAAGCACAAGTCCCAGTCAGTGCCGCGGCAGCACAGCAAAGACAGCAAGCGAGCCTGCCTGGAAGATGGCACTGCTGAGGGAACACCCATCCAACACTGAAGGTGCCCCACGCAGCTGGACCTCCTGCCCTGCCAGTTACTATATTTCTGTACTGGTTAAATCAGACCGAGTCTGAATTTTTTTCTTTACCTGCAGTTGCGTATCTCCTTACTAATACACCACATGATGGGAAACCTTTATTTATGCTTATAATTCTCAAAAGGACAGAAAGGTGCCGTGTGACCTTTTCCCACAGCTGAAAGAGCAAGGGCTCTTGAATCCTCTCGTGACTGAGGGCTGAACAGGGAAGCACAACAGGCTGCAGCGTGAACGGCCCTCCTCTCAGCGTTTAACTGGCACGTGCTGTCTGCTTACACAGGAAACATGTCTGGCCTTGAAGACCAATGAAAATACTCAGAACCCCCAGAAAGCTTTCTGTGGATTCTCACTCTACACTAACGGTACACTGAAAGCCAGGACCCACATATTTGGGTTTCCTAGCACCGAGTGAGGAGAGGAGCACAATGAAGGTGTGAGGCCTGTCTCCATCACGGCTGCAACCATCTGGAACTGACTGGTACCTTAGACTGACAGCATGACCCGCACTTGCCTAAAACAGCCAGCAGTTCTGTCACTTCTCACCAAAAGACAATCTCTAGAGGAGTGATCACGACTTGGGGATTACTATCTAAGAAAAAAGAACCTCAGTTCCAATACATTTAGGAAGGTAATCCTGCTCAATGAAGAGCATGGAAGAACAACCTCGTCTTTCTAAAATAAAACATGTGTGCACTGCGCCTTGGCACAGGACAGATGTACTAGGGCTAAAATAGTTCCCGTCCCTCCATGTCTGCTGATAGCAAGGACGGGTCATGGAGCCTGTTTTTCACCATGAAGGATGCCAGGCCCAACTGGAGTGACCCCTACACCCCTGTCATCACCCCTGCCAGCTGCACTCTGCAGGACTGTTAGTTTGCACTTGGGCATCTGAGGCTCTCGTTGGTGCCTGTTTCCATAAGTGGATCATAACCTCCTCGTAAGCAGCTCCTTTTTCACACCAGTACCCACTAGAGCAGTGATTCTCAAATTTTAGCATACATCAGAGTCACTTGGGAGGCGTCTTCAGTTCCCACAGTGCTGCCCCACCCCCAGAGCGTCTGCCTCCGTACATCTGGAATGGGGCTCAGGAAGCTGTTTTTCTAACAAATTCTCAGGTGGTACCCATGCTGTGGGACCAGGGACCACACTTTCGAGAACCACTACACAGACAACAGCTACTCGGAAAGTAAGTTTCCCAAGCAGAGTAAGTCTGAATTAAGACCAAAACAAAGCGCGGGGTGGGGCTGGGAGGCGGGAGCATGGAATGGACGGACAACACCAAGAAGAAGAAGGAAGAGGAGGAGGAGGGGAAAGAGGTACGATTCCTGTTGAGCCCCGCTGGACGGCAACAGCAGGGCTTCACGTGCATGTACATGACAAGTCAATACCCAGATGTCTCAAGTGTGTGAGTGGAATCAGAATAGAAACAATCACCATTTGTATAAACTAATCATCAGCTGCATTTATGGGAAAGCGTTTTAAGTTTCCCTTGTGATCACCGTTAGGGGAAAGAAAAAAATCAACTGTTACTTTATCACAGAGTCGCTAGGACGCCACCCACACACCAACCACCCAGTGTGCACCCTCCGCAGCCTATCCTCACAAGGGACCCCAACATTCTCCTGCTTCCAAGCACTTGTCAAAAGAGGAAGCCAAAGTGCACCGAGGAACGGAGATGTGAGGCACTTAGAAGAGGTCAAATTAGAACGTACTCACTGATGAGTAAGTCAGTGTTAAGTTAGCATGCATTTAGAATGCTTAAGATCTGAAATAGATTCTTTTACAGAACCTGGACTTAAGGCACACTCAGAACACTGAAGCAACCAAATCACTGGGGGAATCATCTCAGAGGGATGATCAGCCCTAATACTTACCTTTTTGGAAAACAATATTTACCTGTTCTGGTTTTCTGCTGATAAGAATACTTAGCACCTTGCTGAAGAAACTGGCAAGTAGTGGGTTCAAGGGGGAATCATTTAGGAGGAAGCTATACAATTTCATTAGCAAGGATTCATCTTCTCCCAGTCTATCATTCATTTGGGAGACATCGGAAGTGAGCAACTCACAAGATATATTTGGGTACCTAGAAGAACAGGATACTCATATCATCATCTATATTAACAGTGTAATTACATAAAATAAAATACAAATCACAAAGGCGTCCTAAAACTTTGTGAAAAATAAACAAAGTCACCTTCTGGGAATTAGAAAATAATTTCAATCCATTCTGTCCAATTTAATCTAGAGAGACTAAAGTGAATTTTCTTCTGTGTCTAAAAAATGGTTCTGAAACCAAGCTTTAATAGGAAAACACTTTCCCCAACAAAACTGGAGCACACCTGGGATTCAGGAGGTGGGGGGGGAGCCCTCCTCGGAGCAGGCGCGATGCGGCAGGTCAAAGCTTCGGGCCGCAGCCCTCAGCAGCCTATGCTGGCATGGAAAGTAGCACAGCTCATAGGACAACCGCAGGGGATGCCGGTTTTCAGGTAACCGCACTGTACACAGCACCTGTAACTACTCAAGACACATTTAGGTTCCTGGACAGCGGCCTATGTTCTCAGATGGGTTCTAAATGGAATTAGAAAGTTGGGCTTATCAAGTGTTCAGTCCACATTACATGTTGAGAATAAATATTCTAACATTCTCAAGTAGAGAAGAGGACACAGCCTGAGTTACCCGCGTGGGAAAACTGTATACAGCGCTCTCCACACAGTCTTCCAGGGTCTTCTGGGACCAGCCCACCATCAGATCTCACTGCTGTGTGCACAGTCCTCTTCTACAGGCCCCATAGCCCTAGAAACACCTGTACCCCTAAAGCATGTTTGCCCCTGAGCACCAGAGCACTCTCTCTCTGAAAAGCAGGCAGCAGATGCATTTTCTCCACTCACTTCTTTTACCACAAATGACTTCTCATCTGTCCTCAGAGCAACTCCAAGGCCCGTCAAGACTACACTCTCCCCCAACCACTGTTCACATCTCTTCTCTTTATCCCTCCCAGCTGAGCAGCGGGGAGTGGCAAGCTCAAATGCTGATCAGGACAGGGAGGTGACAGAACAGCTACATGACAAAAGAGAGGGGTCAAGGCTGCTGTGGAACCCACACAGAACCCGAGGCATCCCAGACTAGCAAGCATCTGCCTGTCTGGAGACCACTGGCTGGAGAAGCACCTGATGAGAGGCCAGAGGTGCAGCACCTGGCAGGTCTGCCGTGAGGGCGCAACACTGAACAGCATGAGAATATCCCCGAGTGAACCTCTGTAGGGAGGAAAAACTGAAGACACACAACAGAACTGGCAGGTGTGTGGGCACGAAGGTCACCTTATCAAATCGCTGCCCTCTGGAGGCTCTGGCTCAATCAAATTCAAGTCTTCCTCACTTTACACAGCACACGGGCTCAAAGACCCCATAATACAAAAGTCACCATTATGCCGGAGGCAGGAGTAAGCAGTGGTGCCACATGTGGCTTCTGGAGTCACACCCCCAGGCTCAGAACCTGTCTCCACCACTTATAAGCTGTGTGACCTTGGGCATGTTACTTAACTTCTCTGGGCCTCAGTTTCCAAGGATGCAATACTAAGACAACAGTCCTTACCTCACAAGGGAGAATGATACATACAGAACACTGAGAGGAAGGCCTGGAATAAATAAATACTAGCTGTTTTTCATTCCTCTTCATTTCCTACTTCATAAAACTGCCGAAATGCTGCAATGGGGCAGAGGCGAGGGGAGTAGAGTTGTCTCAACTGCCCCAATTTGACAGTTGCTGGCAGACAAAGGATTGGTAAAAGGTAGGAGACCCCAACTCTGGCTGCAGCCTAATGTGTAGGGAGTAGTCAAAATTCTGACACAGAAGGTTCAGAGGAGTGCGTGGACATCTTGAAAATTTTTCACCTGTTTTTCCATCAGTGCCCTGGAGGTGTGATGGAGCTAAAGAAGCTCGCACATGTGGCCCAGGCACTAATGCCAAGGCTCAAAGCTCTGGTTCAGAACAGGCTGAGGCTACTCTCACTCTCCCTTCCCTAAGATTAAACAAGCTTCTTAAACATCCCAAGACCTCCCCTACTCCACCCCTCAGCAAGGCCTCTCCACCTCCACCCCACTCCCTGACCTCAGCTGCTCTGTACTGAGAACACAGAAGCTGTGGGAAGAGAGCCCAGCCCAACCGTACCCCTGACCTGCACCCTCGCCCCTTCCTCCTCCCACTATGAAGCCACCCCTACTGTCCTCTCGACCACACGCCCTCTACCGAGGCCAGCACAGAGCATCTCGAGATCTCCCGCTCCCTCCAGACCAGCCCCATTTCCCCCTGTGCTACATCGTTCGTACCAGCACGTAAACATACCATTATCTCTTCTACCTAGGAAAACAAAACAAACACCACACTTCTCCTGGCTCCACATCTGCCTGAAGCTCCCACGTTCTCTCTCTGCTCCTTTTCCAGGGAACTACTTGAAAGAACTCCCTGCTTTGTCTCCAGTTCTTCCTCAGAACCACTGCAGCCAGGCTTCTATGTCCACTAATGCAGAGAACCTGCGCTGAAGAGGCCCGTGTGCACCGTGCTGCAAATGCCAGTGGGTACCAGGCCTGCCAACACAGCTCCTGGACCCCCTGGACTCCCTGTCCCACCGCCCCTTCCTGAAGGCTGGCCTCCCTTGACATTGAGGGCAGCAGCCCCTCCTGGTTCTCCTCTTGCCTCTGGAGTTTCTCTGTGGCAACCCTGATCCGACCGACAGCTCAGCGTTTGAATTTATAATACTACTTAGGGACCTATTTTTAAAGTTCTGTTAGTTCAAATTTCTGCTAAATTATTTAAAGCTAAGGTATCTGTCATTAAGATTAAAAAGTTAGTGTAAAAATGACAAATCTTTAATCCCTTGTATATGATCACTGGATTAAGTTAGAAGTGATGGTTCAATCCACACATGTAACTAATACACAGTTAACGAAGTTCACCAACTGCAGCAATCACTCCATCACCCATAAACTATAAAACAGTAGTCTAAATTTCCTCAGGTGACTACAGTCAACCTTAACCCAGAGAAGCTTCCAGATCCCATCTGAAAAATCACTCTGTGCTAACCCAGCTGTCCAAGTCACCCAGCTCGTTGTACGTTACCACAGCTGATGGCTCTGTCCAGGCCAGAAGCACAGCAGAGAACTGCTCTGCTAAGCTCAAGCCATGCTCCCTCGAAACAGTGCCAACCAGAGGGCTGCATGTCCCGGGAAACATTCCTGCTCTCACAACCTCAAAGGTAGCTCAAAAAACACTGGCATGGCAATACAACAGATGCCACGACTACTTTTTGGTAAAATAAGCAATTTCCACCAGACCTGCCTACTCTTCTCCACTTAAGTATTTGCTACATTCGGCATGTGAGAAAACAGATCCAAGAGGGGTAAGCCTCTTGTTCAGGTTCTCAGAGCTTCTAGGAAGAGAGGGCTGCACCCCTCCTGGGTGGGCCTGATGAAAGGCCCACACCACACTGCCTCCTGCCAGGACAAGCCCCAGGACAGGCAGCGCCCACACAAGAAGGGAATTCCAAAGCAGCGAAGTGTCTATCTTTGGGGCGATAGGAGTCCACTGGCTTTTCTGCTGCGAAATTTCTTCCCTCTTCTTTTCTGAGGCACTGCTCTCTGAGTAGAGACTACTGCATGCTAGTTGCCAATCTTAATGGCTAGCAGAGAACATGACTTCTTTAAGATCCAAGCCACGAGCAACTTGAAAGCATTACTAAGTATTACTCCCCTGACAGCAAGACGCTCCCCACAAAGAAATGAAAAGATATCTGAAAAGAGGGACAGACTGGGGGAGAAAAAGCAAAGGAGAATCTACCATAGGCCATAATTCTTCCTATTCCATTAAGTTTCTTTAATGCATAATCCATGACTTTTTGTTTTGTTCCCGAATTGGTTCTATTTTCAGGCAGAGAGGGGAGCCAAATATTTCTATAGAGTTGGAGGTGGAAAAATAACTAATTAAAACCCCAAAACTTTCAGTACACATGGAGTATTCACATGGAGTCTCCAGGGGTCTGAATACAAAGCGTTAGTAGCTGACGAAACCAGTGGTGAAGTAGATAAATCCACTGTAGTTATCCAAGGTGTCAGCTGCTTAAATTTAGCTACACTAATGTTCACCAAGATCCACACCCTATTTGCAGTTAACAAAAGGTCAGAATTTATTTTATCAGCAACACTGTTCATAAAACAAACTCTGGCTCAGATGTGTGGTGTGATCTTGAGTAGTCACATAATCTCTGTCTCGCTATCTGCAAAAAAGAGAAAATACTTACTTGGATCGTCTTACTATTTTTAGAAACGTATCACTGTTTATAATGCGCTTTGCCCTTAGACAAAACCTTTTGGCTGAAATTTAGAACATTCATTTCAAAAATCCTGTGATTTCACAGGACTTAGCTCTAGAACGGCGTGTTTGCTCCACTGAGCCTGGCCCGACATGCGGACATTCTGTAACTGGTCTATGGCAGCCCTGTAGAGCTGCTGGACAACAGGAATGGTAATATATCCTACCCCCACATCACCTCAGCCCCACCCTAAAGAGAAGACTGAATTCTCTTACTTGTATCTGATCTTCTCATCCATGTCTTGAGGTGGTTCTTCAATAATGAATGAAACTAAATCTTCGAGACATTCTGCTTTTAACAGAAATTCTATAAGTTTGCGGTTCTGAGCTTTACATTCCTGTAGAACATCTTCCTCATCCATTAGCTCCTTCAGTGTTACATCTTCTCTTTCTAGAAGTGTGTCTATGTGGGATGATGAGTGAAGATCGAATTTCCAAAACATGCTGGTCTAAACAAAATGCAGAGAGTGTTTCAAATAAAACATCAGCCTCACACATTGATTCTTCAAATTTCCATTTAGGTTTACAGTCTAAAATGCTGACTTTGGTCACATAAGAAAAACAAGTTTCATCTCGAATCTATGAAATACTTTCTAAAGAAGTAAAACTGGCAAGACTTTTTCCCTCTCAGAAGATATTTTTATTGATAAAAAATTCTGACTTGAGAATGATGAAAACAAGGCTAAAACTCTGAGTGATTTTAACCTGCAATATCAGCCCACCCATACTTCAAGAATTTAGTGCTGGGAAAGGAAAAAAATAAACCCTTCCTTCTGGGTGAAAAAGATATTCTTACACAGAACTAATATCTTCAGCAACAAATGACAAGTATTGAGACCTAAGTATGTGGTACTCTTCAGAATATTACAAGATTAAATAAATAACTACCACAAGCCAGAACTTTTAGCCACTGACAGCACACTCACAGCTGAAAATCTGAAAGCCATAAAATAGTAAAAACCTATGCCATTCTTGGCCTTCCTAGGTGGCGCAGTGGTTGAGAATCCGCCTGCCAATGCAGAGGACACGGGTTCGATCCCTGCTCCAGAAAGATCCCACATGCTGTGGAGCAACTAAGCCCGTGTGCCAGCGCCACAGCTATTGAGCCTGTGCTTTAGAGCCCGTTAGCCACAATTATTGAGCCCGTGTGCTGCAACTACTGAAGCCCACGCACCTAGAGCCCGTGCTCCGCAGCAGGAGAAGCCACGGCAATGAGGAGCCCATGCAGCACAACGAAGACTAGCCCCCACTCATTGCAATTAAAAAAAAGAAAGCCCATGCATAGCAAAAAAGACCGACACAGCCAATAAAATAAATAAATAATAACAATAAAAAAACCCTATGCCATTCTTAACAAAGACCAAAAACTGCAGCAAAATCACCTTAAAGAACAATCATTCACCTTGTCTTCAAAGTTGATCATGGAAACTTCGATCCTAGGATGTCTACAGATTGACAAAATAGTTCACTTGGCTTATTTTAAATACTGCAGCAAAGTCACTGACTGAAAAGCTACTAGTGATATTCAAATACCTTCCCACACCCCACTGGTATCTGGTCAGTATGGGCTTATTTTGGTTGATAAGCCAAATTTCTGATAATCTAATAGTCTCCCCACTTGAAGTCAGAAAACTGGACATGGTTAATAATTTAGCCTTAAGTCTTTAAAAAAAAAAAATAGGTCTCATTTAAAGTAGCATGTCTTTTCATTTTTTTGTAATCCCACAGATAAAGGCAAAGTATAATGAAAAGTACTAATAAATAAGTCACAAAAGCAAATCTGACATCAAGCCCTTACTCTTGGCTAATTATAAACAAGATATGTACTCCTATTCATGAAGTGAAAACTACAAACGTCTACAAACTAAAGCCAT
This sequence comes from Hippopotamus amphibius kiboko, assembly GCF_030028045.1. Taxonomy (NCBI): domain Eukaryota; kingdom Metazoa; phylum Chordata; class Mammalia; order Artiodactyla; family Hippopotamidae; genus Hippopotamus; species Hippopotamus amphibius. The sequence continues at coordinate 128,470,255 of NC_080188.1, read as the reverse complement.
ACTTCTAAAATACGGATGACGATATGATCACATATCTACCTCAAAACCTGACTTCTAAAATTTTAACCTTATAAAGGTAACTCATTGCATACTGAATTATAGAAAAAACTGATAATCAGTGGTGATGAAATAACAAGTGTTGGCAAACTTCGGCCCACAGACCAAATCTGGCCCACAGACTGCAAGCTAAGAATGGCTCTGATATTTTTAAAGGGTTGTTTAAAAGAAGCATATGTGACAGTGACCATGTGTGGCCTGCATATTTACTATCTGGTACTTTACGAAAGAAGTTCAGCGTCCCTTGCGCAGGAGGAAACAGAGTGCTAACACTCACATTCCTTTCTGCTATCTGTGAACCACACAGGCCTCCACCCCACAGTTCTCACAGCTGCCCAGAGGGGTGGGGCCACGTGGAGCCAGGAGGGACGCTCACACCAGACCCACTCTCTCCCTTCCTTAGGCACTCACCGAGACCATGTCCCCAACCTCTTATGTGGGCAGGTCTGGCCACGTGACAAAGTTTTCTCCAATGTGCTGTGAGCCATAAAACCCTCCAGTGCCCTCCCTGCAGCTGGCTGGATGCTGATGGCAAAACATGGAAGGTGTCTCCATCCCCAAATCACCACGCAGAAGGTCGCTGCCTGCCAGCCTGAGAACCTGCCTGGCAGAGCTGTGATGCGCCGTCTCACCCCTGGTCTGTGCTCCAGCGGACGGCCTACCTGCCCAACCAGCGTCTCCCATCTCCCGAGCCCACGACGCCGTGTTTTATTATACTTACTTCATTATACATGAGAGAGGGAATTTTGGGGCAACTATCTGCTTGAACATGCCTAACTCCTTTTTGCTTTCCATTACCCTAAATTAGAAGAGCATTTTTCAAATCAGAACACCTTAAAATACACATTTCCACAGTACATTTTCTTTAAATTGGGTAGGTATACTACAGACTTAAAAATTAAATATAACCACAGTAGACTTTTAAACAAACATTATGTATTTTATCTTTTAGCCAAACAGCCAACTGACTAAAAAGGAACAGCACTGGTAACTTAGTTACCCCTGGCTAGGCCCTAACTTCTATTTGTGCCCTTTGAAGCAGAATCAAGCTAGGTATGAACCAACAGTTGCAAAGTTCAACTGCCCAGGGCCCTGAGGTAAATGGAGTCCTTTAAAAAAATGTAACTACTCTAAGATACTCAGAAAAAACAGAAAGAAGTCAGGACTTCAACAGCTTACTTTCAGTAAACATAAATACGAGTTAAAATTCTTACCCTAGCTCTACTTCAACAGGATTTAGAGACAAGAGGGAATACAATTTCTCACAGTAAACCAAATCACAGGCTTTAAATCAACACTGACAGAGAGAGATGGTAAACACCAAACTACCCTCCATCTTTCTGCAAAATCCAAGAGTTGTTTTGTAAGTTGGATTGGGTACCTTGAAAATAGGGTTTTCTCCACAAGGACTGAAGGGTATGTGAGCAGGAGCTGACCGTTACTTGATGTCACAGAGGACAACCTCTGCAATGCTCTGCCTTCCCCATAAGTGAAGACACAAGTGAAAACGACCACCATACATGCATAAAATAGGACCAAAGGACCCATAAATCTACTCGTCTTAGATCAACTGCTTTACCAAAGGTCCTGTGAAATTAATAAAATATCATCCACCTTGGAAGCAAAATCTGGGCCACAGTACCTCTATTTCAAAAACAGTTAAGCAGTGACACTGTCGCTGAAAGAAAAGATGCTACCTTGTCTCCACGACACAGGAACTGGTGGGTGACGTGGTTAAATGACGGGTAGGAGGTCTGAGAAGAACATCAGTCCCTCCGCAGAATCTGCCAGGGCTCTGCTGGTAGAGCATATCCAACAGGGCCCAACTGCGGTTTAGGTCAACCACCTACGACCACTTGCTTTCATCAAATAAACATCATTTTCGCCTCAAAGCTTGTTAGGACTATTAAGTATCTCAATAGACTGGATTCCAATGCCAGCTCCACAAATGGCTGGCCCTGGGACCTCAGGAAAACCACCTCACCTCTCTAAGCCTCAATATCCTCACCAAGCTAACTGGCTGTGAGCACTAGATGTGAAAGGCCTGGTCTGGTGACTGGAACACACAGGCACTCGGCACCTAGAAGCTTCTGTGTCATCGACACACCCACCCTTAAAGTCGGTGAGCTTTAAACCAGGGCTACCAAACTTCCATGGGGTCTTATTAAAACGCAGTCTCAGATTCCAATTCAGGAAAGCAGGGATCAGGCCCGAGATTCTGCACCTCTAGCAAGTTCTCAGATGCTGCTGCTGTCCTGGGTTTAAACCACTGCTGATCATTTGTAATAAACTGCAGTAAGTATATTCAAAATAATCATATAACCATGAGAAGTAGAGGAAAAGCCTGCTATGCAAACACATGACTGTTATTTATTTCAGAAACTCCATGTGGACAAGCTTATAATAGTGGGTTTTCTTTCAACATAACGGAAGCAAAACATATTCCTTTCCAAAAGAGGCCAGAAAAAATGACACCATGAACATGCTAAAACGTAAACTATTAAAGAGCTCTGGCGAGAGAAACTGATGATGGTCTTGCCTACAAATGAGAAGGAAGCTGTGGAAATGCCGATGAAGAACTGGTTTAAGACACAAAATCCCCTGTTCGTACCCACGAACTGCCTAAACTTGGCAATTTTCTAACCAAGTGGGATAAACTTTATAAAACCAAAGCCTGCAAGCTGCTATCAACGGTGGAAAACTCGTACTCGGGACTGGCTCGCCCAGGGCACAAGGTTCAAAGATTCAAAAAGAGAGTCAAACATCATGAAGAATCCCGCGACAGCAACGCTGAGCCTGAAAGCTAAGGCTGCTGGGTGTGGGCCCTGCGCGCTGCAGGCCGCACACCCACAACGCCAACCCCAGTGTGCCATTCTGTACCTGGCCCGCGAGAATCCCTGATATTGCACATCCTGAGTAAATTCTTCCTCTCCTGCTCCAGTCTTGCAGTAAACACGCACAACACACTTCCAGTTTAAATAGATGCAGTCACCTAAAGTAAGGAGTACAAACTACACAATCATGAGAAGCAGCTGCGTCCACCTAAGACCACACAGGGCAAAGTCTTTAAGACAACAAAATGTTATAAATTTTTAATACTATTTCTTTGAGATGTGCTATGAAGGGAATATTTGCAATACAAATTTTTTCATCATCTTATACAAAGACATGCAAGCACATGCTGCCCAAGTTCAAACTCCTACACACGTCAGTCCTCCTGCAGAACTCCCTGGAGGCCCCGGCCCTCAGCACTACTAGAACCGCGCCAGCTCTGCTATCACCCAAGCTGGTGCTAACAGAAACATCACTCAAGCCGCAAGGTGAGCCACATGTAAGTTTAAATTTTCTAGTAGCCACACCAAAAAGTAAAAAAGAAACTGGTAAAATTAATTTTAAATGTATATATTTATCATTTAACATCACATATATAAACATTATTATTTTAACATGTAATTCTTTTGATACTAAGTCTTCAAAATCTGGGTGTTACGACACTTCACAGCATATCGCAATTCAGACCAGCGACATTTTGGGTGCTCGAGTCGCATGTGGCCATACAGGCAAGACAGCTGTAATTGTATGACTGCTACAGTTATGATTCAGTTTCTCTCCTGGTACTAAAATAGCCTCCCAATCTCCTTCCACAGCCAAAGTCAATAGTTAACCACCTTTTCCACACAAGCGCCAACATGGGATGGGTGGGGAGAGGTTACGAGCCACAGTTTTCGTTTCTTTTAAAATATAAACATACGTGAGAAGTCATGTTTATTCTTATACATATATATATATAACAACTTGGACATTCTTAACTCTAAAAAGTAGGTCATAAGAAAACTAGAAGTGTTTTTTAGCTTCTAATTTCTAGGAACATTTGTAGAGAGAAAAGGTAAAATTTCAAAATCTTCACCTTGTGATAACGGAGAATGCTAGCTTGAATCGGAGGGCTACAAGCGGCTCATTACTGGTATAGATACACCTGGCCAAATTTTAAAATATGTATATGCTTCTGGAATTTATTTCATTTTCTAAGTTAATTCAAAAATATTATGAAGAAGAAAAAAATGCCTAGGTCACTCAAACATGTTGGGAAACAATGATGTTTGACTAAAAAAATAAATAAACTAGACTCCCCACTTGTCCTGGAGAAAAGCACGTCTTCACTGCCTCCGTTTTGATTCAAAACAACTTGCTCACTCCACGAGGGGCAGGGACATCACCCCACACCTCTGGCCGAGTTTACCAGCAGCCTGGGACCAGGACGTAGTGAACACATGAGCTGCCGAAGGGCTGTTCTGACTGGCTCACCCGCCCCTGCCAGTGCCCGGACACCTGGAGTCGCAGGACCCTGGGCTTGTATTCAGGTATGCAGGGAACTGGGTTGGGCGGCATCTGACAAGACGCAAACAGGGGACGGCTGGGCTCAAGAAGGGTTGGTGGCTGCCACTCTGTACACTGAGGGCAGCAGGCCACTAGGAAGGCACAGAAAGGAAAGTACGTATAAAAAGGAGAATGCAGAGTCACTCTGAAAGGAGGTCAGCCCTGTGCTATAAGTTAACGATAAACTCCCCCCAACAGCAATGCTCAAGGCCTAGGCAAACGCTATCATTTTCACACGAAGAGGCACAAATATGCAATACCAAGAAGCAATAACAGTTGGGCTCTGAAGGCAGTTCTCTTTAAGTACTAAGGAAAAAGATCACAAAGTCTACCCAGTAGCTGCTTCTCCATTCTCAGCAAAGGTATCTGACGCGTACAGCTGTCCCCTCACCCCCACCCGAAGGCTGGAATAATCCAACCAAGTATCAGGGTGCCTGTTAGAGATAACGAATCTCTTCAGAGGAAAGGGCAATACAAACTCAGGGCCAGTCTCATTAAAAGCAATCAGGTTTCTACCATCTAGATGTTCCAGACTCTTCCCAGTTTTAATCTGTAACATCTTTGCTATTTAGGCTTTTGAGAGCAGTAAATACAGGAGCAAGATCTATTGAACATGCACTGTATTAACCAACAGGCACTCTGAAAGCACTAATATGCCCTGCACTGAGGAAAGCAGGAGCAATGCGGTAAGTGGTGCCCATTTCCTTGAAGGATACAATAAAACTGACAACAGAGAAAATACAGAAAATGAGGGGTGTAGACTCCAAGCTTGTCCTGCGGAAAGGGAGCTCAAGGGAGGTAAGCCTGGCCAAAAGAGACTTCCTTACAGATGAGGCCTGAGCCTTGCTAGAAGAGACTTCCTTACAGATGAAGCCTAAGCTGGACCTCAAAAGACCGGCAGGGCTTAGCAGGTGATCCTGCAAGCACAGAGGACAGACCCTGCGGCCTCAGGAAATGCACAGCAGGTCCTGATGACAAGAAGAAAGAGCCTTTCGGAAGGCACTAGGAAAGGTTAGGAAACGCAAGGCCAGATCTCCAAGAGTCACGCATGAAGGCACAGCAAAGCCGGCAGACTTGCTGCAGAAGCGAGGGAGGGAGCCAGTTCGTTCTGAGATCAAAATGTACATTAAAACAGCTATAGCAAAGACTGCACACAGTATGTAGAAACAAATGACTCAACAGAAATAGAGGAAAATGACACAGAGGAGAGGAAACTTAAGCTGAGGCAAGTACATTTTCCACAAACGGTGTACTCCCACAAAGGCCGAGAGGGGAAAGAGGTCTAACCTGTTCCCGGAGTGGCCATGTGTTTGAACATGACTGAAATGTGGGACAGGGAAGGGAGTGCTGAAGGCAAGACCACAGCGGTGGGACAATGAAGTCAGGTAAGGTAAGGCAAACAAGCCAACAAGATCGGATCTAGAGTTTAGATGCTGTCAACGTGAAAGATGGACTAGAGGGGGCTGAGCCTGGAGAAAGTGCTGATGACCTAGAGACTCTTTTAAGAACTCACTGCGGGTGCGCTCCTTTGAAAACCAAGTTATTCTCTAAGAGGTTTCACATTAAATTACTATCCCCCGCCTCCAATTTCAACCATAATTCCTCAAAGCCTAATTTTCATGTTTTCTTCATTCCTAGGTATACTTAGGTATCACATGATACAAATTTACAGACTGCCCTTGGAATTCTGAGCTACCTGGGAAACACGTGACCCTCCGAAAACAAATGCCTACCCACACCCTGGGGCTAACTCCAAACACACCTCTAAGATGCTCTGGGCAGGCGAGAGATGCAGTATGAACTGCCCACTTCACTTTTACAATTAAACAGCCAGCTGCCAATCAAGAAAAATCCAGCCTCACTTCTGTCACAGAGTCCACACTAAAGTACAGCCACGTGCTCCTCTACAAATTCTCGTTACGAAAACTCAAGTGGACATGAATTTCTGTGCATAATTCCCACAACTGCAAAATTTTCAATACGAGTATATGTTCTTATACTAAGAACAAGGTTTTTTTAAGCGAGACTAAGGGGTTGGAAAGAAAAAAGACAAGTAATGAGGATGACACAATGGTAATCAGGTTTTTGCCAGGAGCCTGTTAGAGATCAAAGCAATAAAGGCAAAGAAAACCCAGCTGGATCTAGGGGTCTATTCTGTGTGTGTGCGCGAGCACACGCCCCGCACCCTGCCCTCCACCCCGACTTTTTTCTAAGCTTCGATCTTCCTTGCCCAGCAAACTTTAATCGGAATGTGTATAGTCACAAAGCACTCAGGGCTATCTCAACAGTCCCTACACCAGCAGTAACAACCTGTTAGCCTCCAGGAAGGGCCTTCCGCCATGACTGCTTCACCAGCAAAGCAGACCCCGGGACTGCCGAGACTCTGCTCTGCGATACAAGCTCAGGGTAGAACAGGAGAGGGAACAGTGCTCACGGTCTTTACAGATCCTTAACCTCTTCCAGCTCTCCCACAGTAACAGTAAATGGTCTGATACGGCCACTTTCTATTAAAGGCAGAAAAATGACTAATAGCAGCTCATAATTATTAAGCGCCTACCGTATGCCAGACTCTGGGCTTGATGCTTTTAGATACATTATCTGTACCTCACAACAACCCTTCAAGGTTTTGCTCTCATCTGCAGGTGGAAAAACTAAGATTCTGAGAGGTGAGATGACCTACCAAAGACCACAGCTGGGACTCAAGCCCAGGCTGGTCACGCTCCCCCCATCACGGCACACAGCCACAGGCCCGGCGTGCAACGGCGCCTGGTCCCAGCAGCGGCAGCATTGCAAGCACAAGCCAGCCCCGGGCCAGCCTGCGGATGGGAGCAGCGGCCAGCTAGCCTGCCATCTACCAGCTCTTGGACACACTCACCAACAGGAACCCATGTCTTCACAGGCAGGGAAAAGAACCACTTGACAGACAAGCTGGCTGGGAGCTCAGCCCAAAGAGCGTGGGTGGTGACACTGCAGGAGCTCAGCTCTTGTGGCCAGAGACTCTATCAGAGTTGACGACCAGAATGACACAGGTTTGTCACAATGCACAGAAAACACGAGTGAGTCAGCATTCAAAACCTGTCTGACATGATGAAACAAAGAGAAATTTACTTAACGTGGATAGATGTAAAGTCCTTTTAAAAAACAAACTGAAAAATATGACCGGGGCGGGGTGGGGTGGGGGGGTGCCACGGTGGCAGTGCCAGGCATAAGAAAACTGTTAAAGAAACAAGTCCAAAGATTTGCGTTAATTAGAAGCTCGACATAAACTTACATTACGCTGTGACTAATAAGCAAGTAATCTGACAACGTGTCGTAGACGGATCATGTCTAGGCCCACGGCAGATACTAACGCAACGATAGCCATCCTGGACAGATCGGCTCATGCCAAGCAAGAGCATATCTGTTCTGGGGCAGATGAAGAGACTGCCAACCACATGGCACCCAAAGAGGACCAGGTGGCAGAAGGACTTGCCACTTGGAGGAAAAAATAACTAGCTTTGAATAACTCAAAGCTCTTTTATAGTATCACGGATAGCGCCCAAGGGAAAAATGAGAGCCAGCGAGTGAAAAGGACAGATTATCTGTGAGCAGTAGATACAGGAACTTGCTAAAGGTTAGGAACACAAACACATTCAAGACCCCAAGGCTGGAGGTGCTCTGGGAGCCTGGGTGACTTACTCAAGAGCAACGGCAGACCCCTTTTCTGTTCTGGAGAGGAAGGCTACGCTAAGTGATCACCACACTGCCTTATGAATCTCTTCTCACAGTCTACTTGATATAAAAGGCATGGCCACATTTGGGCTGACGTGGAGTCGCAACAAGAAAATAGAACAGGATTATGCAATCTTCCAGATGCTTAGTGGGTGAAACCCACACAATTCTCTACTCCTCTGGAAGCTCTAGTAAAACAACAATAAAGACAAAGAAAAGGAAACAACAGCCAAGGAGAATGCCAACAAATTTATGAAAAGACAGAAAATGGAGAAACAATTCAGGAAGTCCAACACCTAAGTAACAGAAGCTCTGGAGGAACATATAATTCCCCACCAACCTCCCTTGTCAAATTTTTTTTTCTCAGAACATAAAGAACGTGACTCTCCCCTTAGGACCTACATGTGGCTTCACTTTGAGTGGTAAAAGATCCTTTAAGACACAGAGTGAAAGCCCATGGTATCAGAGATTTTTAAAAAAGAGAGTACTTAAACTTTTCTAGTGAGAAAAAAACTATAAAAGGACTAGAAATAGGAATGACATTAGCTTCCTCAATAGCAATTCTAGAAAAGAACATTTTCAGACCTGGAAGGTCTGAAAGATTTACTCACAGCTTCTTCAGGAAGCTACTGGAGAATGGGCTTCACTAAAGCCTGGCAGTAAGCCATGAGGGGAAGACACGGAATCTGTGACACCAGGATCCAAAGCACCAAGACGCAAAGACGACTCCCAGATGGACACCTGTGCTGCAGACAGTCAAGAGGAACCAGTCTGGAGTAAACATGAGGCAGAGAGCTCTGGAAAGGATACATGCAAGGAAATGTCCTGCCAGGGGTATGTTACCAGGTTGAGAAAAATTCTGCAAGTTAACTCAGAGATTTAGGGATTAATTAACCAAAACATACACACTTTTATTACTGATCTTAACCAAAGTTGTGCTTTAACTATGCTGGGAGATGTGAGCAGCAAAGAGCTATGCATATAAGAGCTAAACCTTCATCTTCATAGTTATAAGTGAGCTAGATTAGAAACTGCTACCTACAGGTACACAATTTAGAAATGCAGAAGGAAATAAAGATGAGAAAGCAGCTAAGATGAGAAAACTCACTAGGTAGCAGCCCCTAGTGAGTAACGCAAGGATGAGGAGGGGACAGGATGGGAAAGATGAGATGACTGTTATTTTCTACTATAAACCTTGTGATACCATCTGACTTCTTAAACTATGCACCTGTGTAAGCTATGTACCTATGTATGATGAAACAAAAAATTATTAAAAGAAAGAAAACGTAAAGCACTTAGCGCAATCTCTGGCACTTAGGAAGGGCTCTATAAATTAAGCACAATCTAAAATCAGGCTATTTTATAAAAGACTATCGAACAGAAAGACTACGAGGCGACTGCATACACTTCTATTTCGTACAAAAAACAAAATAGAAAAATCCACCCAACCAAACCAACCAACAGCAAAAACCACCATGGTACCTTTTCAGTTTAGGTCCTTTCCCACCCAGCCTTCCTGTCGTGAGTGTGCGAACCAACTCCAGAGTCCTGGGACACCTGGGGGTACAGCACTGACACTGCCAAGTCTAGCCGGCTACCTTTTTATACAGCCCCTGAGCAAAGAACGGTTTTCACCTTTTTAAGTGTTGCGGGAGGGGGGATAGCAATAGAACGATATTCCGTGACGTGTACAAATTCTACGAAATTCAAATTTCAGTGTCCATAAAGTCTGAACGGAACACAGCCACACCAGCCTGTACACGCTGTCTCTGGCCGCTTTCACACCGGAAGGGCAGAGTTGAGCAGTGGTGACAAGAGACCACGTGCGGTGCTCCCGTCACTCTCACACTGCAGCTGCTGTGCTCTCTCCAAATGGCAGTGACGTGGGTGTAGCTCAACAGGGCTCTGAGTGCCACATGCTGTGCTGCTACATCTTAATATTATGAATACAGACCCAACACATCAAAACAAGAAAGGAAACCTGGACTTCAAGTGTCGTGTTGTTAAGGTACAGTGGGATGTGAACTATTCTGTTATGAGATGGCAAAGCACTGTTTATTATGCAATCACATACTGTGCTAAAAGAATACACTATATGTTGACATCACCAGACTAAGCAGTCATCACAGTGTCCCCAACTCACAAGAGAGCAACAATCAGAAAAGTTAGATAACGTTAAATGGAGTATCTTATAACAGGAGACTTTCTGCACAAAAATAAATGAAAACAAAGCCTCAATCAAAGCTGGTTTCTAAGGCGGCTTGTTAAACAAGTTGTAGAAGCCAATGATGATTCTCCTTGATTCCTGATGAGTTTAAGATCCAAGTGTTGTCATTTATTTGAGGAGTTTGTAGTGATGAAGAACTAGCTCCTATGAAAAGTTCATGTGAAACTACAGGCAGAATATTGTCAGAGAAGCTGAGAAAAGATGAAATCACTACAACATGCAGTAAAACCTGCCATGATGTGCTGCAACGGATGGTGGTAAAATTGTGTGTAGAGGGAAAAAAAGGCTTAATTGGACAAATTCACAAAACTTGTGACACTGTAAAGTGTTTAAACCTTACGGTTATTCTTTCTTTTCTCATAAGCAAGTACTTTGGGAGATTTTTTTCTTTTGATCCCTCGCATGTTACTGAACCAGTAATGTCAACAGTGAACGTAATTTACTCTCATGGACTTGACCGTCTGACTTGACTGTAGTTCAATGGCTGATCAGAAGTAACGTTTTTCACTACTTTTTGAGCTTAGGGCCAAAGCTGAAATTTCTCTGAATGAGAACAGCACTAAACTGCTGCTACTGAACACTGAATGACTGGAAATTCACCTCTGCTGAAGTGCTACCTGATGTTAAAATAAGTGAGAGTCCCATTTCCATATAAATTTGCAGTCAATATATTTTCAAACTACAGTTAAACAGCATTTTTCAGAACTTAATGCAAGTGTGAAGGAAATGAACCTATTAGAATTCTATAAGTGCTTTATGCCTTCTAAATGAACAATATACCCAACTGAAATCATATGTGCTTGTGGGCTCGTGTCAGAATGTGGCAGTACCTATATGCATAAAAAAACATTTTCGAAGAGGAAATATGTAAAATCTCACTACACACCGGCATTAACAGATTAGATGAACATTTGCAAAGAGATTCTGATGAGAGGGAACTCTACCTTTTGAATGCCATTTAAATGAAACGTTATCCCCCTAGAAAAAGAATTCCAATCTTCTCATGAACAGCTCTGTATCACAGAAAGCTGAACTCGAGTATTCTTATATTTTGAATTTCATCAATAAAATCTGAGAAATTTTGTTTCTCTTTTGTCGTGTAAGTACCCTCATCATATAATCTTTTTACCTCTTGGTCTACAAAACCTAAATGTTTACTTTCTGGGCCTCTGCAACACAAGCTGAGCTTGATGATCCCTGGTCTGAAGGAGCGTCTACCTGCAGAGCTGCTCCTCTTTGGGAATCTTCCTCAGCCACCCAGCATTGATTCTAAGACTCTAGGAGCCTCCGGGGGCGCTTCTTAAGAGAAGAGTTCACCAGCCCTAGTGTGGAATAGCATGGTGACGAGAAGAGGGGAATACGGGAAGAAAAAAGAATATAGCTAAAGGTAAGGAACTGTTCTATAAGCTACCAAAGCTAAGAGTCTCTGTCAGCAAAGAAAAACAAAAAAACGAACAAAAGAGAAAGAGCAAGAGAGAGAGAAATATAGGGAGAGAGAGTTTTAAAACTCTTATCCTGAGAAATGTCTCCAAAATTTTAGCTCCTACCACCAAACAATTAATGATACCTTTTATGTAAAATGTATTAAAGACATAAAGTAGAAGTGAAAACTCCTTGCTCACCAGCACTTAAAATCTACTTAAGGAGAAACAGTAATCCTAAAATAATTTAATGAGATACTCTAAGAGTTCACAATGGAGTGACCACAAAGGGACTGGACCAATATAGAAACGTTTTACAAAAAAGCTGGAAAGAGGGCTTCCCTGGTGGTGCAGTGGTTAAGAATCCGCCTGCCAATGCAGGGAATGCGGGTTCAAGCCCTGGGCCGGGAAGATCCCACACGCCAAGGAGCAACTAAGCCCATGCGCCACAACTACTGAGCCTGCGCTCTAGAGCCCTTGAGCCACAACTACTGCGTCCACGTGAAGCAATGACTGAAGCCCATGCACCTAGGGCGCGTGCTCCACATGAGAAGCCACCGTAATGAGAAGCACAAGCACCGCGACGAAGAGTAGCCCCAGCTCACTTCAACTAGAG